>NW_024349801.1:2638896-2713262 GCF_902729225.1 Pteropus medius
GCCTGCTGAGACACAGCCATGGGCTTCTCTGAGCCTAAGTTTTCTTGTCTTTACAGTGGGTACAACTATGCCCGTGTCACAAATACTGTTTGAGGATGAGGGCCTGAAAGTCCCTGGTGAACTAGAAAGTGGCGACGATTGTCAGAGATTGTCATCCCGGCAGTAATTCCCACGGCCTGGGATGCTGAGCCCTGAGAGGGACTTGGAGGGGGCACAGGAGGCACAGGGCGAGGCCTGTCTCCTGACAAAAAGAAAGATGTGCAAAGACAGAGTGACAGATGATATGAGCAGGGACAAAGCTAGCCTCGCCCCATGGGCACCTGAGGGGGTCACGCACCGACTCACAGCCAGTACCCCAACAGGGTCCTCCTGGTTGCTCCTGGGAATTCCCGACTGGCAGAAATCCGTGTGTGCCTCATGCAGGCCCCATTTACAAATGACAATCTGCCCAAATACATGGGCAATGTCCGTGTCCCCCAGTGGCCTCAAAGCTCCCCGAAGGAGCTGCTTGGGGATTGTCCTCTCCACCTCCAATGTTCCACTGTGTGCAAGGGGAGATTCTCATCCAAAAAATTATCTCTTAGAGCAGGGGTCTCCAACCCCTGATCTGTGGATGGGTACTGGTCCGTGGCCTGTTAGGAACCAGCCCACACAGCAGGAGGTGAGTAGCAGGTGAGCGAGCGAAGCTTCATGTGTATTTGCAGCCGCTCCCCAGAGCTAGCATCACCGCCTCAGCTCCACCTCAGATCATCAGGCCTTAGATTCTCGTAGGAGCACCAGTCCCTGGTGCCAAAAAGGTTGGGGACCGCTTCAGAAGCAAGGCTACCCCTTTGGACTTATCATCCAGTCTCACATACAAGGTACACTCCCAATGGCTGTGATCTGAACAAGTCCTCTTAGGGATCATCGTGGAGGCTCCACAGGACCGGGATTTTCAAGAGGCAGACCCTTGCAGATTTACCTGTCAATTATTTCAAGATCTAACTGTGGCCCTCCGCCCAAGGGCCCTATGTGTACAGCAATGCAGCTGCTGGGAAGATAACACCCAACTGCTCAGTGGCAGATTCCTCCAGCTTGGATAAAATATCCATTGGCACCATCAAGTGCAGAGCCAAGTGCTGTCAAAATTCACAGACAGACGCCTGCCCTCTGCTTTGTGTGGGTTCTGACTCAGCAAAAGAAGAGAAGGTGTTGTGTCTCTAATGACCTCAGCCAAAGATGGTAAGGCTGAGGTGACCAGCTCATGGGAGTGGAGCCTGGGTCTGAACATAGGCCTCCCAGCCATAAATCCGGTGTCCGTCCATCAACACCTTCTCACCCATTGCCAAAGGCATGACCATTTCTGCACAGTGATGGAAGTGCTTCCATGAGACCTATCGGCTCTTGGAGTAGAATCAGCCTGCTGAAATCAAAGTGACCACAGGCCAAGGGAAGTCAATCCAATGGCAGAGAGCAGAGCAGAGAAATTCCAGTTTATTTTTCCCGGGTCAAAAAACCAAGGTCAAATGATGTAAGCCAGACTGCCTGGAGCTGGGCCTTCCTCGCTGGGCCCCGAGGCATCCAGGACCCACCCAGTTCCTTCCTCTTCTGCGGAGGCCCTGACCCTGCCCTGCTGTCTCCATCATGACATCAGGCTGCCCTGAGAGAAATCTGGCAAGGGACTATGTAAACACTGCCACATAAAGACATGATCCTACTCAAATACTCCAGGACACTGCAACCCACCCTGGGCAGTGCTGGCTTACAAACAAGAGAGGGAAGCTCCAGGCAGAGTGCTAAGGCCCCTAGTGGGAAAGTCTGCAAATCTCACAGCTGGGCACCTCCCTGGCACAAGACCCCTGCAGAGGAGGAGACCCGGGACTGCCAGCTTATTCCTCCAGTGCATCTGGAGGGGTTGGTGCTTATTCCTCCAGTGCATCTAGGTGGGCTTCTTGCTGGGTCTAACCTATACCCACCACCCGGGAACAGGGATCTGCTGGCCCTGTCTCTAGGGCCCTCTGCTCAGACTTCCACCATCTAAACCTCATGGCAAATTTTCAGCGGGTTCAGCCTGTGTCCCCAGAAAGCTGCAGCCTCAAGATGAGCCCTGTCGGATCATTAAAGACATTGTGCTTCCTCCGGAACAACCTCTGCCAGCTCCTTGAACCATCCTACCCTCTAGCCTCTCCTGCTCCAGCCCACCTCCTTCCCAATGCCTCCTGTGACACCCAGCCCCCCACTCTCAGGGCTCTCCCTACCTCCACTCTGGACCTCCTTCCCATTGCTCTGTAGGTTAGGGACCCCGGAGGATGCCTGGATTTTCCCCACCCAGCATACGTCTGCTGTGCGTCTGCATTACCCCAGAAGCACATCTTTCTTTGGGGAAGCTCATGGTCAAAAGTCAATGTCAAAAGGGCTGCCACAATGCTGAAGAGGGGCTGCCAGCCAAAGGGGAGCATGGGGCCACGTTGGTGGACTCTGCAGGGATGTGGAGTTTGGCTTCAAAGATGGAAGGAATTTCCAGGAGACCTGTCTACTTAAAGATGCAATGTTCTCCTCCCTGCACAGGTGTGAGCTCTGTCCCAGGAGGAGTCTCCCCCACGGTGGGGAGAACCACTCAGGAGGTGGGATAGCAGGGGTCTATCGGGAAGGTGGAGGGGCGCTGTGACCTTTCAGGGGTTGCTTCCCTCTGGGACGCAAGGCTCAGAAAGTATAAATCGGAAATAATAGCGGCCGCAAACGCTTCCACGCCCTGTGCGCTTCATTACATTTTCCTGACATGAAAAGTTAAAAACACCAGGAGACATTTCCGGATTCTGCCTTCCATGGGCCGCCTTGACCTGTAGCTGCTGCCTGCCAGCCTTGCTCTAAATAGAACTTGCCGAGTGGGCGACGCCGAGAGGGGACACAGTGACCGGACCTGGTGAAACTTGGCTCTGCGTGCCGGATCCCGCCCGTCTCCCCAAAGGTGTCTCTGTGTGGCAATACCAGGAGGAGGGAGGAGCCCCAAAGGAGATTCTCCATCTGGGGTGCTTCTGATCGTCCATCCTAGGAGGAAGGCCAGCTCTCGGGGGCGAGGGGGCGGGTGGCAGTTGCCGCCTTTGGGAGTGGACAGCCACAGGTCCAGAGGCCGTTTCCCAAAGCCTCAGTGGAAGTAGGGACAGGACTGAGGGAGGCACTTAAGCGTTTGGAACCTAGTGGCCCCCGCGGCCCCTGCCCTGTGGGCTGTGGTGGGGGTGGGGATGGTGAAGAAGATGGTAGAGTCACGTTTGCAACTGTGATTTTAAAGAACTTAGACCATTTACAAATCTGAAAAGACAGAGAAGGACTTGATTTCTGGGTGGCAGGGCCCACGTCCCGGAAGTCCCCATGGCACCTCGATTCCATCCTCCTCTCCCTCCTTCCCCACAGTTCGGAGCCAGAGCTTCCTTCCCAGCCCTTGGTGCATTTCTAATCACGAAGGGGGCCACATCTCCAAGGAGAGGTATAAAGGGGATTTCAAGCATGGCCGGTGGCAACTCATTTTAACATTTTTTACTGCCAGGCAGGTCTGCGATCCCTAGCCACATGTGGAGGCAGAGCACAGGTGCCTCGCAGGTAAGTATTATGATAGAGCAACAGAAAAAAAAACGAAGCGGCAGCAGGGAAAAGTGAGTGTGGACATGGTAGGCCTGTCACACAAGTCGGGTCACCCCCATAGACAGTGAAGTATGCTTGATGGAACCGTGAGAACACACCATTGGACTGTAAACATGATCAAGCGGCCCACCTATGCACTGCTGGCTGTTGCCCCCATCTCTACCCCATCACTGACCCCACCCTGGACAGCTGGCCTCCATACTTCTGGAGCAGACTGAATACAGGTTGCAAGGCTCGTGCCAAGTGCAATCCCTGTGTGACGAGACAGGATCTGTGGCTGTGACTGCGGGCAGGGAGACAGATGGTTGTTTGCCAGTGTCTGCTCCAGATTTCTAAGGGAGAAATGGTTTTTCTGCAGTTTGAGAGACATGCTGGTTGAACACATCATTTGGTTCCACAACTGTTGTTTTTACTTCTGACCCAGCCGGTACTAAATGGCCCCACTGAGGACCCACACCAGAGCCATTATTCTGCCTGGGGGAAGAGAGGCCCTTCTCCCCTTCCCCCCAACCTGCCCCAATGTGGCTAGAGCCCTGGGCCCTCTGACAACAAGGATGCCTTGCCAAGCCAGCGTCTGGGGTCTGGGAGCAGTTAGCAGAGGTCCTGCTCTGTGGCCTCGAGGCTATCGCAACACATCAGGGTCTTTGGGACTGGCTCTGGAGGAAGAATCTGCAGAGGAAGGAGAGGATGCACAGGCACTGTCAGGCGGGGTCACTTCCCACCCTTCAAAGGCAATATCCTCTGCAGAGCAGAGCCCGAGGGAGGTGAGGCTTATCACACCAGGCGCTCCATCGGGAAAGGCGCCACAGCTGTCAAATGCTTCCTGTGCACAGAGGGGACTGTGTGCTTTGCCAGCACAGGCTGCCTCCATATTTCTGAGGCTGACTGCAGTTTGTTGGATTCACTTATGCTTAATGTGATCTGTGCATCGAGGAGCACATCTACACCGGCTTCTGTGTTCCACATGTGCGAGGAGTGCAGATGGTAGTTTACAGGGCATCTTTACCAGATCCCCCTGGAAAAATGACTCTTCTAGAGCCCAGCCTGCCCAGAACCAAGAAACAGTGATAAACAAGGCTGATGTGCCAACTTCCTCTGGGACCTGCCCTGTGCATGCCCCTCGTGTGTGCGCTGGGCACCTCCCTGCGGGCAGTCGTGCAGCTCAGTTGCAGATCGGTGCTTTCAGAGAGCGGCTCTAATCACACACCCTGGCCTGCTCAGCTGGGTGTCTCTCCGAGAGAGAAACAGAAGAGCATGAATGGAGAAGCACCTGGAACCCACTCACTCAGCAAGCACTTCCTGGGTGCCCCCTATGTGGGAGGCACTGTTGTAGGCATCAGGCAGGGAACCGTCCAGTTCAACAGGGGAATACACAACTCTGCACCCACACTAGGAGCAGCAGGCACAGGGCAGGGTCCCCAGGGAAAATGCTGCGTCCTGAAAAAGGGTTGGCTTGATGTCTACTAAGTTATTTTTGGTCAGGGTCTAATTAATTGAGTGCCTACCAGCTGTTCGTTCGTTTGTTCGTTTCGTTCGTGTCGTTCGTTCGTTCGTTCGTTCGTTCCTTCCTTCCTTCCTTCCTTCCTTCCTTCCTTCCTTCCGCAGACTTGTATTGAAAATCCACAGTGTGCAAAGCTCTGTGATGACTGAAACACTGTGGGAGACCAGCCCCGGAAAGCTTCCGCTATAGTTTACTTTGAGGGTGGTAGTTGGGGGAGGTAGAAAGAAATCGATATTAACAGTTGTATTTAACACAGAATGCTTAGGGTTAGGTTATTTAGATTCTCAACATTTATTAATGTAAAATTATATATAACAGAATGGAGCCCTGGAATTTTTAGGAATCCCTTAGGAAGGGAATGACTTGCATCCTGAAGGTAACGTTGGTTGGGGTTCTTCGAACTGAATCTCGTTAGCTCGTTTCATGAAATTGAATGTGGCCCCGAAGTGTCATGGCCCCGATGCTGCAGAAGTAACAAGTCTGTTGGGCAAGGGGCCTCACCTATTGTGCTGGAAGCAAGCTGTTCAAAGAACTTCCAGTGTCCACCCCTTTTCCGCAAAGAAATTTATCTTTATCTCCCCTTTATGGGCACAGTTTAAGAGGAAGCGAGAAGTATCCAAGAGACAACTTTTAGATCAAGGACACAGGAAATTTTGCCTTTCATCTGAAAATCCATCAGCTGCAGAGGAAATGCATAGCGAGGCAGATGCCTGGGCAGCAGCTCAGAGTACATATTAGTTCCTGCTGGTGTGAATAAGCCCGTGGCGACGGCTCCCGTCTGCGGTGAAGCGCCTCATCTCTCTGGGATAGAGCCCATCCACAGTGTCCACAGCTGCTGTTTGCACTCCATGGGTGTGCATCACGGTTGTGACTTGAGAACAAGCAGTTTTCCCAAGCAGTATCCAGACAGAGTCCATCTTCCTTGACTTCTGACAGAGCCCCAGGCTCCGGACACTTAGGAATGTCCATCGCCCGAAGAGGCAGCATGAGGTTCCTTGGCCAGAGAAAGCTATTTCCTGATTAAGTAATGTCGCAGGGATTCCCTCCCTCTGTATAAAACATGCAAGAGGCACGTGCTTCGGAAGGTTGCATATTTGGTCCATAAATCCTAATGGGAAGTCTGCTGGTTTGTGCGTTTCCAATGTCCCTTATGAGGACCTTGAGGCACATGGACCAAGAGAGAGCTTGGAACACACTCCTGTGTATGTGCTTCTCTTTGGAGTACAACTACTCCAGCTACCTGGGGCGAGATCCTAGCTACACCCCTCACAAGTCACTTCTTTCTCTCAGTTTCTTCATTTGTAAATGAGTTGACATCATGCTCGTCCCCTCATGGCGTAGGGGTGGGATTTTTACATTTATTTTTCACCTCTTTATATTAAGGTTCCTTTGTTCATAGTTGTTATCATAGGAAGCACGAGAGTCTGGAAGTCAAAAGACTTGGGTTGGGTCCTTGCTGGACAAGGAAGTCCCATAATTCTCTGGGTCTCAGTCTCTCCATCTACATGACAGGGGCGGGCTTACACGGGATGGTATTGGGGGTCCCTTCTAGCTCCAATACTCTAGGATTCTCTGTGATGGCAAGGTTTGTTTTTGATTCATTGCAAAGTCCCCACACATCACAGGTGCTCAAGGGATGTGTGTTGAATTCATGAATAACTATAATGAGTATAAATGCCAAAGGAGTAATACAGATAATAGGTATCATAAAGTTTAGAAGAAAGAAGCAATCACTTAGGACTGAGGAGGTTGAGAAGGTTTCCCGAAGGAGGCGGCAGTTGAATTTAGCCTTAAAAATGGATAAAGATTTGGATGGGCGGAAGGGGAGGAGATAGTATTCTAGGCAAGAGAAGTGGAGTCAACAAAATGCACATGATGAATTAAAAACAGGTCCTGCCACCAAGGAGCGTGAGGAACAGAGTAGAATAAACACATTTGAAGACATGCAAGTTCTCAACAAACGTACCTCCCTAGCACCCTTTCTCAGGAGGCTACTAGGGGATGTGTTCTAGGAAAACAAAGGAGTAGATCAAGAAAGTGAAAGAGATGAATTTCGGAAACAGGAGATCCAACACAAGAGCAAGGTGAAAATACTTCCTGGGAAGGTGGAGAAAGGAGATTTCCAGAACGTCAGTTGGGAACCAGGTACGGAGAACATCCAGTCCAGACTCGAGCAGCACAAGGCTCCAGAAGAGCTTTCTTGACAGAGATGAGATGGATAGATGATCTAATATGTTTGAAAGTATTGGGAGGAGATTCACATGACTGGGAGAGAGTTTTGTATCAGTGATAAGTGTACAGAAATGTAAGTCAGCCAACCACAACAACAAACCAAAACCCAAGACACTTTTCAACAAAAACATTCTGGTATACAGCAAAACTTGACAATGAATTGTGGCTATGTGGTCATCGTGAAGTCAACACTGGCAGTGGAGCTAACTTCAGTGGGTACAGGAGACCTAGCATGGAGAACGAACACATAATGTCTAAAACAGAACATCAAGAGGTACCAATACATGAATATTCATCGTGACCTGGAGGCAAAGGCCTCCAGAATTAGCTCCATGAATTGAGCATAAATACTCAAGTTCAGGAAATGATGCTGAGCGGACGGAGGGATTTTATTTCTCATACAAGCCTTATAGAACTGTTCGACCTTTTAAATGATGTGTGTTTATAATTTTGATAAAACAATAAACTAAATATAAGGTGAGATACAATTTGCCACCATTCAATTGATGAAGGAAAGGAGGAAATTTAACGACAGCAAGCCCTGTTGCAGGAGCTCCTGGAGGGCTGCCCTCTATAGGGCATAGAAAGTGGTGCAGTCCTTTTGGAAATGCACACACATCCCCCATGTGCAGCATCCACATGTATGCTTGCACCCAGAGAAAGCTTTGTACATCAGGTTGGCTTGAGATGTTCATAACAACTTCATAGATGATGGTGAAGCACTGGAAGTTTCCCTGTGTCCAGGACAAGAGAATAGAATAACAAACAGAAGTGCATTTGCACAGGGAATATTATACAGCAGTGAAAAATGACCTTTGCTATGGACAATATCCCAGATGCACCTTAGAAACAGAATATTCAGTGGAATAAAGCAAGTCACAGAATGAAATATACCCTGGATGACAGCATGATAATAATTTAAAAATAAGCAAGACAAATTATAGGATTTAGGGACAATCTATATATTGTAAAACCATAAAGAAAAGCAAGAGAATAAGAAAACATGATGTGGCTGCCTCTAGGAGCAAAGCCAGGAGTGGACCAGGTAATTTCTAAAAAGGCATGATAGGGTGGCTGGTTCATGTCTTGTTTGGAGGGTGGGCTTGCAGGGTGGATTTTGCTTTTGAGTTCACAGCTTTTTTTGTGCTTTGCGTGTGTTCACTTGAATGCATTAGATATACCATTATAAGGGTGAGTAAAAAGAGCCCAGTCCATAGGCCTTCAAGGAGCCCTGTGCTATAGGCCACATGCTGCACTGGGAGTATATGGCATTTTTCATTGCTTCTGAGTTCACAGCAGTTGACCTGTGCATCAGGCACCTCTTCATTTCAGCCCCAGCTGAGAGACAGCATCTGGTTGGTGCTGACATTGCATTCCCTCCCACACCTGCTCAAGGCAAAGCCCTGGCAGGAGCACTGGCCAGGTGAGAGCAGGAGGGTGGGGAGGAAGAGGCTAGCTGTCTGGCAGCCCAAAGCAGCAGCCCCCACGTGCCGGCAGTGAGAGGATGGTATTTGGGAACCGGCTCCTGTGGACAGGTGTGATGGGCAGAGGAAGGGGAAGGGAGAGGAATGTGCTGAGAGCTCAGAGCAAATAGGCAGGTGCAGAAAGCCCCGACCGTCACCTGGAACTAAGTCTTCCAATAACAGCAGATGTCAGCAGCCAGGACTGTTGCCCTGGGCCACAAGGAGCACATCGATCCTGCCACCAGGGGAGGCATGGCTGAATCCTGAGTTGTAACCTGTAAAGGGTTCTGTGTGGATGGATCGGGGCCTCTTAGGGGAGGCTGGCATTGTGGCTCTGTCCCCCCACACTAGTCTGTACTGGTCCACCATCCCCAGCTCTCCTTAGAAAAGACCCCCACCCCGGGACTGTCAAAGGTCAATTTCCTGTTTGTTTTCACTGGAGCATATTTTTAGGTTTAGCCAGGGACTCTGTCTGCTCACGGAGCTGCAAGGTCACTGTAGCAACATCATCAAAACAAGGAAATCAGCATGTCTGGGTGCACCTAGGCCTGCTTTGCCTTGGTGTTCACAGCTAACCTGGAGGCTGCAGCTTCTTAGGCAGGGATCAGGAGAGGTGCTTGCCCGAGAACCCATACCAACTCCATGAACGCCTGTGAACCATAAGATATGTGAATAAGTATAGAAAGGCCTACGAAATAATATAACAGGTACCAATAACACCGCCCTGGCCAATATTTTCCACCATTTTGTTAGGAAAACTTTTAAACATGGAAAAACTGAGAGAATGGAGCAGCAAACACCCATAGATTTGTCACCTTGGTTGACAATTATTCACATTCTGCTGTGTGCCTTATTACAGATTTGTCCACCTCTCCCTCCCTCTTTCTGCCCATTGGGCCATCTTATTTTTTGATGCATTTCCGAGGACATGACAGACATCCATATGCACCATCCCTGAAAACTTAAGCGTGAATCGTATTAACTGTAGTTCAACATTTGCCTATTTGTTGATTTATTTTTAGGGAAAATTACCTATCATGAAATGCACGCATCATAAGTATGCCTGCCAGTCAATAGGTTTTGACAGAGGCACCGCCGCTGTGTGACTCAAACCCCGTCAAGATATTGACAATTTCCATGACTCTAGAAAGTTCCCTCATGCCCCCTCCCAGTCAGTTCCCTGCCCCCTCACACAGTCAACATCTTACCACTGAGCATGTGCTCCAATAAATGTCAAAGGCTGCAATAAACAATCTGGGCTGCAATGTCTTGGGTCATTAGAAGTGGGAAAATGGGTGGCAGACCTCATGACATAACATGCTGGCCATATTCCTGATGAACTCGTGTGGACCCTGCTGTTCTTTATAAGCTCAATGTCAAGATGCTTTGGATTCTGCATGCCTGTTCATGGAGCTCAAGGGCTGCTGGAAGGTAGTGCACTTCCAGAACACCCCCCCCCCTTGCAAATCTTATCAGAAACAAGCCCAGAGGAAGCCACTTTCCAGGGGTGGATTTTATAGATGAAGTCAACAGCCGCATCTGTTTCACTGGGGGACATGAGATGGGGCTGGTTCTCGTAACAGGGATTACCGTCAAGGGCAGGACAACCTTACAAGTTTACGGTCAGGTTCTTTCTTGTGGTGCTCTGCCACATCCCACAGATAAGGGTCTTGGGTTGGAGAGCTGACATCTGGACGAGTGACAGCTGTGCACTCTGCTCAGACCTAGCAACATTCCGCACCTCTTATACACGCTCCCACTGCACACGCGGGCTCCAGATGTTTCTACGGTAACTTCAGCAGGGTGGACATCAGAAGATCGTTTTCTTCCCAAGGAAAATTGAAAGTCGAGGCCGAGGGCTAGGGTACAACAGGCGACATGAGCATGCTCTGCATGCAGCCCTCCTCCCAGTGGCCACTGGAGGCTTCCCCACCAGGCCTGGAGATGGCCCCAGGTGCCTCTCAACATAGCACCAGGTGGCTGCTACCCAGTGCCCAGGTCTGATTTGAGATGCGACCCCGCTTTTCAGCCTGGAGCGCCGGGCGAAGACGGAGACTTAACCACCATCGAAGCACACAACTCTCCCAGCGCTGCCTTCTGCCATCCTGTGGACACAGTCAGCACTGCTCTCTGAGCCACTTCTATCAAAGGCCTTAGACCTGACTGAAGACAATTTTCCTGCCCTTGGTCCATTCTGAGAACCACTCGAATGCCTGGGTTACATCTCTTGTCCGTGACCACCCCAAACTGTGCACCAACGTCAACACGATACTAACCATGTACCAATAGCGACAAGACAGACCCCCGAACCAACATCAGCACAATGCTAACGGTGTACCAACATCGATGCAATACTAACCCATATATCGACATCAGCACGATATTAACCATGTACTAACAGCAACACAAAACTGACCCCCGTACCAACATCAGCACAAAATTAACCATGTACCAACTTTAGCGCATCAGCAGCAGCTCAATCCTAACCCATGCACAATAGAACCCATGACAATAAGCATGAGCAAAATAAGGCAGGACGTGGTGCCAAATCAAACCCCAAAGAGAAGAGAAGGCTGTCCCTTACCTTTGCGATGCCTGGTCACAAGGGACGTGCCAGTCTCCACACAACTCTTTCCTCAGCCACCGGCAGACTCTGTGAATGACAAACGAGCACTTAGACTGAAACACTCAAGAAGCAGCGCTTCGCTCGTCTCAGGAAACCACCATAATCCAGACCGTGGGCGTGGAGGTCAGGGAAGGGCGGCCGCTGGGCCACGTGGATGACGGGGGCCCCGCCTGATGGCTCTCCTCCCTCCCCTTCTCACAGAATCTGTGCCCCAGCCCAGACCCACGTCCACCATGCAGCGTGTGCACCTCCGTTTTCCTCCACACTCCCACAGTGACGATCAGACTTGCATGGTCATAGTCATCTACAGGCACAGCCATCGAGGCTTCTACAGCACTGTCTCCCTGACGCTTGCCTTGTCTTTCTCTCCCCATGTGCCCCCTTCGAAGTCAATGGGTAGAAGTCTATTTTTTTGTGTATAGGTCGCTGCATGGTGTCCCTGGGAGGAGGGGTGTCACTCGAGGAAGGAGGTGATCCTGTTAGTCCCCCTCACCATGGGCATCACTTGCTGCACTGTGCAGGGCCAACTGAAGGATGCTAGGAAGCACCTTGTGGGGCGAGGCGGGTCTCTTCCACAGGCTCCCAAGAGGGAGCGCTTGTCTCCAGGGGTCTTCACTGCTGCTTTCTCCAGCCCCTCTTGTCTTCATCCTCCAGGATTCTGTGTCTCACTTTGGACGGTTCGGTCAACAACTTGTGGTCTTATGCCCACCCCTCACCCCCTGGTGTCCCCGGCCTGGCCCCTGGTTACCTTGCTCAACCTTTTCTCCACCCACTGGATAGTAAAAGTGGCAAGAAGCCAGATGCCAACCAGGACACTTCCGTTCCCGTCCACAGGCCCATCAGGCTTTTGGGGAAGGGAAGAATCAAAACTTGCGACAGACACGTGTTTAGAAACTGTGCTGAATTCAGAGCCGACAGACCCAGATTCCATCCTAGCTGGGCTGACTTTCAAGGGAGTCCAGGCATTCACTCTGTCTTGTGGAGCCTCAGTTGGTCCATTTAGGACACAAAGATAAAGACCTATGACTCCCTCTCAGGATTATTACAAAGATGGAATGAAATCATGAGAACTCAGGAAGATCTAAGTGTGATGATAGGCTTTGGAGGTCTCTGCCCACCTCCCAGCTGTCAATGCCATGCCGGGGACACCAATGGCTACTGGAATTCCGGGCTCCGAGGGTGTTCTCCGGATGATTGCTTCAATTTTCTGCTCTCACTGGCACCCATTCATTATCTGAACTAACTTTCACTAATCTGAAGTAGTCCCCTAAGGAGATGTTTTCCTACCCTCCGGTGATATTTCACATTTAAAAATGAACAGTCCAGTGGCTCAGTCTTCACAGCCACAGCTGTGTTCTCATGAAGCCAGTTGGGTTTATTCTCTCCAGGTGCTCGCTGGCTACTCCCACCCTCTGGTTTATGTAGAATCGTTTGGACTGTCAGCAAAACATAAAAAATAGCTGCTTTCAGAGGCCAAATACACCACAGGCTCCCATCTCATCCGCCGTCTAATGAATAGTTTCCAGGTCACCATGGCCCATGGGAACATCTGGCCTCCATCTCTCCAGCCCACAGATGTCAAGGTAGGGACAGACAGGCTTTCTGGAGGACCCCCTCTCCCCCAACACACGCACTCACTCTCTCTTTAAGGAGCATTTTAAAAAATCTTTATATTGGAGAACGCTTGTGTGCACGCGTGTGTATGCGTGTGCACATGTGCGCACATGCGTTTGTAAAATAGCCCGGCTGTTTGCATAGGGGCTAGTGGTACCCCTTACGCCAGCCTTCTCCAGTGCAGTTCTTCAGACCGCATCAGGGCTATGAGGAAGTTCTTGCAATCCATTCTGACGAGGGAAGACTAAAGGCAACATGGTGAGTCTTCCATGAAGCTGTGGTCATTTATTCCAAGGTAGCCTTTCTGTATTATTAAAGCTTTTCCTCAAGTATAACAGACACACAGAGAAGTGAACATATAGCATACAGCTCCCTACACTGCTACACAATGAACATAGCCAGTGACCAGAGCCCCACTGAGAATCAGAACGTGGCCCATCTTCCCTCGGGTCTGCCCCACCTGTGGCCTGACAGCACAGTGGGCTGGTCAGCTGGGTAACTTTTATTGGTGGATTCACAGTGTGTGGCTTTTTTCATTCAACTCTATATTTATGAGATTCATCATATTTTTATTTTTAATTGTTGGTAAAATATGCATAGCATAAAATTTGTCGTCCTAATATTTTTAGGTTTAGATTTTGTGGCATTAAGTACATTCACATTGCTGTACGACCATCACCACCATCTGTCCCTATAGGTCTTTTCATCTCATAAAACTGAAACTCTGTCCCCATTTGACAAAATCTCCCCATTCCTCCTCCCAGCCCCTGGCGACCACCATTCTATTTTCTGTCTCTCTCAATCTGACTGCTCTAGGCCCCTCAAATCGGTGGAATCATATAGTATTTCTCTCTCTAGGACTTGCTTTTCTCACTGAGCCTCATGTTTTCAAGTTTCACCCATGTTGTAGCATGTGTCAGTTTCCTTCCTTTTTAAGGATGAATAGTATTCCATGGTTGGTATACACCGTACTTTGTTTATTCATTCATCCATCAGTGGACACTGGGTTGTTTCCCAAAGGAAGTAAAAGCAGAGTCTCAAAAAGATATTTGTACATCCATGTACATAGCAACGCTATTCACAACACCTAAAATGTGGAAACAACCCAGTGTCCGTTGATGGATGAATGGATAAGCAAAATGCGGTATACACCCCAAGGTGGAATTGCTGAATCATACGATAATTCTATTTTTAGTTTTTTGAGGAAATATTGCGCTGTTTTCCACAGTGGCTGCCCTGTTTTACATTTCCACCAACAGTGCACAGGGTTCTAATTTCCCAACATCTTCACCAACATTTTTCTTTTTTTTGGATGGTAGCCATCCTAATGGGTGTGAGGTGGTATTTTATTGTAGGTTTGATCTGTATTTCCCTGATGATCAGTAATGTTGAGTATCTTTTCATAGATAAGAGTTGTCTGTATTTTTGTACGAATTCTATTGTGTGAACATAACTTATCCATGTGGTCCGCTACTGGTGAACATGCAGATAGCTTCCAGCTCGGGCCGCTAACAGTGTTCCGGTACATGTCTTTTGTGAATATACATGAGCATTCCCACCTATGAGAGAAATAGCTGGGCTGTGGGTAGAGAAAACTAAATGGTTCCCCCAGCGGTGCACACAGCTTCACATTCTCTGAACACTTGTCGTTGCCCAGGATTTTCACGTTAGACCTGGTGAATGGATAGCCGTATCTCACGGGGGGTTTTAATTACATTTCCTTGAAGGCTAATAAAACTGAGCACGTTTTCCTATATACCCATTTAGATTACTTCTTTGTAAAATGTATGGTTAAAACTTTTGCCTGTTTTTTACGTTGGGATGTTTGTCTTTTTCCTATTGGTTTGTGGGAGTTTTAAAAAAATACATTCTGCACAAAGGTCCTTTGTTGAATGAATATGTATTGAGAAAATGTGCTAAGGGACAGAGCTATGACTGTCTTTCTCCAAAGAGCATTCTTTCCCTAATATTCCACCATGCCAACTGCGGTAATGGCTTCCACTAGCAACTTCATTCATTCATTCGTTCATTCATACATGCATGATCGAGAGTATCTGCCACATCTAGAGTTTGACACAACTTCCCACCCCATCCCACTGTTCTAGTCTTAACAACAGCCAAGATCAAGCAATGTTAACTGCTATGCCAGGTGGCTTCCCTTCCATGGGCTGTACGAACTTCCCTCCCAGGGCATTTGAGGCCCTCACAGGCCAGCCCCGCTGTGAACTCACATCCCTCCCCAGGCTCTGGGAGCACTCTGGCCTCACCTGTCTGCCTTTGCTGGCCCTAGCTGGACCCCCTTCCTGTGCACTCACTCTCCACACCCCCTGAGCTATTCGAGCCCCTCGTTTGCCCCATCCCTGGTGATAATGAGCCATGTCTGTCCCTGTGTTTCCATGGGCTCTATCAGACCTGTCCCAGCAGCTTTTCTGTGGAATCCATTATTAATGAAGACAAAGATTACAGAGGCTGGTGTTGCTGAGCTCTGCCGGAAGCTACGCCTAGGCCAGAATATTGCATGCAGTTTCTCACTGACCCCTCCTATCAACCCCAGAAAACAGGTTCTACTATTATCCTCATCTTACAGACAAGGACCCTGAGGCCCAGAGAGGCAAAGCAACTTGTCCCAAGCCACGTGGCGAGTTAAGTGATGGGCTGAATCCACAATTCCAGAGTGGCTGCCAGCCCTGGATGGGGGACCATGCCTGAATGGTCTCTATGTTTTTGAGCCAAAAACCAGAATAAATGAGTGAAGACTCAAGTAAACAGCACAGGTCTCAAAGCCAGAAGGGTTCGGCCGTTGACCATTAATTGGGGGCCTTCCAACCCGACCTGGGCCTGCCCAGTGACACAGACTTTCTTTCCTGTATAGGAACAATAAGAAGAAGAAGAGAAAAGCCAAGAGAAAAATAATAAGCGGAGAAAAATAGTCTCGGAAATTTTCCCTGAAGTGAACGTGATTGCTTTGGGTATCTGGAATTTGGGTGCAGTTGGAGAAACATCAGGTCATAATCAGTGTTTTATTTCACTTGCTGCCGGCAGATGAAATAACGGCCGTCTGGAGCCGCTCGGGAGCATGCCACGTGAAGGCCGGGAGAAGCTGTCCTGATAAATAGACCCTGACGCCCTTGGCTGTTCTCACTTTCCGCTCCATCTGCAGGCATGGGATGCTTACATTTGCAGGGCTCAAAGAGCTGGCTGTCCTCGAGGACATCACAGAGCCATCAGTGCACATTTCCTGCAGAGCCCCGGCGTGGCTCAGGGCCTTCAGGGTCCCAGGTTGTGAGCCTTCACAGAGCTCACACACTGTGTGTCTCAGTTACAGAACCGTCTGTCCTTAGGAAGGGACCCGGGTCTGGAGGTCGGGAGGTATAAGCCCCAGCGTCTGGCTGGAGCGGCCCTTCCCCACTGGGCCTTGGTTTCCCCCAGTGTAGATGATCACTTTGGGCTCGAGGGCTCTGGGGCTGTCCCGGCCCAGGGCATCGGGAAGTCTCATAAACAGGGCATGGAACTCTTTGTATCTATGAGGCGAGATGGGCGTTGAGTGCAACAGGAGAACTCACCTAGTCCAGTGTGAGGTCCTAGCACCTTTCTCAAGAAAACTGGCTGTGGAATGCCCCAGGCAGGAGAACAAAAGGGCTGGGGCTGTGCACAGGGTGTGAGTTTAGTCGAAGGACGGAACAGGGTGTGGGGGACACACTGTGCACGCTCTCTGACCTCCTGCCTCCTTTCTCTGCTCTGCTGGGCATCTCTCCACCAGCACCCAGATACCTGCGTTTGTGGAGGAAATGCCACCCCTGGGCTTGGAGTCTGCTCTTTTGAGTGGCCCTGATGGACAGACAGGGTGTTCCACCCCATGGGGCCCACCGTGGCAGTGGACATAAGGGCGAAGGTGCTGAGCAAATGCCTGCCCTCCTTTCTCTCCTGCAGGTGCTCCGAGGGACAGTTCCTTCTGCCCCTGAGCTGCCACACCAGTTGGGTCCCCACTTGGCTCCAGAGCTCCTGGTGAAGGGGTCCTAGCAAGGAGATGCACCTGTAGCACTGTTGGCACCCATTCCCCAAATAAAAGTGGGGGATTATAAGCTTTGCCTCAGCTCTGTCTTCTGGAGCATCTGGCTGAGGCAACCAGAGCCACAAATCTCACCCTAAAGGTACCTGGGGTGGGGCCAGACAGGGACCAGGGTAGATGGCTGAAGGGGAAGGAAGAGAGGGGCAGAAACCAGAGGAAGACACAGGCCTGTAGACGGGGTGCAGAGGTCAGTGAGAGCTTGACAGAGGGCAACCTGGAACAAGTCAGTATACGTCTCCTGGTAACCAAGACCTTCATTTTCTTACGTGTAAACCAGACAGAGAAACATGTCAAATGAATAAAATGAGGATCAAGGGGATGCAAGATTTGAAAAGCAGAGAGGGCTCTCTGGAGCAGCGGTCCCCAACCATTTCGGCACCAGGGACTGGTGCTCCTATGAGAATCTAATGTCTTATCATCGAAGTGGAGCTGAGGCAGTGATGCTGGCTCTGGAGAGCGGCTGCAAATACAGATGAAGCTTCGCTTGCTCGCTCACTGGCTGCTCACCTCCTGCTGTGTGGTCCGGTTCCTAACAGGCCACAGACCACTAATGGTCCACAGCCCCTGCTCTAGAGCACCACCGTCACAGGTATTAACTCAAGGCAAGATCTGGTCCTGTGGGGAAAGCTGAGTCCCCTGTGGGTTCCGACCCTGAGAGGGTCTACAGTGCCCCAGAAGGAAAAATCTACACTACACCCGCCTAAGACTGCTCAGACTTAATTGGAGTTTCAGGGCGGGGGGTCTTTTTTTTTTTTCCTGGGAATCCAATGATACCCAGAACCACCTGAGCCTGGGGACACTTGCCAAACTTCGCCAGGCTGAGAGGACCCAATATACTCTTGCAGAGTCACTGCACATTCCTCCTTGGCGAAGGCGGCGGGGAGGGCTGTTTGGGGAGCAGAATAAACACACCAGAGCCATAAAGATTAGGCAACAAAACAGCAGCCTTTCAAAGAGTCAAGACATTAAATTGAAATTAAAAAGCACTGCAAGGTCCAGCCAGACAAACCACAACAGAGGCCAAGTAGGGTCTTTTTTTGGAAGACAATATCAAGAAAAGCAAATGTGACAAAAGCAAAAGCAACAACAACTAGAGTTGGAATCTGGGAGAGAGCTTGCCAAGGTCAGAGACCCCAGACAGTGGCTTTGGAGTTCAAGGCCTCGAGACTCAGAAAATTCAGACTTTTGGAGTGAGGCACTGAGTCTGCTCCACAGAAGGCAAGTTGGCTGGTCAGGCAGCAGGTGACCAACAGCTGCCCTTTCCCGAGCAGTGCCGTATTCTCTCAAGATCCCTAGGGACTCCACCTCCCTAGGAGTCCTTCTGTCTCCCATTACTGCTTGGACCCTGCCAGACCACTCTGCCATGTCCAACACATGGTCATACCGATGTCCCTTCCCACGGCATGGTCCTGGGGCTTCCTCCCCAGAGGCAGAGCTACCCGGCACCTCCCCTTCTGTTTGGGGTGATGGAATTGGAACTCCTGGCAGCCAAGGGACAGGGCTACCCAGTGAGCACGTCAGTCCTGGACAAGTGAATCAATTCCAGTTCTTGGTGCCATTTATTTTCTCCCCTCCTCTTTTGCCCCTTAGGCAAGCTGGCCTGAAGCCCAGTGGTGAATTTGGTTAAAAAAATTATTTGCCACCACCACGCCCCCTATGGCTTTCTCTAATTAGCCCGGAGGGTCTGAGGGCCCCACAAAGCTGGTGTGGCTGCCCCACAGTGCAAGCAAGAGTGAGCGTGGGGTGGACAAGGTCCCAGAAGCAGATAGGTGGCCTCATGGGCAGGGGTTATGTGCCGGGGCAGGACAGGGAATGGGGCAGGGCCAGCTCCCACTCACTCAGCTTTTCCTGAGCTGCTCTGATGAAGCCCCATGGCTGAGTGTTTGAGCTGGGGTGAATGGTGCATGTCACATTTCTCCCCAACACCACTGAGTCTTCGAGAAAATGTGTCTGTCATACGGCCATCACCCGACAGATGCCTCCAACGGCCACAGCCCCATGGGCCCTGCTGAAACCAAAATTGAGATGCCCCCTGCTTCTTGCAGGTCCCTGTGTCTGCTTTGATGCCAGGCTCCACACGGCCGTCGGCCTGGGATCAGCAGCGGTATTGCCCCCGCTTCCTCACCCAGCTCCATCTGCTGTTGGGCACCGCAGCATCTTGGAGGAGGTGAGTGGGGAGTGTAGACACAGCCCCAGCTATCATTTCTCCGTGGTGGCGTGAGGGCAGCTGTGGTCATGTTTTGGTTCTCTGGACAGCTTTTATAAACGACACACTACATTGAAAAGCTTTTGGCTGGAGAGATCAGGTCAGCAAACCCTGTATGTTTTTTGCAAAGTGAGATCCCCATCCATCCCATGTCCCGCATCTGCTGGATGAACAAATACTTGGCACCGTGTCATCGTGATGTTCTGTGGAGGGCGTAGGGCCTCATAAACAGCTGCTGAATTGACCTGAATCTGAACATAAGAGATAATCCTTTAAAATATAAAAAAGCTCCTAGAATTGAAGAGAATACCATGAATGGAAAAGCAGGTAAAGGATGTAAGCAGATGCTTCATAGAAATGGCTCCCGAACACAGAAAAAGATGGTTACCCTCACTCCTAACAAAAGAAATGCAAGCTAACTCGTATGAGCTACAGATTACAGTGATTAAAATAGTATGGTAGAGGCAAAGGGGTAGATACAGAGATCAGTGGAACAGGTAAGATAGAGCCATACAATATATAGTCGATTGATTTCTGACAAAGGTGATTTAAAAATGGGTCATATACCTAAATGCATAATGCAAAGTAGAAACTTCTAGAAGAAAACAAGGGAGAAATTCTGCTTAACTCTAAGGCTGCTAATGAGTTTTAGATACGACATCAAATGCAAGATTCATGAAAAAAAAAAAAAGAAAACAAATATATTGAAGTTTATCAAGAGATAAGTCACACACCAAGAGAACACATTTGCAAATCGTATTTCATATCCAGAATATATAAAGAACTCTTAAAACTCAACAAGAAAATAAACACATCGATTTAAAAATTGGCAAAAGATCTAAACATTTTAGTAAAGAAGATATACAGATGGCAAATAGGCATAGGAAAAGATGCTTGTAATTTGTCAGGAGGGAACTGCAAATTGAAACATGGAGATACCACGGTACATCTATCGGCATGGCTGAAATCCAAAGAAACTGATAACACCAAATGCTAGTGAGGATGTGGAGCAACAGGAACCCCTGCTCCTTGCTGTTAGAAATGCACAATGGCATGGCCACTGTGGAAGACACTTGGGCAGTTTCTTACAAAGCTAAACATAGATGTACCATATAACTCAGCAGTTGTACTCCTAAGTATTTAAACAAACAAACTGGAAACTTATGTTTAAACCAAGGAACAAGAAAGTGCCTCTGTGAGTCAGGATGCAGCACAGGAAATATAGAAGCCAGGTGTGGGGAGCTCCAGCTGGGCTGCGGGCACAGCTGGGGAGCTCATCTCTCCCCATCACTGTGATGGTGAGTGGGTTTCATCACCCCACTTCGAATGAGAATACTGAGGCTCAGAGGAGCTGAGTTCAAGCAGTGTCCCCTCTGCCCTCAGGTGTGTCCTGGGGTTGGTCCGCCGGCAGATGGGCAGGTATTGGGGACACCTTCCCAGAGCACCAGGGTTGTGCTAGGGTCCTGGGGTGGCCTTGGCATGCTCCCCAGTTACTTGGGTCCTCTTCCTTGGGTCGCTTTTCTCTCTCTCGGGATGCTGCTGGGTCCCAGAGCCCGATCGGGTGAAGTCACATGGCAGTAGTTGGAGGATAGCTGGTGACCCGGCCACATGAGAGAGGGACTAGGTGCTTCCTGACTGAGGGGGGACGGCCCATCAGGAGGGCAGCTGCTCGTCGCTCCACTGGAATCCAAAACAGAGTCTTGGCCTGGGATGTTCCACGCAGGGACCAAGGTAATGTGGTGGCCACTGAAACGTGCAGCCTCTCCTTGCCTCTCCTGACCCCTTGCCCTTACACTTCTGACCAGTCAGTGTCCAAGGAAAGCCTCACACAGAAGTGAAGTTCTGTGTTGGTTAGACAGAAAAGTCTGCTCTGCCTCTGTCCCTAATGAGGAAGGGAGGAAGGGGGAGGCCATGGTTCACCTCGCAGGCTAGGCCTGCCTGCCCCTTGAGGGTTTGTGGGATACCCACTTACCATGAACCACTAGAAATGCAGCCCAGTGAGCATTGAAGATGCACCAGTGCGTGGTGTGAGGATGCAAGGGTGAGGGCTGGCTTGGTTAGGTGACCCGAGGCCAAGGCGAAGCTGGGCACCACGTTGTAGAAGGTGCGGGAGGGGCGAGCGAGGGCTTGGAGCAGAGGTGTAGGGACAAACTCTCCCTGAGAAGCAAAGAGACCTGGGGGCCTTCTGGGCACTGGAACCACCACGGGCAGTGCCATCCGTGAGATGTCCCAGCATGGCTGAACCAGAGCTGGAGAAGCCTCAGGTTGGCAAAGCCCCCTGCATCAGGGCCTGAGCTCTGACAGTATGTGGCATCAACTCCAGGGCCTTCACTGAATGGGAGGCTGGCAGGGCTGATGGCTCCCTGGGGACCGGGAAGGCACCAGACGGGCCAGGCCTCCCCACGTGCACCCCTCCCAGGGCCCTCCGGTCCTCCCACTGTGTAGCACGTCCACTCGGTGGCAAGCCCCGTGCCACACAGGTCCTCCTCCCACGGGAACAGCAGACTCCCCTAACTGCGGAGATCTCACTTTATCAAAGAAGACAGGGAATTAAGAAAGAGTCACTCATTGGATAAACATAGCTCGTTATGTTGACAAACCAATGAAATACTCCAGAGTGAAACATGTTGGAGAGAATTTCTAAGGAAGCTGGTGTGCGTGGCCTGGATTCCCATTCGACTGAGGTCCAGAACTTTCCCCAAACACACCCCACCCCCGCAACTCCCAGTCTTGGGGCCATGAGTTACGTGTCCAGGTTCCCTGAATAGGAAAGGGGTCCTCCCAGAGGCTAGAAGGCCTGCCTATCTGAGCTCTGCCAAACTCTCTACAGAAAGCACTTTCCTGGGGCCAGGAGCCCTGGGACCTGTTCTGAGGGCCTCCTCTCCCCTCGTTCCAGGCTCTCCCATGTAGGATGACAACTTGTGTCAGTCTGCTACCCCTGCTGGATGGGGTATAGGCTGTCTGATGGATTCCAGATCTGCTCCTGGGAGGTAATTTTTAAGCTGTCCACTTCTCTCCATGACTCTTAAGTAATGCTCAACTGCTGACCATGAGACCCAAGTGCCTCAGGAATTCAAGGACCTCACCACTCCATGCACACAGCTGTGCTCCCACCTGTCCCCCATGCCCACGTCTGCCAACTTGTTATCCTCCAGGCAATGGCACAAAAGGTCCCTCTTAGTAGGGCCCAGGCTGAGTGCCACCCCTCTGGGAAGATACACGAGCAGTTATTCCTAATTCTGTAAGACTTCCCATGTCATTGCAGGGGTCTAGAAGATTCTCACCAATGGCAGGTGTGTAATACCTATGACTAAGCCAGTGAATCCTGAATCGTCTCCTACTCCGTGGCCCGATGGTTGGGAGGGTCCTGCTTGATGTAGTGGAGATATACTGTGGATCCCAAATCTGTAAACTCAGGGGAAAACAGAGTGGCCCACTCCCTCGCTCAGAGGAACTTTAACATGAACTCTTGAGAAGACTTAGCCCTAACACTGTCCTGATGCTCTTTTCCATTTTGGAAGACGAGGTTTTCACAGGTTTGATTCTCTTAGGGGGCCACACCTGAGTTTTCATGGAGAGTGACACTCTAGCCATCTCTGAAGAAACTCGCTCCTGCCTGAGAGATCCGGCCCCATTGCGTGAGTCAGAGCTTGGCCACACAGGGCTCTTTGTGCGGGTCATGCCACCACGCGACGCAAACCTCATTTGCCAGAAGTCTCTGTTTTATTGCGCTTTGAATGATTTCCCAAGATAAACCCTTGAGAGTTTCCTTGTAAGCACTTAGGCCTTTGTTTATGAGACTCTTTGATCCGCTAAGAGTGTTTAGAACTCATAGCAGCTTCTTCCCCACCCTCCATCACCACTCGGGGAGCTTGGCCAAGCAGTGACATCATCAGCCTGTCCTCAGTCTGGGGATCCAGGGCCCCGAGAGTCCCTAATCCATGGCTTTGCCCCCAGGGTGGAGGAAGAGCCCTTACAGGCTCATGGCTGTCTTTTCCAGAACAGAAGTTCTGTACTGGGCCCTGGACAGCTACTGAGAATAGGCCCATTTCTCTCAAGTCTACATGAGGAACTCGGCCTTCAAACTGCAGCTCAGGATGGGGTCTGTTCCCCCTACTTCCACGAAAGCCTGGTCACCTTCCTAGCCACTTGAGTTTGAGGCAACAGGCCCCTCCAGCTCCCTAAAATGTATGAACATCTCCCAAACGCCCAGCCCTTTGGCCCTTGTGAATGGCCACCCCCCTTTCATTTTGTGTAATGTTTTCTCCAAAAGCCTTTGAAGCATGCCCAGTCCTTTTGTTATTTCAGGTTGTTTTACTTCCAGCCCAGATTTCCATTCTGTTACCACCAGGATGGAAAAGGCCTCCTCCATCTGATTCCCGCAATCCCCAGATTCCGACTCCTTAAACAAAGCCGAGTGTGGTTTGGGGCAGAAACAGATTATATGATCCAAGAGAATGTGAGGGTGGGCAGCCATGTGGTTGGAAAGACTGGCACAGCACCGAGGTCGCCCAGCCTGGTGGCTGTGATGCGCCTGTAGAACCTACAGACGAGCCTGACGACTCTAGAGGCTGGTTCAGACGAGCGGCCATCCCACGTGCGTTTCAGGCCAGAGCCCCCATCTCGGCTTCTGTTCTGTGGTTCTCTCGGGGTGCGAAGGCTTCTCTTGGCTCAGACAGAGGGGGACCCTAAGTCCCTGTACACCAACTGACTTCAGGGGTCCCCACAAAAGCCTCCTTCCAGTCGGTTGGGAACCTCCAAGAAAGCGCTGCCATCCTGAAGATCTGACGGAATTTTCTCTTTGTGCTGCCTGCTCCCTTCTGCAGCCCCAAGGCATGGCATGAAATCTGGGGGCAGCCCCTTTCCGGAGAAGACTTGCTTCCTGACAGGGACCTTCAGCGAGCTGAATGCACAGCAGGCTGGGAGACAGATGGCCTGCGGATGGTGGGCTGCTGGGTAATTTTACTCCTCTGTGCTTTCAAGCCTATCGAAATCAATTTCAAGGCCAGGACTGTGGTCTGGACTCAGGCGATGCCAGGTCTCCACTTCATATGGTAGATTTATAATTCTACAAGGTCAGGGACTTGGGATGACCTGCGCAGGTCATCTGTGGGAGGGACGGGGTCCTCTCCAAATGTCTGTAACTCACACATGCAGTGAGAGGTTAAGCTCTGGGACCTCAAACAAAGCCTGTGGCCTCTTGGCAACCTTGTCCTTTACCAGGAGGCTTGTGACAATGGCCACTTATGGGGGTGGGGGCACAAACTCATTCCCTTAGCCATGTGCTACCAGCCCGCTCCCCCGCCCCAGAATGGAGTGGGTCGGGAGGCCATGATGACTAGAGTGTGGGTGAAGGCTGCCATGGGGAGAGTGGCAACGGTGCTGGAGGGTGGGAGGTAGGATCCAGGGCTTCGATCATGAGGGAAAAGGAGGCCCTGTGAAGTGCTGACCTTCCTGGATGCTCTGCGCTCCTGGAGTGAGGCTCTCTTCATCCCCCACCCCCTCGATTGCCATGGTCCTTGAGAGGCCTTGCCCACTACACCTGAGAACTCCAATTGGCCCCCTGGGTCACAGCATGCTCAAACCTCTCCAGACTCTCTCCCAGCTTAAAGAACCAGGATGTCCTTGTGGCCAAGAGACTTTCCATACGCTGGCACAAGACCCCCATTTTCAGCTGAATCCCTTGGCTTATGACCATATCACTCCAACTTGCCTCTGTGTTGGGGGGCCTTCTCCTCTTCGTGCATCTCAAATCTTGTCTGTCTTCTTCCAAGGGGCCCCCTCCCTATCTCAAGATCCTTAATTCAACCGCATCTGCGAAGACCGTCTTTTCTTATAAGGTTATACTCATAGATCCAGGGATAGGACCTGATATCTTTGGGAGCCATTACAGGTGGGTTTGGGGGTTGATAGCCATCATTATAGTAAACAGGGGCCACTACACGTAATTGAGAAGAAAAATGTCAAAAACCAAGTGGTTCTGTGAAAAACTATAATCTCTCTGCTCTTTCTCATTTCCAGCCAGTTTCTCAAAAAACAAGGACTACTCTGCCGGTTTTCCAGGAGGGTCAAGGGATAAAGAGAGGCCCATGATTTTGTCACCCTAAATAAGTGCTGGGGCAGAGGTTTGGGTTCCAGACTGTCATAAGCATCTGATAAAAGCTGCAACCCTGAATGCAGAAAAGCTGGCACCTCCCTCCCTCCTTTCCTCCTCCCCCGATGTCCATCAATGCCTGTTTTGTGAGAACTGTCATTCCATCTGCAAACATGATGGGCACATGAATACATCCAAACTGCTGTGTGCCATCTTAGAGAGTTCCCAATGCGAGGTTCAGAAGCAGACAGACGCCAGGAGAGATGGATCGAATCCTGACATTCCAGATGAACGTCCTTTTTGGACAGCGTGGCCACTGCAGCTGGGTCTTGCTAAAAGCCACAGCATGTCATACACATGTGCCCTTCTCATGGTATCTTATCAAGGGCGTGCGCCATCACCTGGACTTATCATTGCTGATGCTGACATTAAACACCTCTCATACTGCGAGGAGTATCAGAGCCCATCTGCAGCTGAGCGTCTGTGACCAGCCCAAGGCCACACAGGGCCAGCTCCTCACCCAGCCCCAGCCCCAGCCCCAGCCCCAGCCCCACCCCTCTCCACTCCATCTACTCTATGGCCCCGTGGTTTGGGGTGATGTGAGACAGGGAAGAGGTGGAGAATCTATCCATGGAACTGACCACCAGATGAACTGGGAAAGTGAGAATGCAAATGGCACCAATGATCAGAAATACAATTATGACCAGGGAGCAAGAGCAAGTGTTTATCGAGAACCTTCTATATCCAAAGCTGTTGGCGGAACTGACATGTATCATGTCATATAAACTTGCGTCCCTTCATTTAGCCAAATTTTTTTTTAGTAAACTTTTTAAATTTTACATCAGTTTTAGAGCTATACAAAATCATAAGATAGTGAAGAGAGTTCTCATATGCCCCATATCTAGTTTTCCTACTGTGAACAGATTAGTGCGATAACATTTACACGCTAAACTCCATTCTTTATTCAGATTTTCTGAGTTTTTCCCTAATGTCCTTTTCTGTTCCAGGACAGCATATTATGTTTAGTCGTCCGAGGTCTTAGCCTCCTCTGGGCCAGAGAGGTGCTTTGTCTTTGATGACCTTGACAATTTTGAGGAGTGCTGGTCGGGTGTTTTATAGAATGTCCCTTAGTTGGGATTCATCTGATGTTTTCCTCATGATTGGACAGGGTTATAGGTTTGGAGAGGACCACAGAGGGGAAGTGCCCTTCTCATGGTATCTTATCAAGGGCGTGCGCCATCACCTGGGACTTATCATTGCTGATGCTGACATTAAACATCTGGCTGGGGTCACCCTGGTCAGGTCTGTCCACTACCAAGTTACTGTTTGTATTCCCTTCCACCCTCTGCTCTTTGGAAGGATGTCACAGCTCAGCCCACACATGGGGGTTGGGAGTCATGCTTCACCTCCTTGTGGGGCTAACAGCTACCTGCATCCCTGGAGTTCTTCTGTACTTGAGGTTGGTCTCTTCTCCCCTATGTGCTTGTTTATTCAATCATTTGTTTATATCAGGATATTTGCATTCTACTTTAGGTAGCTAAATATTTTCGAGTGACTGCTCTGTGCCAGACAGTAGGCACAGAGCAGTTGCTGCTCCTGTGGCTGTGACCTAAGAGAATGAGACAGTTGGCACAGTGTCTGCATCACAGCAAGGGGTTACCTTTCCTGAATTGCTCAGTGTGGTCCCCAAGGCCCATGGGTTTCAGGGTATGGGCACGCATCTCTATCGCCCAAGTGGAAGGCATTCGAGAAGGAGGAGTTTGGGAGGATGCTTCATGGAGGAGTGTGCTGGGGAACTGGGTGTGAACAGGGGTGAGCAAGTGATGGGGTGACAGGATGGAAGAGGTGGAGATGGGGGGCATGGTGCTGAGGGTATGGCTGTCATCCTGGGGGTCCAGGAAATGGGGATCCTCGGGTCATCCTGGGTCTGAGGAGCAGGGCTGCTTAGAGGCAGGAGGGTACCCAGCTGCTGTGCTCCTGGGACAGTTTTGGGGCCGGGCCTCCAGAGTCCTATATTTCTCACTAAATGAACAAAGACCACAACTTTCTGGGTGTGGAGGAGACAGCATGCAGTGTATGTAAATCTATGAAGCCTCCAAAGTAGAAAAACCTGTTGTTTTTCCTGAAAGCAGCGCCTGGGAACAATGGTGGTTTTGTTTCACAGATTCTCCCCTGGCTGGCTTCCTGGTGGGAGAAGGGTGCGGGGTGCTAGGTGGAAGGTGTGGGGAGAGATGGAGATGCTGGTCAGCGGCCCTGGCATCCTGCCCACTAAGGACACCTCTGCAGCTGCCTCCCTCTGCAAGGAGAGGCCTGCTTGCCATTGTCTGTGGGGAAGTCTCAGAAGGCTCTTCTTCAGAGGCTGGTGGGTGGCCGTGAGGCCTGTACTCCAACAGCTTTATTCCCAAGACGTTCTTCTGTTTGTGGGCATGACTCCCCCCTGCCCAAAGAAAAGTTTGCTTAAAGAGAAAGAAACAAAGATACGATTCTCTGGTCCTTCTAAGGGCTGTTCTCCAGGAGTGATTGAGCAGTGTCTTCCTAAACCGAATTAGGAAGACACTGCTCAATCACTCCTGGAGAACATTCTCTTACGAAATTTAGCAAGGCAGCTACGTGTCTTCAGCTTGCACCTCCACTCACCCCACTGACAGGGCTTCAAATCCAGCTCCATTGTTACCTGTGGTGTGATTAGGCAAATTCTGACATCTCTAAGGCTCACTTTCTCAAGTGTAAAGTAAGTATAACACCTGTGTTGTGGGATTATTGTGGGAACTTACATGTATATCTCCCTCCGCTAGTATGCAAGTTCATGATGCTGGAGTTATGTCTTTTCCATTCATTGCTGCAAGCTCTCTGAAATGTTAGCTGCTTTTGTCACTACCATAATGACTATTATTATTATTGTTATTATTATTATTAACCAAAACTCTTTGATCTCCAACTCTGAAAATGAAAGTGGGTTCATTCCAAATGCTGCAATGCTTGGCATCCCAAAACTAGATCTAAGTCTGCCCTCTGACATTATCGCCTGATATTTCAAGCCCAGAACCTTCGATAAACTCAGACTCCTTCTGGACTGGACCTCCTCCAGCCGATGGCTTCAGGGCCCCCAACCATGACAGTGAAAGGTGATCAGCAGTGTGGGATGGAGCTCTGAGTCGTCGAGGTGACGCATTCCGCCCTGCTGAGCAGTGCTGCCACGTGGGAGCTATCCCTTCCCTTCCAAGAAACTTTCTCTGAACAAAATTATCAGACATCATCCAAGTGGTCTTGAAATCCCTCCCCCTGGGACCAAATTATTCAGGGGATCTTGACGATGTTCCCCTAAAAGTAGAACTTAGCGGCAGCTCCGTAATTCACATGCACAAATTAACTGTTGATTCTGTCTTCTACAACTTTTGCTTTAAACTGTCAATGCCTTTTTCTATTGGTCTGTACCAAATTCTATCGAAATAACCTCTGGTTGGGGCAAAGTTGCACATTTAGTTAATTTATGAGTGTTTCCTTATTGGAAACCCTCCTTATTTATGAGTGTTTCCTTATATGTATCCCCTAGATGACATCAGAGCCCTTGTGGCATTTAAGAACAGTGATCAGAGAATGCAGAACGAAAAGAAAACTTCCAGGCCATCATTCTATTCTTCTCTTTCTGGAATCAAGACAAGGAAGGTGTGAAAAAGGAATCGATTCTAAAGCCCCCCATGGTGTCTTACACATAGCTCGGTTTCCACAAAGCTATGCCTCAGCTTCACCCTCTGGACAGAAGCAAGGTTTAGGGTTCCTTTGCTGATCAGCTGGGGACTTTGTCCAAGTTCTGTAACCTCTCCAAACCTCATCTGTAAAATGGGCATAAAAACAGCACTTGCTCTATGGTATTGTGGAGATTAAATAAGGGAACATGGGGGAAGCATGTAGAAAATGGCTGGCACTTAAGGAGTGCCAGATGGTATTTAATTATCATTATTATGGAGTTTTCTTCCCTATGGGACTGCACCCGGTTTAGTATTATATTCTCAGGTTTGGACACATAGTTGATAAATGTTTGAGAAATAAATGAGACAACATGTGTAGCCCTCACCCGAACACCGGCAAGAGCAACCCATGACTCTGCTGTGACAACTTGTCTTAAATTGCGTGGGGGGTCTTGGGCTTCTCTCTGCTACCAGACCCCCATGACCTGAGAACAAGGTTCATATCTCATATGTCTACATCTTAAGGAGCTGCTGAAAAATTATACATTGAAACTACAAAACATTGTTGAGAGAAATTAAAGATGATCAATTCATTTAAATGGAGAGACATACCATGTTCATGGATTCAAACATTCAATGCCATCATAATGTCAGTCTTACCCCAGATTTAACTATAGATTCAAGGCAATTCCAATCAAAAGCGTAGAAGACTTTCCTTTTTTTTTTTTTGTAGAAATTGATAAATGCCTTCTAAAAGTTACGTGGAAACGCAAAGGATCTAGAACAGCCAAACAATCTTTAGAAAGAAGAACAAATTGGAGGAGTTATACTATGTGACTTTAGGTCTCACTGTAAATCTACAGTAATCAACAAAGTATTGTATTGGAGAATGGATAAGCAGATAGTTCAAAACCAAAGTAAAGAATCCAGAAATAAAACACAAAGATTCGATTAATTGATATTTTAAAAAGATGTCATGGCAACTCAGTGGGGAAAGAAAGGTCTTTTCCAAATTGTGCTGGGATGACTGGATATCCAAATGGAAGACAACAGACCTCTCCTCAGTCTGTACACAAACATTAATTTGCAGTGTATGGAAGACTAGAGAGAGAAAGAGGGAGAGACTGAGGATGGGGGGAACAGACAGAGAGACAGGGAGGGAGAGACTGGGGAAGGGGGAGAGACAGAGAAGAGAAAACCAAGACACACACATACACACACAAATAGGGCTAGGCTTGGGTGGGCCCTTGGAAAGATTAGAGGGGTGGGAGCAAAAGGAAACCAACTCGAGACACTGTAACATGGAGAGAAGGACACCGCCTTAGCCCACAGCCCTAGTTCCAGTCCTAGCTCCACCAGAGCTCACCGATTTGCTTGCACAGATAGCTGTGTCTCTCAACACCTGAATTTCCTGTCTATTGTGCAGGAGTTGAGATAAATGGTGGCGATGGTTCCCAGCTCTGAAGTTCCATTATACTGAGCTCATAAACATGTTATTGAAACACCTTCTTTTATTTGATTTCACAATTAGCCCATCCTTCTCCCCTGCACCAAATGGCACTATTCTAGCATACACTCAGTTTTATAAATTCCACATAAAATAAATTGGGAGGAATTTTTCAAGAGTATGGTAACTCTCTGAGAGACAAATTGGAGCAATATTAGGAATATTGCAAATCCAAGAATGTCTGCTCAAAGTTTTTATCAGACACAGATCCAGTTGACCCACTTTTCCACATTTGGCAATATCTGGCCTGATTCATCCATGAACATTTTCCTTGATAATTTCCGCAGTGGCTTTTAAATGCCTCTCCATGTCTCAGATAAGTTCCCCAGTCAGGAAGGGCCTCATTTGGATTTGCACCTGGATGTTAAATGGTTTGTTCAGCTCCATCTGGGCAGCGCAAGTGACCTTCCATTGGTCAAGGTTGGATGGCTAAGGTTGCCTTCTGTTCTGATTACTTCACAGCTTAGAACTTGCACTGAATGATGTTCATGGATGCTGTGGGTCAGGAAGGTGGCTATCTGGAGCCAGCAGGGAAGACTAGAAGGCTGTAGATGGCTCGCCTATGGGACTGGAATCATCGGGATGGGAGTTCCTTCTCTGGGTCTACAGCTGGGCTGGGACCCTGCAGACTAGAACAGCTGATAAGGGCACCCATCTCTCCCCCACACTGCTTCTCCTTACAGCTTGGCTTCCTCCAGCCTGGTGGCCCCAGGGTACTCAGTCTTCTTACATGGACGCCCAGGCCCCAGCACAAGAGTTCCGGTGAACAAGGAGAAAGCCAGCCCTTTACACCCAGCCTCCAAAGTCTGGCTGCATCTTCCACCATACTTGGGTGAAGAACACATACACATTTCCAATTCCAAGGGGAGAAGGCTAGACCCATCTCTCAAAGGTGTGACAGATATTAAACCTCCACTCCCTTGGTCTCTACGCAGTGGCAAGAGAGAGTGGTACACTGTGAACATCAGTTTGCTGATACCTTACTTAAAACCTCATCACGGATGCCCTCCTCTTGGAGTAAACCCTTGCTCTTCCATTTGGCCATCAGGCAGGCCACCCAGCACATGGCTACCCACATTTCTTTGCTAGTAGTGCCCTGTTTTAGCTTGAGTGTCACTCACCCTTTAGGCTTAATTTTGATTTTGTAAATCCTGATAATGTAAACACATCGACCCTAACCCCTGGCCAGTACCTGTTCAGTACAGATGCCACAAAATGGGGCAGTGGGAGGTGATGAAATCTGCTAGGAGCATTGGAGAAAGGTTCCCTCCTCAACAGAGAGGGTGGCGTCTGGGCCTGCACCTGCAGAGGCCACCTTGGGTCGGGAAGGGCTGGCCTGAATTCAGGGCTTGCAGGCCAAGAGGGTGAGTGGAAAGGTGTGAAGAGCCGGGGCCTTGCAGCAGGACAAGCCAAGCCTGGTGGACGCATTCATCCTGTGTTAGGCAGCTGAGTCAAGGCTCTCTCTCACTTGCTACTGAAAGTGCCCTGAGTAATTGCCCCATCTCTCATGCTGCTCCTGGCTACACACTGCCTCTCCACCAAGCTTCAAATCTACTTGTCTCCTATCACGTGCCAAATTTTGCTGTGTGCTGCCTCCCTCTCTTCCTCTCTACTTTCCATACACTCCTACTCCCCCTCCAGATGTCTGCTTAAATATAGAGGCCCTTTACCTTGATAGCTTAAATTTGGCCCTGCTTAAATTTCCCGGACCTCAGAATAATTGCTATGGTTGGTAATTGGTGTGATTCTTCCAGGCTCTCTTCTGCACCAGCCTGCATGGGAAGCGGGTACATGTGGGCATAAATGTGTCCACTTGTACATTCCCAGCACCTGGCACAGCATCTGGCAGACAGCACATGCTCAACAAATCTCCATTACCTCTATGTGCTGTCCAGATCTGGTGCATCCAGAGAGCTGAGTGTTCCTCTCCCATGTATGAGAATTCCTTTGGTTCTGGGGACCTTCGGAGTCAAATGAACTTGGAGGGGAACAAAGGCTCCAGCAGCAGCTCCAAGCTGACCCTCCAGCAGGCAGGGAAGCTGGGGTGGTCTGGGGGGGCCTTCCCTAGCCCTGTCCTGCCCCATTCCCGCTGCCTTTCCCAGCTTTGTGTTGGCTTCCTAGGCTAAGAATGGCCAACGATCAACATGGCAGTTCTGTTGTTCTAGGGAGACAAGTGGGTAGTGCCCTTATTAGGCCTTTTTTAAAAAAAAGTTCTGGCAAATTCTCCTGCCTTGGGTCTCCCAAATGAGCATTTGTTTTAGGCCAATACAGATTTTACCACTGGAAATACAGCTTAATCTCCATTTTTGTTAGTGGTTCATTTAGAAACTTGTGGAACTAAGTGTGGTAAAACTGCTCAGTAAAGAAGTAGTGATAGTAATAGTTTAACAATTAGACAGTAGCCAACAGACAGTTCCCTAGAGCTCTTGGGGTTACCTTGAATTGACTCCCCTGGAGCTGAGGGGTGTGGCGGGGACTCTAACCATCGGCCTCACCTTTGGCTTCTGTCTTGGGTGGAGGGATCGTTGGTTTCTTTGGGAAGCAATGTGGCCCTTTTGCTTTGGGGAGCTGGAGCAACCACATCTCTACAATGTTCTACCCAGACAATTAGTAACAGTGTTCCCTGAACCTGGTCCTGCAGAAAGTAATGGGGCACAGGGAGGGGTGGTGTTGGATGAACGTCAGAATGAGGCTGAAGGAGATCTAGGGAGGAGGCACCACAGGTTTGCAGGATCGTCCACACGGAGGTCCCCACGGGCATGTCACAGACATGCGCATGCTTCCCCTCTACACTTGCTGGGGAAGCTAACCTTGGGCCTTAGCAATAGGGTGAGACTGAGTCAAGGCCGACTTTCCAATCATGTGAGTAACATGGTTGTCAGCCTCAGACGTTATACATATGACCTTGTCCGTTGGATATAAGAGAGAAGCTTAATCCTTGTAGACCCAATTCCTTCATGGTAAAAGCAACTCGAAGGTCATTTATTCATTCATTTGTATATTCACACTGCCATCGCTATCCTTTGACCATGCTGCTCCCTCTGCTCAGAGCAGTGGTTCTCAAAGTGAGGTCCCTGGACCGGCAGCACCAGCATCACTACAAACCTGTTAGGGATGTAAATTCTTGGGCTTCCCCTAACTTTTGAATCAGGAGTTGGGGGGTGGGTCCTGGGCCATCTGTGCTCCAACAAGCCCTCCAGCAGATTCCGATGCAGGCTCAAGTGTGGGAACCACTGTGCCAGGGCATTCCCCTCCCAACCCTCTCTGCCCAGCTGATGCCGCTCACCTTTGCTACTCTGCTCCTCCCAGTAGCATTCTGTGACCGCCTGCCCCCAGTCACTCATAATTCCCCTACGATGATGCTTGTCACTCCTGTTTCCTCTTGTCCCAGGGGGTAAATTTCCTGAGGCTGGAACCCATACCTTGCACAGCAGGTGCACATGCAACAAATGTTAAGTGATGGATGGATGGATGAATGAGTTAATGAGTGAATGAATACAGACTTTATGGAGCCTTTCTGGTGGCAAAATTGGGGTTATGAATGTAAACCAGGTAGAACTCTTACCCCTGGACTGCTGTTCTCAGTCCATCATGAGAAGTGGAGAAGAAACGGATGGGGCCTTCAGGGGCCAATGGCCAGGGCTGATGGCTAGAGGGTGGATGTTCTGTGAGCACTAGCTGACCCTTCTGGCGTTCTTTGCACAGAGGCTAGACAGGCGCTTCCTAGCTGCTTTTGCTGGGTGAGCCAAAGCAACCATTCTGGCTGCAGTCCAGGCTGGAGGATGTCCAGGTGTTGTGTGGTTACTCCAGCCCCAGCCCCTGTGGTCTGGACAGGCTACCATTGTCACCAGGGTACATGGCAGTCATGCTTCCTCCCTGCTCTTTGTTTTGGAGGCTGTGGTAGGATGGAGAATTCCTAGAGCAGCTCTGATCCAGAATAAATAAGCCTTGCCTGCCTCGACGTTCTGCAGAAATGGCCTAAAAATAGGCAGGGAGGCTTGACTCATGGAGGAGACACTTGGGGACATCCCCTTCGGGGCTGACTTGTTTGGTCTTGTGGAGGATGAGGAAGGTGACTGTCACATGGTGACTCATCTGGGAACTCTCAGAGATGACCATTGCCCATCGGCCTTCGATGTCTCCGGGGCAGCTGACCTCCCAGCCTCGGCATGGACACATCACCAGGACCCACAGAGGAGATGACAACAGGGAGCCGTGGGAGAACAGGATCCAGGATGGGAGAGGCCAGGAGCTGACACATCCTCTCTCCCACTCTTCTGGACTGTGAGAAATGGTCCTGCCTCTGCAGCCTGTAGAGAATGGTCGTGGTCTCCCCACTACACAATCATCCTCACATCCTGAGGTTCTCACTTGTGTCTGCTCCGAGTTCTCTGTGTTGTGATCACCAGCTCTGTGCGCCCAAGACTATGCCTCTGCTGATCCCAGAAGAACGTCCTCATCGGGAAGGATGGCGGTGCCCTCAGAATATACTCCTCTCCTTTTCTCCCCTCGTAGCAGCAGGACTCTCAAAGGAGCTGTCAGTATGACACAAAGACCAAATGCCTGGGAATGGAGGGGAGTCTAGCCTTCTGTAAAGTCCTTGGATTGTTTCATGAGCTTCCCTTTAGCAGTAATGTATTGGTAGCGGATCTCTTCTTATCACGAGCAGTAAATCCCAGATCTCCTGGGGACAGTCAATTTCTCTGTTTTCCCAGATCATGGGCTTTCTGAGCCATATCACTGGGCAGATAACATGGCCTGGTTTTCACAGTTAGGTAACTGCTTTATGCTCATCCATCCATCCATCCATCCATCCAAAAAAACGCATACAAAGCAGCTACTCTGCATCACTCCCTACCTGCACTGGGAGCACAGGGATGAATGAGATGCTCCATTCCCTATGCTCGCCTGGGAACATATGCTGGATGAGACGAGCCTCTCTCCTTGAGAAGTGCAGTCTTCAGGTGGCCCATTAGCAGACAACTGCAGATCAGGGGACAAATGCCAAGTGTGAACACCCACTCTGCCTGGAGGGACTGAGGGGAACTTCCAGAAGGGGTTGTGAATGTCTTACATCCCAACTGAGGTCAGATGCCACTTGCAGACAGGGCCCGAATTCTGTCTGTGTGAGCACAGGACTGCTCAGCAGGACCGGCATGAATGAATGGACAGGCTCACAAATGAACATTCGCAGGCTGTGAACAGACCTGCCCAGCACCAGTGTCCATGGCACCAACAGGGACGGCTTCAAGTGGGTGCCCTGGGACAGAGCTTCCATGCAGAGCCGGTGAGTCAGCGGCTGGCCAAGGACACTTCACTCTTTTTCCAGCCTCTGAGAGCCACCTCCTGACATCTTGCACCATTATAAGCAGTGACTTAAGCATCTGGAGAGAGGATACAGGGGAATGCAGACAGCCAGGGCCTCTGGGGCAGGGCAGCAGAGCTGGGAGCAGGATGGTAAACATTCCCAGTAAGAGTCTCCCCATGGGGGGCTCGGCGAGTGAGTCAAATGGCTTTTGTTCTTTTTGTTTTTGCTCATTCCATAAAGGATTTCACTTGACTCATGATTTCCCAACCAGCTCCTTCTGCAGCTTAAGAAAGCAAGAGTGAATAATTGCTCTGGGTTTTTGCTTCTTGGGTTTTTTTCCTTCATTACAGGAATGTGTAAACACCCCGGGGTTTTTGAAGACAGGCTGCCAAACCTCTTGTGTGAGAGACTCCTTGCGCTTTCGGGCAATGGCTGGCATCCTTGCTGGGGGAATGAGGCCGACCCTTCTGGTGAGGTCTGACAGTTACCAAGCTGTTGAGGACCCTGGCCTGGGAAAGCAGCCATGGCCATGCTAGAACTTCTTGTCCATCTGTCATGGGCTGAATCATGTCTCCCCCTAAATGCATATGTTGAAGTCCTAACCTCTGGGACCTCAGAATGTGACTGTATTTGGAGAGGGAAATTTGGCCAGACACACACAGAGGAGAGGCCATGTGATGATGCAGGCAGAGGTTGGGATAATTCGGCTACAAGCCCAGGAATGCTTGGAGCCCCCAGGAGCTGGAAGAGGCAGGAAAGATCCTCTCCTGGAGCTCTGGAGGGACCGCAGCCCTGCCCACACCTTGATCTCAGACTTCTGGCCTCCAGAAGTGGGAGAGAACAGATTTTGGTTTTTGAGCCCCCTGTTTGTGGTAATTTGTTATGGCAGCTACAGGAAACTAATAAAGGGTTGTATAATTCTTTGTTGGGAAGGCCAGCCTGGGCACTGTGGGATACTAAGCAGAATCCCTGCCCTCCACCCACTAGAGGCCAGGAGCACCCTAACGCCCATAAGTTGTGACAATAAAACATGCCTCTAGACACTGTGTTCCCTAAGGGCGCAAAGCCGTCCCTGGTTGGGAACCTCTGGAGCAGAGAAGGAAAACTGCCTGTTTGCACGTGGCCCTCCTTCAAGGCTTGGTCCAGCCTCACCTCCTCTGAGACTGGGTCCAGTCCTGGGAACCTCCCATCCTGCCCTTTGCCCCAGACTATCTGCCTCTTCTCTGTGCTCTGTGCAGAGCCTGCTTATCCTAGGATGATGGTGGGGGTGGGTCTGGTGATGCCTGTGCCCAGACTGAGCTCCCTGAGGTCAGACATCCTGTTCCCAGAACCATCAAAAGGGGCCTACCCCTGGGGTGTCTGTCCACCTTTGTTTAATGGATGGGTCATTCCCACTGTGCTGACTCCCAGTTTTTCATGTGGCCTGTAGGACATGGGGACTGGCATGTCATGTCTGGCCCCAGTCTCATCTCATTACTCTCCTTCTACTCTCATCCCTGACAACCCAAGCCAGCATGTCTCACATGGGCCAGAGGCCCACCTGTATTACAATAGCCTGGGGTGCTCGCAAAGTGCTCCGAGTCCTGGGCCCCATCCCAGACACCCCAGTATGGAGCGACTTTGAATTTGCATTCGACAAGCTCCCTGAGCATCCTGTGCCCATAGAAGCTGAAGCAGCACAGCTCAGGCACTGACCAGACTAAGCCACTCACATTTCCTACACATATTCTTCTCTGGCCTTCTTCTCTCTGTTCAGCGAACTCCTACTCGATCTTCAAAACCCAGGTGAACTATCACCTCTGGGGCTCTGCCAGGCATACACATTTGACTTTTACTCTATGCTCACCTACCACTTTGCCAACAACTCCTTTAAAGCTCTTACACTCTGGTGTAGGGTGCCTGTGTGTGGTTTTAGTGTATAAGTGTATGAGTGTGTTTGCATTTGTGTGTGACACTATGTGTACATGTATGTGTGTGTATCATGAATGAGTGTTAGTGTCAGTGTATATGTGTGACACGGAGTGTGTGTGTGTATGCGAATGTGTGCATTTTGACTGTGTACATGTGTCAGTGTGTCTGTGTGTCCTGCCTTCCTTGTACACAGTCTTCAGTTTCTCTCTCCAGCCCCACAATCACCCCTACCTAATGGGCTGCAGCTCACTTCCTCCTGTCTTGTCAACAGCTGTGACAGGAACAGCACCTCCCATCTCCTGTGAGTCCTACACTCCCAGGCATTTCTACAACATTAAGTCACCCTCAGCCCTCTCCTTCATGGCCTCCCTGCCTTTCCCCGCAGCCTCATCTCCCAGCAGTGTCCTGGTGGCTTTGCTCTGATCCCTCGCTGAGACCTCTTAACCTTCCTTAGGGAGGAAGGAGCTCAGCCTGCAGGCCCAGGACTCAGGTCCCTTACCCGCCTGCCTCCCAGAGGAGACATGGGAGCAGACTGGGCCCCTGTTCGATCACTTATGTGCCATAGCATGTGCTCCTTGCCACCTCCTCTCCACCTCGGGAACGGCCTCTGTCACCCCAGCTCCAAGTCTGCAGGTGGAGAGCCCGTTCAGTGTTGTGGCCGGACGTGGTGGGACATGAGTCATTGTATCAGGAAGATGGCTGGAGACCTGGTGCTACCTCTCCCTGCTCTTGGGACTTGAACATGTACTTGCCATAAATCTCAGGCTGCTGGTGTGTAACAGAGAATAATCATAGCAGGACTGTCCCCTTTCAGGCTGTGTCCCCCACCCTCACCTGGGACCTGATGGAGATGTTTGGGCCCATTCTCCTGAGCCTTCCAGGTCCCAAATAAATGCACTTCTCATAAAGCAACAAAAGTACTTTAAACCCACACCACTGCTCTAGAATGGAGATTCACCAGTTGAGTGAGCATGTGAGCTGACATGTGGTGTACAGACATGTACGTGAGCAGATGAGCATATGTGAGACATGTGTGAGCAGACGTGCCTGTGAGAGTGTATGTGACATGTGCATGAGGAAAAGTACCTGTGTGAGATGTGTACAGATATGTGCACGAGCAAACCCATGTGAGAGGTGTAGACATATGTGAGCAGAGATGCACGTGAGCAGCTGTCCCCGGTCCTTGAGGGTGCTGGTGCAGGCCAGAGTCTGCAGGAGGAGAGGGTTTGCATCAGCCTCCGGGGTGGATCTGAAGGCAGGCTGGTGCATCTCCCACTCCCATACCACTGAGAGGGTTGGTAGCTGTGGCTTGGACATACTGAGGGTCCCTGGTGAAAGCTGGGCAGGGGTCAAGGGCTGGGAAATTCAGGGAGCTTTTCACACCAGAAGTGCCTTCTCTTTATAACAGCCTCGGAACCAGCTAGAGGGAGCCACATGGCTACAGACGATAGCTGAATGATGTGCCCCCAAACGTCCCCAAGCCCTATTTCAACCAGAGGGGCTCATCGCCTCCTCTTCATGGCTCTGGCGTCTTCAGAGACCCCTCCGTGCTGCTCCATGTTTCATGTGCCCCAGTCCCGGCTCTCTGTACGGTCTGATGGGTGCGTCTACATCCCCCCAGACGCCAGGCTCCAGCTCCATGCTGTTTATCACCACATTCCCCTTTCGGTCCTGGCATGCAGCAGTGTGTAATGGATGTTGAGGCCGAGTTGTCGGCATGTGCGCAACATCTGACCTACATAGGGAACCCAGCACCCCCACCCCTGCCACTGCCGGCTGCTATTATCCTCCTTCTCCACCTCTGCCCCTGTCTCTCTCCTTCCCTTCCAATCCCCCCCATCTGCCCTCCCTCACCCTTTCTCCTTTCTTCCCTTTCCCTTATCATTACACAGTTATTAGAGGAATGACTTGAATCTGTCCTAATGTTCCTCAAGAGAGTCATTTCTAAATGTCAGGAATAGAAATGATTGGGAACAGATTCCTTGCAACGCCTCCCTCAGCAAATTGGGACAGGCTGGGGCAGACCAGACACTGGGAATCACTCCTTACACCATCACGGGCAGCCGATGTCACTGCTCGGGCCGGGCAGTGCACAGGCATTTGGCTCTACTCTGTGTGGGGCGCAGACAGCTCTGAGGATGGGGCAGAAGACCCTGCTCTAGGACAGGTGCTTCCTCCCAGCCTGTCCAGCTGACCTGCCTTTTCTATACCAGGGCATCCTAATACCTGCCCAATGGCAACTTCAATCCCGAAATGACATGAAGATGAGAGTACTCTGAGCCTGCAAGGGGCCATGGTGAACACATGGAAATTCACAAGCAGACCCAGCTCAGACATCAGCCATCATTTCACACATTCCAAGTCTTATCTAAAGGCAAAGCAGTGTATAAGAGAATCCAAAAGTTCCCTGGTTGCTTTTTTTCCCCCACAAGCCAATGTTAAAGACATAAAGCATCCTCTCTTCTTTTTAACCACATAAGAAAAAATGAAATCAACTTAACCGCTTTTCAATTTTTTCCTGGCCTACTCCACCAACTCATAATTCTGGATTGTAAAATAAACAAAAATCACGAGGACCAATAGGAAAAGCCCCAAGATCACGGAGTACCCGATGGCAGAGCCATGAGCCTGACCACACTTCCCTCTCCTGTACCAGAGCAGACATGTCTAATCTACCACAGAGCGTGGACCCTGCCCTCTAGGCAGCCATTACCAATCAATCCCAGCCCACTTGTCAGATGAAACCTGTCACTCATCCTTCATTTGATGCCAATCAATGAAAATCAGGAAGGGGAGGTGAATCACTCAGTGAAGTTGGACCTGTGCCCAACAGAGAGTGATGTCCCCAGAAGGAGTGGTCTCCAGGCTGTAGAAGACTAAACAGGAACCTTCAGCTGCTTGTTCTTTGCTCAATGATTCTGCTACAAAGCAGAGCATTTTGCTTTTCTTAACAAAGGACAATGAACTTTTGGAGGCTCTGATGGGCGAGAAACAGTGAAGGCTGCTTTAACGTTGCCCTCTATTTCTAGAGAAGATTGGGATCTAAATGGTTTTAAGTGGACCGATAGGAAAATATAGACTTCACTCAACTGCTCTTTGGTCCTGGATTATTCTCAGATAGGTATTTTAAAGAGTTTAAATTAAGTGGTGGTTTGCAAACCTCAGTCTCCAACCCCAGGAGATCTGAAGAGAGGCTTTGAGCTGTCTGTGATGGGCCTGGACAAACTGGCATCTCTTTAGGGTCTGCCCTTCCCCTCGATGTCCTCTCCCTGCCACCCTCCCCCCACCACCACCACAAATGTCACGTGTGTGGCTCTCCATCCCTCCACCGAGACATAAGGGCCAATTCCTCTCTCCCTTCTCAGTCAGGATCTGTCTTCTCTTCTCTTCCTCACCATCCAGTTCAACAAATATTGATGAGGCAGCTGCCACATCTCTCAGTGTGAGTGGGGGCTGCTGGGTATATGGACACGAATAGACTGGAATTACTTCCTCTGAGACTCACATCCTGGTGTGGGCCACAGAGAGGCAAACAGATGAGAATTAGAAGATGGTTTCATTCAAAATTTTCAAAACCTGGAAGAACCAAGATGTCCTTCAGTAGGTGAGCAGATAAATAAACTGGTCAATCCAGACAGTGGAATACTATTTGCACTAAAAGGAAATAACTACCAAGCCATGATAAAACATGGAAGAACCTTAAATGCATATTACTAGGTGAAAGGCTCCAGTCTGAAAAGGCCACACACTGTATGATGCCAAGTCTATGACATTCTGGAAAAGACAACACTATCGAGACAGTAAAAAGATCAGTGGTTTCCAGGGCTTGGGGGAGGACGGGGATGAATTGGTGGCACTTAGAGGATTCATAGGCCAGTGAAACTACTTCATATGATACCATAATGGTGGGTCCATGTCATGATACATTTGCCAAACCCATAGAATGTACCACACCAAGAGTGAGCCCTAATGTAAACTATGACCTCTAGTTAATAATGCATCAATGCTGGCTCATCGATTGGAAAAACTGCACCCACACTAACACAAGATTTTAATAGCAGAGGAAACGGGGTGGGAGAGTGGAGAAGGGGGGAAGAGAGAGAGCACATGGTAACGCTCTGTACTTCCTGCTCGGTTTTCTGGGAACCTGAAACCGCTCTGAAAGTCTATTACATAAGGGAAAAAAATGAGAGGGATGGTGGTTTGTGCCACTGTCTACTAACCTTGTAAGTCCTAGTGGGGAACAATGGTTTGATGTCTTTCTCTTCTCAGATACTGAGTTCATTTGAACTGTTGATTTTCAAAATGCTAACTCAGGAGGCAGAGATTAAAGGTAGTACGGAGCATCTTCTGGAGGTTTCATCTCCCTTTTACCAACTCCCCTTCCCTTGGATACAGATGAAGGGAAAATCGTGTTGGAGTCCGAATCAGCTGGATTCAAACCTAGCTTTGCAGTCTGCTCTGGGGTAGGCAGATCATACCCTTGGAAGAACTAGGAGATGCAAAGGCTCCAACTCCAGCTTGGGTAAGGGAGCAGCATCGGGGAGGGAGGAAGGCTGGGGAGGGCCGATGTTCCCAGTGCTGGGCTCTAGCATGTGTTTTGGAGGTGGGGGTGGCAACTCACATAAGGGCGTCTGTGAAAAAAGAGGGAACTGGAGATACAAGGCCCTGTTCTGAAGCCAGTCGTGACAGGACACAGCCCAAAGACAGGAGTCATTAAAATGGCAAGCAGTAGAGACTCACACTCCAAATTCCACGGACAGGGAGGGGTGTATAGAGATGGCGAGGAACTGAGGAGTGACTCCCGGGACTTCAACGTTACTAGGCAGGGCCGGCTGCATCATCCGTGGTGCCGAATGAATGTGTGGGGCCCTTTGCCAACAACTGCTGAGAATTCTAAGGTGGTGCAGCAGCGTTTCCCCAGGCTCGGGCCCTCGTGTCGCCCGCCCATGTCAGGAGGCCCGTGCTCTTGGGGAACCTGAGACCTTGGCTGATGTTTCTTTCCTTTCCCAGTGTCCTGAGCAAATGGCAGATACGTTTTCAAATGGACACTTGTGGCTGCTGGGAGGGAGGAGAGAGGAAGGGCCAGTACGAAGCCTTAGCTCAGCCTTCCCCACATCGGCCATTCTATAAATCCTTCACTAACTTTCCAGGGCCCAGGAAAAGTGCAGGGGGTGGAAAGCACCACAACTTTTGCCTAAATTTCTGTTTTGTTTTATTTTTTTACCTTCCTTGTGAGTCAGGCGGGATAAATCTGCACTCTGTCCAGACCATCCCAGCCTTTATCTGATGGGAATGAGGCTTTGCTGACAGCCATGTGGGGTTTGGGAGGGCTTCAGGACGTGGGGAGATAAACACCAGTGATGACGTGACTCCACGTTCCGTCGCGGGAAGAGGGCTCCTCTCCCTCCCTTGGAAAACAACCACCGACTAACTAAGCCACAGCCATCGATCTGCAAGAGGCGCTTTAGTCCAGTTCCCGCAGATGGCGAGGGCTCCTTGGAGGCTGTTACGCCCCAGAAGAGACAGCTGACGCAGGTGGCCCTCGGGCACCCTCGGTGGGTGACCATGAGCTGAGCCCTTCCTCAGCGTGGTTCCTTTGCGCCTCTGAGAAAAAGGCCTCCCTGCCCCCAAGGCATGATATTCCTTGGCTCCTGGGCAGCCTGGTTCTGTGGGATGTTAAACCCCAGTACATCCGTAACATTAGAGTTGATGGTTCTGAAATTCCATGGCTCACTTGAGAGAGAAGCTGAGGTCATCATCATCTGAATGCTAACTTCTCCTCGGGGGCCTTATTAGAAATCTGTAGTGATATCAGAAGGTCACAGAGGTTCCCTGACATCACTGACCACTTCAGTAGGTGTCCTGGAGACTCTGCAGCCTTTTGGTTCCCCAGCGTTTCTTCCTCTAGGTTCAGAAGTACACGGCCCCCTCAGATGAACCAGCCCCCACCAAGCCAGTGAGCTCACTCAGATAAAGATAATTTCATATTTTGGAAAAGCACTTAAACAGCAAAAGTTCCTGTGGAAACCACATGTGGAAAACCCACTTTCAAATAGGCCAAATCCTCAAACAGAGGCTCAAAATTATGGAGGTTCGTGTGGTGCTGGCTGGGGGGCAAGAGAACAGGGTGAGAAGGCGGAAGGCACACCAACACGCAGACCGCAGCGCACGCCCCTTGCCATGCGAACGAGCACACCAGGCTCTCGCTGGCTTCTGTCCCACCTCCTCACTGGGGACAGTCCCTGGCACTGACATGCCAAGGCTGTTTTGTCTTTGAGCATCTCAGCAGATCTAGACTGCTTTCCTCCCAGGAGGAGGTGGGCCAATCAAAGGCTCCAATTTAGGCTCCTATTTCATGCCTCTGCCAGGTGAAAATTTTTTTTAAAGCTTAATCAAACTCTCATCAAAACCAAACTCTTTCAAGTCACCTGTCACCGAGGAGACTAACCGCTGCACGTTTGGATGCCTGTGTGCACGGGCCCTTCCCTCCCATGGACATCTCCAGAGCAAGGCATTTAGTGTTTCCTCACCAGTGCACAGGGCCCATCCAAGGTGGCCGCTACCAAGCTTCCAAAAGGAGCTCTTAGGGTCCCCACGACCCAGAGCAGAAGAGTGCAAGGCCCGGCTCCAAGTGGACTAGGCCAGCCTAGCCTCACACTCTGGGCTGCAGGCAGGGAAGAAATGGAAGTTAACAGACCGTTGTGCACTGTGGGGTCGCCCAACAAGGTCACGGTTTTTTCTCCCAAGCCACGTGATGAAAATAGAAGCAGAAGTCAGGCTACAAGTACGAAGAATTGGAAGGAGCCACTCTGTAGGCTGCTGCAGGCAGAGAAAGACGCTCACCTGGCTGTAGCCCCAGGTGCTCTTGCCCATTTGTCATGGGGCCTATTGGTCTTTTCTAGCTGTGCCGACTCATGTCCCCCAGGCTGGAAGCCTCCTCCTTGGATGGTAGGACTGCAGAGACTGAGCGAGCTATGCAGCTGGACAGGAGAGCAGGATGTGGACAAGGGCAGCTGTGAACCAGCTGGCCTGCACTTGGCTGGGCAGTGGCCACTCCGGCCTGCTCTGCTGCCAGACCAAGAGCCTCGTCCACCTCCTACTCCTGGCTGCCACCAATCGAAGAAGGGCTTGGGCACAGAGCCCGGGGAAGCAGCTCCCAATGTCCAATGCTCCAGGGGATCCAGACGAAGAGACACGCAGGCCTTGCTCAAGAACGTGTCAGTTGCATTATGGGTAACTTTGCCACAGGTGCCTGACCCATCTGCCAAGAAGAGCATTCTCACGAGTCAACACAAACCACCGAAGTGGTTTTTCTGCAAATAGCTGACGGCACCTCTGGACAAGCCCTTTCCAGTCGCTTCCAGATTTCAGCTGGAAGTGTGAAGAAGGTTCTGCTGTCCTCGCTTCCCTGAAATCTCAGGGCGAAAAGCAGTAAGTGGAGCTAGAAACCCAAATGCCAATTCCACTGTGAAGGAAATTTAGAAGCACCCAGAACTTGGAAACACAAGACATGAGGAGCCCCTTCCAAATGGAGGGCAGAGTGGGACAGGAAATGGAAAAGACCCTGAGAAAGGCGCCTATTACTTCAGATTCCAAACTCCACCAATACAGCCCAGAGTTCCCCAAAGCAGAGTGTGGTCCCAAGGGAAGGGCCAAGTGCCCCTATCGGTCCTCTCAGGGACCTACTGGAGACAGCAGTTCTGAGATGTGTGGGTGGCTGGATGGTCACTGGACCCCTTGGGCACACAGAGCAGCAAGAAGAAGCATGCAGATGCCATTGATGCAGGAAGCAGTGTGTAGGGGAGGCGGGGGGGAGAGAGACTGGCAGCTGCATCACACATTCCTCAGGTGCGTGCGCACACACACACTTACCTGTATGCTCTACACATGCTCATGCATACCACACATACACACACTCATCCATACACTTATAGATGCTCACGCACACCCCACATGCTCACACACACTGATGCTCTCTCAGGAACAAACTCTGCATCACAAGGAGCCGCACCCTGGACTCGGGAGAGCTCCTACCAGCCCAGTGCCTGTCCACCTGAGTTCAGCCAGGACCAGCAGCACGGGAACACACCAGACGCCCACAGCACATGCCGGCTGACTCATCTGGTGAGCTGATGTCCACGTGAACACCCTCCGTGTCTAATCCTGCTGGACGTGCGGCCTCACCTCAGCTCATGGCTCGTCACAGGATTAAAAACAAACTACCTCCAACGCTTCCTGCTTCCTTTCCCACCAACCACAGCGAATCACATCTCTCTCTCTCTGCATCCACGGAAGCAGGGCGGTTCCCGCCACAGCGTCTTTCCAGACATGTGACAGGACGGTGGTCTCGGGTAAGCTGGGGACTCAGGGCAAACACACTGCTCAGTCAAGGCCTTCAGCAGAGTCCCTCAAGTATTTCTTCTTGAGGAAAAATGTTGGAAAATTGGTGAAAATATTTACACTGCTTTTATCTCTTTATCCTGGTTTGACTTTTTATTTTCCTTTTGGTTGATTCGTTTCAGTGAAATGCAAAATAAATTCATTTATGTTGGAAATCTCAGAAAAGACTGAAATCCTCAGAGAAATGCTGTTTGTTGAACACCGACTGTACAGATGGTTCCGCTCTCAGGTAGACGAGATCGGCCAGCGTGGGGACGGCTCCCCCTCATCAGCCCACGTGCTGATCTGTCCTCAGATGAGAGCGCCAACCCCAGCCCCAGCACACCAGGACCCGTTGCCAACTTTTGCGTCTTACACTAAAAATAAAGCCCATTTATGTTATCTGACCCAGCCAAGCCTCCCGAGGGCAGTGTAAAAAGTGTTTTCCGGATCAATCCCAACTATTAAAACAATTCATAATAAAAAAAGTTCTGAAAGTAAATACACCGAAACATGAATAATAGTTGTTGGGTGTCTTCTTGCTCTTTCATTTACTTTTCTGTTTTCCAAATTTCTTAAAGAGAATGTGTTACCCAAAACAGAAGTTGCAGGTTTCGAAAGTCCAGGGTCAGCCTCCAAAATCTGCTACAAAAACATCTACTTCTCTGCTTGAACTAACTCAGCGCAGAGTAAGAATCAGTGGTTGCTGAGCCCTCTCCCACCTGGGGGATCCTGTGAGGCAGGCACTGCGATCCCCATTATCACGAGGAAGATGGAAGACGAAGCCCAAAGACACTGTTCCCAAGGTCCTAGGCAGTTTATATGCATGCCCTGCTCCAAGCTGCAGAGTGATGCTGCGACCAGCCCAGGACCACCGGGGCCACCTGCACTGGTGAGGCAGGAAGGACCCTCCCTAGAGACCCTGAGAGGAGCCAGCCGTATTTCAGCCTTGATTTCAGAGCTCTGCCTCTGGAACTTCGAGAGAAGTTCATGAGCCTTTGTTAGGGCAGCCTCAGGACACTAACATGCTCTCAATCTTATTGGTATCTGGTGATAATGTGGTTAGGGTTAGAGATGACAATCTAGAGTCAGGGAGGGAATTAAGAGTGGGATACTGGGCCCTGTGTTGGCCACGTAGGCCAGGTGCAGGAGGGATAGAGAGATGGGGAGAGCTCAGAGGTCAGGCACAGTTCTGAGGCCACAGATTCCTCCCTCCTGCTCTCCCTCCACTAATGTGCACAGAACTCCATCTGTGTGTGAGGCATGGTCTCTGGTCCTGGGGTAAACAAGACAAGCCCGATTCCTACCTTTATGGATCCTCAAGATCAGCAAGTGGGTTTCAGAAACACCTACAAGATCTTGCTGCCATTATCCGAGTGTAATTGCAAAGTGTGGGGGCTCCAGAGAGGAAGAAGGAGAGGGCATTGGGGGGCGGGGGTAAGAGAATTCCTTTCCTGAGTTTTCTGCGGAGGACTGGAATTTCAACTTGCAACCCTTAGTGTAACTATTTTCCAAATGTCCTTTGCTTTGAAATCCACACTTCTGAACTCGAAGGTGAAGTGAGGAGGGATAGGAAATAAGAATGTGAAGTGACCAAAGGGCAAACGAAAGAGAAATGAACAAGAAGAAAGCCCAGGGGTGGAGTGAGGGTGGCTGTTTCTGCCGTTTCCCGTGCTTTGAGAGCATCCCCCACGGCGGGCACTCAGCGGGCACGGAGGGCCTGAAAGCACTGTCGCACGAGTGTCCCGGGGCTGTGTAACAAAGTCCCACAGACTGAGCCCTTAAACAACAGAAATCCATTCTCCCACAGTTCTGGAGGCAGAAGTGCAAGGTCAAGGTGTCAAAAGGGTTGGTTCCTTCCAGAGATCCCGAGGGACAAACTATTTCTGTGTCTCCCAACTTCTGGTGGCTCCCAGAGATCCTCGGTTGATAGACGCATCACCCCCAACCTCCGCCTTGTCGTCACACAGCCACTCCCTGTGTATCTCTTCTCCTCGTCTTATGAGGACCTCATTCTAATGACCTCATCTTAACTCGATCACACCTGCAAAGGCTCTATTTCCGAACAAGTCACATTCATAGGTACAGGAGTGTTAGAACTGAGCATATCCTTTGGAGGACAGAGTTCAACCCACAACAACTGTCCGAAAAGAGTCAGGTCTTTGAAGAGGTGGAAGATCTTTAGAACCCTCACCACGCACACAGGAAACACCTCTTGGCATAGCTTCATGGGTGACCATGGATACAAGCCCCATAGAAATGTCACAACAGGCTCATTGCAGCCCTAGCCTTCCCATCACCAGGTGCTGGGGGGAGAACCCCCAAGCATGGGGAGCACCAGGCCAGTCTAGCCACCAGGTCTGGCAGCCGGAGCCCAGTAGACTTTTCGGGGAGAGCACAGCTGCCCCTTCTTCACTCATTTATACTTATCTCCCCCTCAAAATGCAAAAATCCCTGCTAGCAGCTGACCCCTGACCCATCCCTGCCTAGTGAGTCCCTTCTTTCCATTAAAAGGGGCCCTTTATCTAAACCCTCCTGGAAATGCTCCACATGATAGAAGATTTTAGGATAAGGGTAGAGAATGTGTCTCCAGTTTAACCCTCTGGGAAATCTGAACTGAGAAACTGTAGGCATTCAGCAGGAGTTCAGGCAGTACCAGGAAATCAGATGCAAACACTCACCAGGGTGCCATCAAAGGTGATTTAAAAATATTGGAGGAAACTCAAAGAAGTCTGGGCGAGGGGCCTGAGGAAGCCAGCAGGGAGCACTGGTGGAGGCCGGGGAGTGGGGATGAAGTGCTCCTGTTTGGATGCAGAGGCCCCAGGAGAGGGGATGAGTGGGGACGAGCAAGGGGACTTGGGGGTGGGGGGGACGACAGCAGAGCAGGGGTGGCCACACGGCCTCTCCTCCCAGAGTGAGCACATGCCTTTCCTCTCCAGGCCAGAAGCAGGAGATGTGCCAGAGGCATCTTGAAAAAAGAGCCAAAGGCCAAGAGAGCCCAGTATACACACCCAGTGTGTATACACACTCAGGCACATGGTCCCACGCATGCACACAGAGCCACATACACACCTTCTCAGGCACTCTCTCACACACACAGATACTGCATTTACCCACACCTCACCCCTGCTCACACGCACATCCTCACACACTCACTCACACTCACACACATCCTCACACACTCACTCACACTCACACACACAGATGCTCTTCTCTGCCCTTCTCCCCCCATATCCCATCATTATGATTTTTCCATATAACACTGCACATTTTTTCTGAAATGCTTCTTTTTTCCGCCCTATGGCACAGCCACAGACCAAGATCTGGTGCTGTAACCAGATACACTTTGGGAATGGCCTGTGGACTGCATGCCCTTGACAGGTTGTTCCAAGGAGCTGCGTCTGGGGTGGGCTTTGCCCCGGAACTCCCTCCCTGCCCAGCCCCTCACTCGGCTGCTGCCCGGAATGTCACACTCCCTCCTTTGCTCCATAGCACGTGGGAGGCAAAGCCAGCTATTTTTTTGTGTAAGGACTGCCCCCTCTGGAGTCTCTGAGCTTGGGAGGGGCAGCAGCCTGGCATCCTGCCTGGACCCCCAAGGTCAACCCACAAGTTGCTGCTGAGTGAACGAATGAACGAGGGTGCCCCCGGGAGGAATTGATTCTCCCTCTGTGTCTGGCCTGGGGAGACACTCTTGAGGGTACTCCCCGCTCTGCTTCTGAGGACTGAGGTTAAGCCAGGTCCATGAGCCACAACTGACCTCACTGTCCCCATAGCACCCCTAGCTTTGGGGTCTCCAAGTTTGGTGAATGGGAGGAGAGGGGAAGGCACAAAACAGGAGGATAGGGATGAGCCTGGGAGGAAGGGAGCAATGACATGGCTGCTCTGCCATCGCCCGGGGGGCTAACACCCTCCACAGGCCTGCCCAGGCAGCAACATGAGGGACCTGACTGCAGCCAAGGTTGCCACTCAGGTCCTCTTGCTGTGTGGTCTTGTCCAGTCCCTCAACCTCTCTGAGCCCGTCTCCTCCTCATCACTAAAACAGCTACATTTTTCTCCCTAGGACAAGCCAGGACAATATGAACTCATGTGAGAAGTGCCTCATCTAAGCCACAGACAGGGCACACAGACATACTAGTGTTCCCAAGCCATGTTTGCAGGTGTTTGCAGGTGACATGAACTGGATAGTAGGATTCCTTCAATGACTGAGTATCACACACATGAGACCCAATTCACCTGGCATCAGTGCTGGTTGGATCGTCAAAATGAGAAGAAGCAACTCACCACTGTGGCGTCACACGGTCCCCATGTCCGGATTCCGTCCACGTGGCTTGCTAATACTAGGCCCTGATGCTGCAATTTCAGGGTCAGGAAAGGACATCCTGTGTCTCAGGGGAGGGACGACCTGGCCTGGGCACGCAGGGTGGCATCGCCGGGCCATCACTTCACCATGTGGCCTGCGTGTGGCGGGAGTTTTGTCCTTCCAATGCCCTCCTCAGGGTCCGGAGGACAAGTTGGTTTTCCAGAAGCGACTCAGCTCCCTTCTGACACCTGTGTAAAGAAACAGCAGTTTCTTTAGTTTCATTTTACTTTGTTTCAAACAGAGAAAAATAAGCATCACTCTTGCCACTTGAAAGATAATGATCTCATTACAAAAGATCAGGGAAATCCGGACAACAATAAAAATGCCCAAATCATCATCCATCCGTCCCTTCGTCATTTATTCATTCATTCAACAAACATTTACTGGGCCCTGTGGATGGGGTTGTGTGGAGCTCTGGGTTGTGTCACAAGAAGACTGATGAGACTCGCGGAAAATAGAGGAGACACGAGATTGGAAGCAAATCTTTTTTAGTCTTCTCCCAGGGTATTGCTCACTTATTCACTCAGCAAACACATACTGTCTCCCCTGCACTAGGTGCCGCTCTGAGCACCACAGCTGTAGCACTGTACCCGAGTATACATCCTTCTTTAAATTCTTCACTTGACACTTTGTTGGGAGATTTTCTCCATGTTTCAAATCCATTTCTAAGCATAGTCTTTGGGCTGCATAACATCCAGTGGACCCCCTTCCCCCATTAGTGAACACTGAGGGTGTTCCCATCCTTCCCTATTATAAATAGCGCTGCTGTGAACATCTTTGTGCTGAAGGTTTTTACTTGGGTGTGTAAGGCTTTATGCAACTGGCTTCTACTCCCCTTCACTAATCAGTATGATTACCTCAGGAGTGGAACTGAAATGTCAGGTGCTATACAGAAAACTTGGTGCCTCATAAAAGAAGCCTTTGGTTCAGGCTGCAGGCCATTAGTTGATTAGGCTGGGAGTCGATTTAGAGACTTTGCAACCAGTGTGGAAGAAAAGGGAGAATAGAATAGAATAGATGTTGATGTGTCACACCAAGTAAGGATTAGTATCGTATGAGATTGTATTTCATCCGTGGATGTGACAGTGTGCATGTGTTTTGGATCAAGACGAAAAATGTATTCCTTGTTGCGGATCTCAGAAAAGTCTGAGGGCTCCGAGGAAGATGGCGGACTAGGTAAAAGCAGGGTTCGCCTTCTCCCAGGTCCACATTGAAATCACAACCAAATTATAAAATAATCAACATAGAGAATCACCTGAAGTCTGGTTGACCACAACACATACATCTGATAATAGAAAGGAGCCACATCGAAGTCGGTAGGAGGGGCAAAATTACAAACCAGGCTGGACCCGCACCCACGAGTGGTGGAGGATCACCGAGAGGGAGAGCGAAGCTGCAGAAGCTCCCCCCGAAGGAGAGGGGAGTCCTGGCCTCATTCAGGGGCTCCCCAGCCCAGGGTCCCCGCCCAGGGAGGAGTTTCCAGTAACTCTGACTGTAAAAACCAGAGGGGATTCTGGCCGTCTGGGTGAGACGGAAGGAGACTGAAACCCTAGACGCTCCTTTGAAGGACCCACAGGCTCTCTCACCTGCAGACATTCACCTGGGGCTCGTGCAAGATTCATACGAGGAAAGACTGCAGTACCTGGAGCCAGAACAAAGGTTGGAAAGGCAGCCACCTTTGTGCCTTAGTCTAGCCCCCTAACTGGGGCAACCTACAGACCCGGCCAGCTTGACTGTGCAGACTCCTCCCACAAGGCCATTAGGAAGCTGCTAGTCTGAGGAGATCAGCCCTCCCCACCCAACCTACAGATTGCCTGGGGCTTTTGTTCCTGGATGGCTGCCCCGCCCTGCACCTATTCAGGGCCAAACATTCACAGCTGGCAGCCAGCGCTGTGAGCACGCATTTCTGCGACAGTTTCAGGCAGATCACTGCTGCCAACATGAACTTGGGTGGATCTTGAGGATCTGTGGGCCAGTCCTAGACGGCAGCTGGTCTTGCTGTGATCTGAGATTTTCTTGGGAACATGTGAAAGGTCACCGAAGTTGCAGCAAGACTGAGGTTGTATTGATCTGATGGCCATTGTTTCCCTGAGACCCCACCCCACCTAACCCACAAATTGCCCCAGATGGCCCATGGGCAGTCAACTGCCACTGCCCTGCCCCACCCCCCACCCCCAATCCACACGGGTAACTAACTTTGGCTAGCACAGGCAGGGCACTGCAGGAAAATCAGTTGCAGGCAGACCTCTGCTGCCTGCAAGAGCTGCAATATTGCATCAAGGGATTGCAGAGGTTTGTGGGACCATCCCAGATGGCAGCTGGTCTCACTGTAATCTGTGACTATAGTGGAATGTCCAGGCACAGAAGTTGCAGCAAAACTGAGGCCGTAATGGCCTGACGGCCCTTGTCCTCCCTGAGATCCCGCTTCACCCAAGCCATAAAGTGCCTGCAGCCCATTGACAGACAGCCTCTCCTGCCCTGCTTTTCTCTGGGGTTGTGCAGTCTGTGCAGGCGACAGACTTTGGCTAGTGCAGTTGCAGAAATGTTGCAAAATGAGACCGGGGAGAAACCAAGTACTACTTGGAGAGTTGAAGAACTTAGGTTTATTATGCCGGCAGTCCCAGAAGAGCTAGTGCTCTGAAGATCTGGACCCCAAGCTTTTATATCCGCGCTGTTACAGTTGGCATGGGCTGATAGGTTGATTTGTCCTCAGACAGTTACAGACCGTGAGGGTTGCTATGGGTTACACGTGCACATAGGAGTTGCTATGGGCTACGGGCAGTTACAGAGCATGAGATTTTCGAACAGGAATTTAGGTAATATGTCTGTTTCAAGACAGAACAATCAAAGGGGAGGATGAGTCTTCAGTTGATCTTGAGATCACTCTGCCCTTCGGCCTATGTGGCAAGCATGTCTACAGAAGCAGAACAAAGAGCTCATTACAAGGTTAGCCATTCGAGTGGAAAATTCCTCTTCACAGTGAGCGCATTTCTGAGAAAACGGTTGTGGGTAGATCACTACTGCCTGTATGAACTGCAATATCTCTCGAGGGTATCACAGGGTCTGTGAGACCACCCCAGACAGCAGCTTGTCTCCCAGTGATCTGTGACTACTGCGGGAATGTGCAGACATAGAAATTGCAGAAAAGTGAGGCTATTGGCCTGATGGCCGTTGACTCTCTGAGATCCTGCCCCATCCAATACACAAAGTGCCCACAGCACGTTGATAGGCAGCTGCCCCTGCCCTGGGGAGGTGCATTCTGCTCAGTCAACAAATCTCAGCCTGCAAAGTGAGCAAAGTTCGGGGAATACAGTGACAGGAAGATCACTGCTGCTAGCACAAGATACAGTATCACTTGGACAAATCTCAGGGGTTTTATGGGCTCATCGCAGACGACAGTAGGTCACGCAGTGATATCTGATTTTGGTGGGAGCCCGCAGTCCCAGAGCTAGCAGCAAATCTAGTGGTGTGTAGGCCTTACGGCCCCATGCTTCACTAAGACAACACCCCAACTAACCCACAAATTACCTGTGGCAAGCCTGCTCCCAGGCAGCCCAGTCCCCTCCTGTGCTTTTCTTGGGTTACGAATTCAACAGCAACAACAGCACTCAGTTTGTGCGGTCCACGCAAAGCCCATTCACCCAGGAGAAGCATTTGGTGGCAGGATACACACTCACGCCATGAGCTTCAGTAATTCTTAAACAGAGCTTGGGTGTTTGCAGGCCCGAGGTGGGCAGCAGCTGACCTTGCTATGATTGGAACCTTGTACAGAAACAGTGCTGGCATGTAAGCTGACATTGCAGTGGCAGGAGGAAATTTACTCAATAGATCCAGGATACTCTCGAGGTCCCTGCACCACCCAACACGCATGTCACCCAGAGACTCTTCCAGTTTCAGAGACTTACGGACCACTGACAGGCAGTGTCAGGCCTTGAGGAGCACTGGTCCCTCTGCTAAACTGCCCTAGGTCAGGAACGGGGAAAATCGGACAACTGCCTACAGTGTTGTCTCTTCCACTTACCTATAGATCCAGCATAGGCAACAACCATCTGCGGATCACTGTGTAGCTCCCACTAGGTAGCCCTGAGCAATCAAAGGGAGCGGCTGATCTTGGCCTACTGGGGATCCCCTCCCAAGGGGCCACAAAACCAGTGCACCTGAAGGCTGGCACCAGACCACAATAGAACAACTCCTGACTAGCCCTATTAGCAGTATACACAAAGGGCGGTTATAACAAGTACACGAGCCTGCTAGGGCAAATCCCACTCAATGGGGTCAGCCCCGACACAGCATCTCTTACCCTGTGGGTGCAGCTAGTTCCCATAGTTAGTCAGCCTGGCGTTAATCTCATCCACCGATAAAGGCTTAGCGACAACAGAAGATCACACACAACCCACACAAAGATCATGTTCAGAGCCCCCGGCTCAGGAGATCAGGGAGAGTGTGCCACTGGGCCAGACAGGACACCTTCCACATAAAGCCATCTGGCTAAGGCTGAGAGGCAGAACAAATATTCCTAACACAGAGAAACAAACACAGAGTGGCTAATAGAATGAGAAAACAAAGAAACATGCCACAAATAAAATGAGAGGAGAAAACTCCAGAAAATAAGCTAAATGAAATGGAAGCAAGCAACCTACCAGGGACAGAGTCCGAAATAATGGTTATAAGGATGCTCAATGAACTTAGGGGGAGAATGGACGGGCACAATGAGAACCTCAACAGAGAGATAGTAAGCATAAAAAAGGACATAGAAACCATAAAAAAGAACCAGACAGAAATGAAGAATACAATAACTGAAATGAAGAATACATAGAAGAATTTAACAGTAGATTGGACAAAGCATAAGGCCAAATCAGTGAACTGGAAGACAAGGGAGCAGAATACACCCAATCAGAATAACAACAACAACAATGAAAAAGGATTTTAAAAAATGAGGATAGTTTAAGAGACCTCTGGGACAACATGAAGTGTAACAATATCCAGATCATAGGAGTACCTGAAGGAGGAGAGAGAGCAAGAGATTGAGAATCTATTTGAAGAAATAATGATAGAAAACTTCCCTAATCTGGCAAAGGAATTAGACATACAAGTTCGGTAAGCACAGAGTCCCAAACAAGGGGAAGTCAAACAGACCCACACCAGGACACATTATAATTAAAATGCCAAAGGTCAAAGACAAAGAGAGAATTTTAAAAGCAGCAAGAAAAAGGCAGCTAATTACTTACAAGGGCACCCCCATAAGAATATTTGCTGATTTTTCAATGGAAACTTTGCAGGCCAGAAGGGACTGGAAAGAAATATTCAAAGTTATGAAAAACAAGAATCTACCACCATGAATATTCTACCTAGCAAGGCTTTCAATTAAAGTGGAAGGTGAGATAAAAAAACTTCCCAAACAGAGAAAAGTTTAAGGAATTCATCACCTTCAAGCCAGTATTACAAGAAATGTTAAAGGTACTTCTGTAAAAAGAGAAGGGGTAAAAAAGAAAAAAGAAATATGAATAATAAAATGGCAATAACTATGTACCTATTGGTAATCGCTTTAAATGTAAATGGATTAAATGCTCCAATTAAAAGACCTAGAATAACCAAATGGATAAGGAAACAAGACCCATATGCTGTCTACAAAAGACCTACTCAAGATCGAATGACTCTCACAGACTGAAAGTAAAGGGATGAAAAAAGATATTTCATGCAAATGGAAATGGAACAACAGGGTAACAATACTTATAGCAGATAAAACAGACTTTAAAACAAAGGCTGTAATAAGTGACGAAGAAGGGCATTACATAATGATAAAGGGATCAATAAATCAAGAGGACATAACCCTAGGAAACATATATACATTCAACATAGGAACACCTACATACGTAAAGCAATTATTGGCTGACATAAAAGGAGAGATCAACAGTAATACACTCATAGTAGAAGAATTTAATACCCCATTGACACCAATGGACAGATCTTTCAGACAAAAAATCAACAAGGTAACAATGGGCCTAAAAGACACACTAGACCCGATGGATTTAATAGATATTTTCGGAACATTTTACCCCAAAGCAGCATAATATACATTCTTCTCAAGCGCACAGGGAATATTTTCCGAGATAGACCACATGTTAGGCCTCCGGTCTCAATAAATTTAACAAGTCTCAATAAAGTTAAAAAGATTGAAATGATGTCAACCATCTTCTCCAATCACAATGGTATGAAACTAGTAATCAACTACAAGAACAAAACTGGAAAATACACAAACACATGGAGGCTAAATAACATGCTACTAAACAACAAATGCGTTATCGATGATATCAAGGAAGAAATCAAAGGATACTTAGAGACAAATGAAAATGAAAACATGATGATTCAAAATCTATAAGATACAGCGAAAGCAGTCCTAAGAGGGAAATTTATAGCAATACAGGCCTACCTCGAGAAATTTTAAAAAAAGCTCGAATAAGCAAACTAACCTTACACTTAAAAGAACTAGAAAAAGAATAGCAAACAAAGCCCAAAGTCAATAGAATGAAAGAAATAATAAAGATCAGAACAGAAATAAACAAAATAGAATCTAGAAAAACAATATAAAAGATTAATTAAACCATGAGCTAATTCTTTGAAAGGATAAACAAAATTGACAGATCCTTAACCAGACTCATCAAGGAAAAAAAGAGAGAACTCAGATAAATAAAATCAGAAATGAAAGAGGAGAAATAACTATAGACTTCACAGATATACAAAGGATCATAAGAAAATACTACGAGAAATTATACGCAACAAATTGGACAATCTGAAGGAAATGGATATGTTCCTAGAAATATACACTCTCCCAAGAATGAGTCAAGGAGAAACAGAAAATCTGAATAGACTGATTACCACCAATGAAACTGAATCAGTAATCAAAAACCTACCATAAAACAAATGTCCTAAACTAGATGGCTTCATAGGCAAATTTTACCAAACATTCAAAGAAGAATGAATATTTATTCTTCTCAAATGATTCCAAAAAATTCAAGAAGAGGGAAGGCTCCATAACTCCTTTTATGAGCCCACCATTACCTTGATTCCAAAACTAGACAAAGACATTACAAAAAAAGAAAACTATAGGCCAATATCTCTTATGAACATTGATGCAAAAATCCTCAACAAAATATTAGCAAACCAAATTCAGCAATATATTAAAAATATCATACACCATGATCAAATCGGATTTATTCTTGGGATGCAAGGTTGGTACAATATCCACAAATCAATTAATGTGATACACCACATTAATAAATTGGAAGCTAAAAACCATATGATCATGTCAATAGATGCAGAAAATAGGTTCACAAAATGTAGCATCTGTTTGTGATAAAAACTCTCAGCAAAGTGGGAATAAAAGGAACATACCTCGACATAATAAAGGCCATATGTAACAAACCTACAGCTAACATCATACTCAATGGGAAAAGGCTAAAAGACGTTTTTCTTAAGATCAGAAACAAGACAAGGATGCTCACTTTCACCATTCCTCTTCAACAATGTATTGAAAGTCTAAGCCACAGCAATAAGATGAGAGAAATAAAAGGTATCCAAATTAGAAAGGAAGAAGTAAAACTTTCGTTATTTGTCAATGACATGATACTATATAGAGAGCACCCTAAAGATTCCACCAAAAAACTGTTAGAATTGATGAATTAATTCAGTAAAGTAACAGGATACGAAATTAATATTTAGAAGTCAGTGGCATTTTTATACACTAATGATGAACTTTCAGAAACAGAAATTAAGAAATTAAGAAAACAATTGCATCGAAAACGATAAAATACCTGGAAATCAAATTAACCAAGGAGGTAAAAGATCTGTTCTCAGAAAATTATAAGTCATTGAAAAGAGAAATTGAAGAAGATATAATAAATGGAAGTATATACCGTGCCCACGGGTAGGAAGAATCAACATCATTAAAATGGCCATCCTACCCAAGGCAATCTATAGATTCAATGCAGTCCCTATCAAATCATCAATGGCATTTTTCAGAGAGCTAGAACAAATAATACTAAAATTCATATAGAATCATAAAAGACTCCAAATAGGTACGGCAATCTCGAGAAAGAAGAACAGTGTTGGAGGTGTCACACTACCTGATATCAAACTATACTACAAGGCTACAGTAATCAAAACAGCATGGTACTAGCATAAAAAGAGATACATTGATCAATGGAACAGAATAGAGAGGCCAGAAATAAATCCATGCCTATATGCTCACTTAATATATGATAAAGGAGGAAAGAATATACAATGGGGTAAAGACAGTCTCTTCAATAAATGATGTTGGGAAAATTAGACAGATACATGCAAAAAAAAAAAAAAAAGAAAAGAAAGAAACTGGACCACCTTCTTACACCATATACAAGAATAGACTCAAAATGTATTAAAGACTTAAATGTAAGATCCGAAACCATAGAACTTCTAGAAGAAAACATAGGCAATAAACTTTCTGATATTGCTAGTAGTAATTTCTTTTTGGATATATCTCCTTGGGCAAGGGAAACAAAAGAAAAAAATAAACAAATGGGAGTATATCAAACTAAAAAGTTTTTGTACAGCAAAGAAAACCATCAATGAAACAAAAAGTCAACCGACTGATTTGGGGAAGATATTTGCTTATTATACATCTGATAAGAGGTTAATATTCAAAATATATAAAGAACTCATACAACTCGACACCAAAAAACCCAAAAAATTCAATTAGAAAATGGGCAGAAGACCTGAACAGATATTTCTCCAAAAAGAAATACAGATAGCCAATAGACATGAAAAGATGCTCAAGGCCATTAATCATCAGAGAAATGCAAATTAAAACCACAATGAGATTTCACCTCCTACCTGTCAGAATGGCTATCATCAATAAATTAAAGAACAACAAGCGTTGGGGAGGAAGTGGAGAAAAGGGAACGCTCATACACTGTTGGTGGGATTGCAAATTGGTACGCCCACTATGTAAAACGGTCTGGAGGTTTCTCAAAAAATTTAAAATGGATCTACCTTTTGACCCAGTAATTGCACTTCTGGGTGTTTATCCAAAGAAAAACCAAAACAATAATTTGTAAAGATCTATACACTCCTATGTTCATGCCAGCACAATTTACAATAGCTAAGATATGGAAGCAACCTAAATGCCCAACAACAGACGATTGGATAAAGAAGTTATGGTTCATATATACAATGGAATATTACTCAGCCATAAAAAAAAAAAATGAAATCCTACCATTTGTAATGACATGGATGGACCTAGAGGTTATTATGCTGAGTGAAATAAGTCAAACAGAGAAAGATAAACACCATATGATTTCACTTATATGAGGAATCTAAGAAACGAAAAGAACAAAATAATCAAAAACAGACTCACAAATACGGAGGACAATCTGGCGACGGCCAGAAGGGAGGGGGGCAGTGGGGCTGGGAGAATGGGGTGAAGAGTTAAAGAAGTACAAATTAGTAGTTGATAGATGGTCACAGGGATGGGGAGCACGACATAGGGAACGTAGTTAGTATTAATGTGATGGCTGGGTGGAGAGCCAGAGGAGAGAAAGAGAAATTAGGGGGATCGTTTTATAAACTATATAAATGTCTAACTAATGTACTGCTTACTCAAAACTAATTTAAAAAAGTTTGAAAGCATGGTATAGTGTGTTAAAGGTGACTCCCGAAAAGATATTCCAAAGCCCCGGAGCTGTGAATGCGACTTTATTTGGAAAAAAGAGTCTTTGCAGTTGTGATCAAGTAAAGGATTCTGAGATGGGATCATCTTGGATTAGAGTGGGCCCTAAATTCAATGTACTTAGAAGAGAAAGGAGAAAGGACACAGGATGAGGCTCTGGGAAAATGGAGGCGGCAATTAGAGGGATGCATCTGTATGACAAGGAACGCCTGGAGCCACCAGAAACTTGGAGAAAGGCAAGGAAGGAATTCTTCCTCAGAGACCCCAGGAGGAACCAATCCTGCCAACATCTTAATCTTTGACTCCTGGCCTCCAGAATTGTGAGAGAATAAATGTCTGTTGTTTTAAGTCTCCCAGTTTGTGGTCAGCCACAGGAAATGTATACTCAGGCCCTAGCTGACCTGAGATGGTATGTGTCAGATATGCAGCAGGCTGAACAGCATCTCTTACCTGGGGCAGGTGGTTGTGCAAGACCCATCCTTTGCCATAGCCTGGAGGGTGCACGTAGAGGCTTTCCTTCCCTCCAGAGACTACCACATTTTGGCTTTTCTGCAAAAATATGTATTCTGGCCCTACAACCCCCTCAGAGAGAAATACCCATGTGACCAGTGAGGCTTTTGCTGGACAGGAGAGGAGATGCAGTGCCAGAGCGTGATAACAGCCCACAGAGAGCATTTTACAAATGACAAAGTATTTCCTCTTACATCATCTCACTTGAGCCCTCAAGACTGTAGGAAGCCTGTTTTATAGATTCGGGGATGAGGAAACCAAGGCCAGGAAGAGACGGCATCCTGTGACAGAGCCAACCCTGGCCTGTTCAATGCACTTTAGTGAAACAAGAAAGTGGCCGGCATTGTTCTCTGACACTGGGAAGTCTGGGATTCACTATACTCACTCCTCATTATGAATCCCAAAGCATCTCAGCAGAGCTGAGACCTCACTGGTTTTTCCATTTACAAGCAGTGCTCCAGGTTTTGTACATGGTGAATGACATCTGGCCCAAATAGCAGGCACTTTCCTGGTCTCACTCAAGGAAGCACTAACATAGGGAGCCACAATGCTACTGGCTTCTGGATCCCAACAGTGAGTTCCAGGTGGGAATGAGAGCCAGCACGAGGCCATTACTCTTTCTGAGAACAAATAGAAAACTCTACAGATCATGGAACCATCTGTTGGAAAGTATCAGGAATTGCTCAGGTGATGTGAATAGGAGGAGGACTTTGGAGAGGGGAAGACCGGAGAGGTGTGCCAACTCCTACAGCTGGGGGCATCTACTGATTGTAGACATGGGCAGGAGGCTGGGAATCCCTGTGGCTTTGTACCGAGGGGTCACTGCTGGGGGACAGAGAATCAGTGGAACTCTTGGTGGAGACTTCAGGGGTTTCAAGAATATGACCCCTGGGGTCATGTGGTGATTTCTGGGGCTATACAGAAATGGGATATATGAGAGGCCCTGGAGAAGTAGAGTCACAACAAGGTTTAGACTTCAGGACCCATCAAAGGTAGGGGTCAAAAAGAGCATATCAGGCTATCTAGTTGAAAACCCTAAAGGACCAAAGGACAGCTAGAGGGAGACTGAGTTTGCCAGGGATGAAATCCACTTGACTCAGCAGAGTGCCTGGCTGGATTAAGACCACCTTAGCAGAGGGAAGGGTGGCACTTCTTAGAGGAAAATAGATCAACAAGAGCCTCTATAACATACTTTATTCACAATGCTTAACATTCAATTAAAAATTACTTGTCAGGACAAAAGACAGGACCACGTGACCAAAAACCAAGAGTAAACACAGATCTTAGAAACAGACCAAGAAGTGAATCAGCGAAAAGCAAAGACTTTAAATATAACTATGCTGAATAAGTTCAATAGAGGGAAAGATGGAGAAATTCATTAAGGCCATTCTAGAACTGAAGAAAAAAATTAATATCTTGAAAGAAAGAGCGCATATTAAACAGAAGCAGAGGACAGAGTTGGTAAGCTGGAAGACAGGTTAATAGAACATAACCAAACTGAAGCAAGAAAAATATAATGTAAAATATAGGAAGAAATCTTGAAGATAACTTTGATATGGTTAAAAGTTTAACATGCAGTAATTGGAGTCTTGAGAAAAGAGATAAAATATGACAAAAAAACACAATATTTGAAAAGATAATGAAAGAAATCAACCCTCCAAAATCCACAGAATCAGAAGCATGATAAATACAAAGAAAGCCACACCTGGACGGATCATATTAAGACTTCTTAAAACTAAGGACAAAATCTTAGAAAATTTCAAAGAAGCAGCATTGAGACTGACAGCTACCTTCTCAACAGAAAGGATGGAAGTGTGAAGGCAATAGAATATCTCCGAAGTGCTGAAAAAGAGTATCGACCAATCTAGAATTCTGTGCCTACTTAAATTATCCTGCAAAAATGAAGGTGAAATAAAGCCACATTCAGTCAAGTAAAAGCTGAGACTTCGTTGCCAGAAAAACTGCCCCCAAATAAATACTAAAGAGAGTTCTTCAGACACAAGGAAAATGACCCCAGAGAAAAACATGCAACTGCAGAAAGAAATAGAAAGCAACAGAAAGAATAAATATATGGATATACGAATGAATATGTCTTGAATATTGGCTATACAAAGCAATGATCAAATAAATTGTGGGTTTAAAGTATATGTAGAATTAAAATGCATGACCACAAAAACACAAAAAGCAGTAGGGTTTAAAGAGAGTTAAGTTATTCTAAGTTTATATTATCAGGGAGTGGCAGAGGTAATAATTTGTATTAGATTGTAATAAATAAATGCCTGTTTTAATCTCTGGGGTAACCATTAAAACACTTGTAAAAGTTCGTAGAGGGAAATAATGGAATAATAAAAATATTTAACAATCCGAAAAAAAGCGAAGACATGAGAAAAAGGGGAACATAGATGAGTCAAATGGAAAAAAATTATAGTAGATATAAACACAAATAGTAATTCATTAAGTACAAATAGGCTACTGTAACTTAATGACTAAGATTATTAGAGACTAGGTAAAAATATATGCAACAAAATCCATCTATATGTTAATTATAATAGACATATCTTAATTATAAAACAGAATGTTTGAAAAATAAAAATATGGAATGAAAAAAATCATTCAAACAGCAACCAAAAAAAATAGCTGGTGTAACTATACTAATATTACATAAATGAAGCTTTAAAGAAAGAAGCATTACCAGAGGTACAAGAGACATTTCCTCATGATAAAATATTAGGATCCTCAGTTTGTCTTTATTCAATAAAAAGTCAGCAGAACTAGGAGAGGTAGAGAAACCTACAGTCACACCTCTTTCAAGATACTGAGAGTGATCTTGGTTCCTTCTTTTGGAGACTCTAACTTTTAAAAAGGCTCAGTAAAAAGCTAACCTAGCCTTCACGAAGAGCATCCTCTCTATCTGAAATCCTTGTTGTGAGCCAACTGCAGACGGGCAATCACAGAGAAAACTCAGGGTGTGCTCTTGTCAAAAGGTGACCAGTGACTACTTTCTAAGGGAACACAGCCTCTTTATGGAGTAGGTTAGTTTTGAGTGGACACACACTCCCTTGTATTTAATTCCTATGCCCAAATTCATTGCTCTTTTCATTCAAAAGTAACCTCAGCACTTCCCCAAAGTTACTCATTTCACGGTATGAACAGTTCCCTATTAAAAAGACGTGGGGGTAACAGTTGGGATTTTTTGGCAGCCAAGATAATAGCGGCCACCTAAATCTGAATCTTTTCAAACATTCTTTAAAAATCGTGGAGAACAAGAGCAAAACCACACAAATTCTTTGCCTTCAGCATATCTACATAACAAAGAACATTAAAATTTAAAAGTTAACTGTAGATAGAAAAATAAACACTAATTTCAAACAGTTATTTCTTGAGTTCTTACTGCAGAAAACTGGGTGGGAGTAGAAAGAGTCTGGAAAACAGAAGTGGAGACTGAGCTAAGAACACTCCCAGCAAGAGAAAAATCCATCATAAATGTGACAATACCAGAAAAAGAGTTTTGATAAATCAGAACACTACAGAAAAGGCTCTTAGAAGTACATACAAGATTGAAGGAGGCTTCTCAGAAGGCAGTTCTAGGGAGCAAGGGGAAGGTGCCCTACAGAGATAGCATGATGACGAGAAAAAATTAGGAAAGAAATTTAGGATCATGCAAGACATGAAAACGTGGAAGAGCACACAGCCCCTTCTCTGCTCACCCCTAAGGCTCTTTGCTATCCTAACAAAAGAGTACTCTTGGACCCAGAATCTTGTAAACCATCCAATCCCATCTATAAAATGCAGATATGTAAGAAGTCTTCATCTATAAAATGAAGAATCTGCCCTCTTTGAAGGGAATCAAAAAAAAAGAAGATAGTCTAGAAATCCAAGCTTCTAGATTTTCCATTTTCATCCTGGCTCAGATACTTTCAGAGCTACCATGAAAAAATCAGTATCTCTCTCTCTCTCTTCTCTCTCTCTCTCTCTCACCTCACTCTTCCTTTACCCCCTTCCCTCTCTCTCCCCCTGAGAGTGTATATGCATACATACACACTCATTTTGTGGGATGGAGGAGCTGAAATTTTGGGACAATGTTAACAAAAGAAAAAAATACAAAGCCATTATAAAAAATAAACAGAATACAAGAGTCAAAATATTTCAGGTGATTAAAAATTACTGCCCTCTCCAAATAAAATGAAGAAGAAAAGAGAAACATCATACTCCAAACTAAATTAGATATTCTCAAACAAGCATTTGAATATATGAAATTCACCTTGAGATGTAAATCCAAAACTTAAGAACAGAAATAGATGCATTCCAAAACAAAACAAAACACAGGAAGAAGTGAACATCGATTTTTTAACTTTTATTTTTCAACTAGAGTTGACATTCGATATTATTTTATATTAGTTTCAGGTGTAGAGCATAGTGGTTAGACATTTATATAATTTATGAAGTGATCCCCCTGATTAGTCTAGTACCCACCTGGCACTATACATAATTATTACAATATCTCTCATAAATATATATGCAAAAATCCTCAACAAAATATTAGCAAATTAAATCCAATAAAGTATAAAAGAATTATACAGCATAATCAAGTGTGATTTATTCCAGATACACAGAATCTGCTTCAACATTAGAAAGCAATTAAAGTAATCCATCATATCAATAGATGAAAAAGAAAAATATACGATCATATCGATAAAGGCATAAAAAACATTTGACAACATCTAACGCCTATTCATGATAAAAATCTTTTAGTAAACTAGGAATAGAGAAGAACTTCAACTTGATTAAGACTATCTACAAAAACCTATAGCTAACATTATACTTAACGGTGAAAAGCTCGAAGTTTCCCCACTAAGATCAAGAACAAGTCACTTCTTTTCTACACCATACTGAAAGTTCTAGTTAATTCAATTAGACAGAAAGGGAAATAAAAGGTATACAGATTGGGAAAGAAGAAATAAAACTCTTTACAGATGACATAATTGTCAAGGTAGAAAACCTTAAAGAGTTGACAAACAAAAAAACTCCTGGAACTAATAAGTGATTGCAACAAGGTCGCAGAGTACAAGGTTAATATACAAGAGTCAATTGCTTTTCTATATACCAGCAATGAACAAGTGGAATTTGAAACTAAAAACACAATACCATTTACATTAGCACCCTTAAAATGAAATATTTGAGTATAAATCTAAGAAAATAGGTACAAGATCTATGTGAGAAACACTATAAAACTCTGATGAACAAAATCAAAGAACTGAATAAATGAAGAGATATCTTAAGTTCATGGATAGGAAGACTTAATATTGTCAAAATGTTAGTTCTTTTCAACTTGATCTACAGATTTAATTCAATCCCAATAAAAATCTCAGCAAGTTATTTTGTGGATATTGGTCAACTAATTCTAAAGTTTATATAGAAAGACAAAAGACCCAAACAGCCAACTCAGTATTAAAAGGGAAGAACAAAGTTGAGGACAGACACTACTCAGCTTCGCAACTCATTATACAGTTATAGTAATCAGGATAGTGTGGTATTGATTAAAAAAAAGACACTATTTGACTTCACAACTCATTAAACAGTTATAATGATCAAGACAGTGTGACATTGATAAAAGAACAGACAATTATATCAATAGAAGAAACTAGAGCCCAGAAATACACCCCCATAAATATAGTCAACTGACCTTTGACAAAAGGGAAAAGGCAATACAATTGAGCAAAGATAGTAAAGATAGTCTTTTCAACAAATGGTGCTGGAATGACTGGACGTGCACATGCAAGAAGAAAAAAAAATGAATCTAGACACAGATCTTACACCTTTCACACAGAATTAACTCAAAATGGATCACAGACCTAAATGTAAAATACAAAACTGTAAACTCCTAGAAGATAACATAAGAGACAACCTAGATAACCTTGGGTTTGGTGACAATTTAAAAATGGGCCAAGTCTACGGCCATGCCACCCTAAACAAGCCCAATCCCATCTGATCTCGGAAGCTAAGCAGGGTTGGGCCTGGTTAGTACTTGGATGGGAGACCACCTAGAAAGACCAGGTGCTGTAGGCATAAAAAATACAAAATAAGGGATCGTAAGCTGACAAGTTCTTTGCAATCTGTGAGGTCAACCAAGGGTTGCCTCACCTAAAAAAATAAAAAATAAAAATGGGCTAAAGGCCAGAACAAACATCTCACCAAAGAAGATACGCAGATGGCAAATAAGCATATTAAAAGATGTTCCACATCATATGTCATCAAGGAAATACAAATTTAAACAACAATGAGATACGACTACACACCTATTAGAATCGCCAAAATCTAGAACACTGGTAACATCAAACTCTGACAAAGATGTGGGGAAACAGGAGGCTCATTCATTGCTGGTGAGAATATGACATGGTACGGCCACTTTGGAAGGCAGTCTGGCAGTTTCTGACAAAGCTAAACATACTCTTACCATACTATGTAATAATCACGCTCCTTGGTATTTACCCAAAGGATTTGAAAACTTAAGTCCACACGAAAAGTCTGCACTCAGGTGTTTATGGCAGCTTTATTCATAATCGCCAAAAGTTGGAAGCAACCAAGATGTCCTTCAGTAGCTGAATGGATAAATATTCAGACAATGGAATGTTATTCAGAACTAAAAATAAATGAGCTATCAAGCTATGAAAAGACATGGCGGGTGCTTAAATGCATATTACTAAATGAAAAAAGCCAACCCGAAAAGGCTTTATATAATTCCAACTGTATGACATTCTGGAAAAGGTAACACTATGGAGAGGCTAAAAAGATAGATGGTTGCCAGGGGCTCCGGGAGAGAAGGGATGAATAGATGGAGCACAGAGGATTTTTAGGGCAGTGAAACTACTCTGTAATAATGGTAAATGCATGCCATTATACATTTGTGCAAATCGAGAGTCGCCCTAATGTAAACAACAGACTTCGGATAATGATGTGTCGATGTAGGTTCATCATTTGTAACGAATGTACCACTCTGGTGGGAGATGTTGATAGTAGGGGAGACCATGTATATGTGGGGCAGGGGGCATGTGGGAAATCTCAGTACCTTTCCCTCACTTTTGCTATGAACCTTAAATAGCGCTAAAGAAAAAATAGTCTTAGTAAAAAAAAAAATCTATCAGTTGAAAGCACAACAAAAATAATAATAATTTAAAAAAACAAATTTTCCATGGTTAAAAAATGCACAATACGGAAATTCAAAGGGCAATGATAATTTGGGGAATAAAATATAACATGTATCAAAAATACAGGGATAATATCCCTACATAGAAAGAACTATTAAAACTTGAGGGTGGAGTATACCAAAGACCCAACAGAAAAGGGAGCAAAGATGTAAAGAGATAATTCACCAAAAAATAAAAAAAGTGGCCTTTATACATGTGGAAAGTTGTTCAACATCACTCGCAGCATAAATGCAGATCAAAACTGTCATGTAATATCATGTCTCACCTCTCAGAGTACAACCATCTGAAAGCATCACTGCCAACACATTCTGTTGTCAAGGCTTTGGGGAAATGGGCACTCTCAAACTCTTGATAAGAATGCAAATTGGTATGCCCCATATGGAGGGAAATTAGGCATGATCTAATAAACTACATGTGGACTTACCTTTGCTTCAGCAATCTCACTGCTGAAATCTACTCTGAAGATATACCTCTAATAGAATGAAAGTACGTATGCACAAAGTTATTCACTGCAACACTGTAATTGCAAACAACCTAAATGCCCATAGAGTGGTTGAATGAACTAGGGTCCATCCACATGATGGAGCACCGTGCAGTTGTAAAAGTATCGAGACAGTCCTCTATAAAGTCATATGGAGTAATTTCCGGGATATGTTGGGAAAAAAAAAAAAAGACTATAATATGCCATCTTCTGAGTAAAGGGAAGGGGAGTAAGAAAAAAAAATGTGCTTATTTTTGCAAAGAGAAACATGAGAAGAATAAACCAGGAACTAATGAGACTGTTTATCTGCAGGAAGTGAATGACGATAAGCCGGAAGAGACAGAGCAAGGCATGGCAGTTTTCTGAAGATATTTGTGTGTAGTTTTGTGGAACCCATATTAGTATATTACATACTCAAAAGTAAAAAAGATGGGAAGGTGACTCTCAATGGATTATAGATAGAACAAAAGAACCTCGCTCTATTTCAAATAAATAAAATTTAGAGAGGAGAAAAACTCACCCCAAAGTAATTTTTGAACAGCATTTCGACTAAAGACAAAAAGAAATGTAAGAAATAGTGAACTCTGGTAAACAGATCTCTTTTTCACAGTGGTGTGGGTTAGCAATTCTGAAACTATTTTCTGTTTGTGCTAGGACTGAGCGAAGAAGTAAATATATGGAGGATAATGGAAGCCAGGTTTCTTGCTGTTTGAGCAAGGAAAGGGGAGAACAAGAATGAATCTAGTGGTCTAGGAGTGGAATTGAAGGTATTGGCGTGAGCTCATGGTCACATGTATTATGTGTGTGTTTACGCACTTGAGAGAGATTATGGATATAGATGTGCCCGGTCGTTTCCCTTCCTCTCCCTCTATCCCTCATATTTCCTTGATCAAACCACTAAGGAGTCCCAGCAGCGGCATACCAGTGGCAACAAGCATACCTAGCACACGTATCGTGAGATCGTTTGCACTTAAAGGGGGCTTCTTGAGAAAAAATGCCAGATTGCAGGGCTGAGTAGAGAAAGTATGAGATGAGCTGGGAATATCTTTTTATACCAGAAAGTAAGGAAGTGCTCAAAGAATGATGGAGACGTGTCAAAAGGACACAGGAATCAGTTTGTAGGGGGTCTCGCCGGCCAAATCTGGGACAATCTGGGCATCAAAATATATAATGATAGTAATAAATTTTAACCCATAAGATAAAATAAAAATCCATGAGCCCATACTGACATAAATACATAAATGGAAACATAGCGAAATAGGAGAGAAAGATCTTTTCCTTATAGTAGGATGCTCACTAATACATGTAGAAGAAATGATAGAATAAAGAAAATATAATTTAGTAATCACCAAATTTAATGAAGTACTACAGGACATTAATATATTCTCGAAACATCTCACAAAATAGTTATTAATTGCTATGGTAGGCTAAATAATGGCCCCCAAAGACATGTCCACACCATAATTCCCAGAACCTATGAATGCGACCTTACAGGGAAAAAGGATCTTCGTGGATGGGATTAAATTAATGATATTGAGATAAAGAGAGTTTCCTGGATTATCCAGGTGGGCCTTAACTGCAATCATTTGCATCCTTAGAAGAACGAGGCAAAGGGAGACTTCAGACAGAAGAAGGGAGGCCACGAGACGACAGGACAGGGGCTGGAATGATGCAGCCACAAGCTAAGGGACGCCTGGAGCCACCAGCAGCTGGAAGAGGCAGGAAGGACCCTCTCCTCAAGGCTCCAGAGGGATCTCGGCCCTGCCAACACCCTGATTTCAGACTCCTGGCCTCCAGACCGTGAGAGCCAGCTGCTGTCGTGTTAAGCCACCCAGTCTGTGGTGCTTTGTTACCACAGCCCCAGGATCCTCACACCAGTCAGCGGCCACTTCCCAGTGGAGAAAACTGGTGGCCCCCTCACCAGGTGGTCAGTTATCGTCACAGCAAGGGGCCTGCTGTCATGTGCCTCTGGACAGGACACACCAAGCAGCGCAGCCTCACTTCTGTGCTGTTCCTGCCAGAGGTGCACGACTTCGGGATCAGCTCCCAGAGGCACGGCGGTGCACCCTCTAGGTGACGAGGCGTGCGACACAGACAGACGGAGGCTAAAGGGGCTACAGAGTCATGACAAACACAACACTGGCTCCCAGTCAGTCCCCGAACCAGGAACTATTATAATTTGTAAAATTTTTTTGCTATGGGACAATAGACTAGATAATAGGAGTGTATTCATGTTAATTTTTCGATATCGGAAGTTGAACTGTGGTCATGGAAGAGACTATCCTTTTTCTTAGGAAACATACCTGAGGTATTCGGGGGTGAAAATAAATAAATGAAATAAGTGAGAAGTTCCAAGGGAGGTGCCCTGAGCGGCCTCCGTCAAGCCTCATCTGGCTCACACGTCTGCTCACCCCAGAGCGGGACACGGGGAACCCCGCTTCCTCAGGCCACAGCCGAGGTTCGAGGTTCGGCAGCCCTTCCCTCCCTGAGCCCAGGGCCAGGTCAGCAGGAAGCCTTCATTCAGGGTGGTGCTAGTTTTGTGTTCCTCCCAGGGCTGAGCTTGCCGGTTGAAAAGGCAGCGAAGATCAGAGCAAGTCATGGATCCTTCAGACCCTGCACCGCTGTGGGGATAAACAAACCCTGTCTCCACTGGCACTCTGTGTGATGCTGGGCTCTGCTCAGCTTTTCCTAAGGCCACTGCCCAGGGCCTCCTTAAAAATCCTGGTTCTCTGTGGGGAGGCGGTGCCCCCTTCCCTGACCCCCCACGCCCTCATCCCTCAGCCACTCCAGTGTCCTTATCAGGGGGCCCGCCCTCCTTCTGTCTGGGACCTTCCGTGACCCCCAGCCCCCGTTCCTTCTCAGAACGTTCTCAAGGCTTGGCCTCCCTGCCGACTTTCCTTGGTTTGTAGGACTTCTTTCCAGATCCGTGTTAAATCCATCATTTTTCTGGCCTGCATGCGTCCTGACACACATCACTCTCCTGCCCCCTTCACGAGGCTCAGAAAACCCAGTTTCCTCTTCATAAAAAGCGTCTGACGGGACAGCGCCTCTCCGACACTTCGTCACGGCGATGGCGGGTGCTGGGACTGGGAGACGGCCATGGCGGTGCTTTGGGCCCTGCCTGGGTTGTTTGTAGGGCCAGCTGGGTGTTTTCCTTTGAGCAAAGTCTTACGGAGAATTCCAGCATAACTCCACGATCTTATATTCCACCTTCAGGGTTGCCACCTTGGAGCTCAGCCCATTAAATTGATGTGAAGGAAAAGACTGATGGTAAGTTGATGGTAGGCTGTTAAGGGTGTTTGAATACAGGATTAGAATCCTAAAAAACATGGCCCTCTCGAAATACAGCCAAATGGGGAACTCTGCCAGGAATCCCATTTCCGGCCCAGGCTGTCCGTGCTCAGGCGCCCTTCAGGAAACTCCTCAGCTCTCCCTCCTGTCCCCAAGGCCCCCAGAACCCCTTCAAGCAAGCAGGAAAGTAATCAGGGGTCACAAGATGCTGACTTTCTATTGGGAAGCCTCTCCATGTGGTTTGAGGTTATGTATTTGGATATTATTTTCCTCATCCACCATTTATTTTCTTAAACTAATCAGCTCCCTTGGATTCTTGTGGCAAGGAGCTTCCAGTAATGTCTGTGGTGAAATCAGGGTGCTGGGAAGGTTGCGTGATTTTAGCAAGGACGCTTCATGAAAGAAAGTCCGTAACATTCCGATAATATACGGTAGGTCTCTGCTCCCTCAATGACACCTTTGAATGTGCTCCGCTGCTTTTTACATTATAAATAAAGAATTGGCACACGCTGAGGTTGCTATTGGACGCCTGCAGCACTCCACTCGCCAACTTCCTAGATGCGTGGAGTCGGGCTGCCAGCATCCAAGTTGGAACTCCAACTTAACTTCATAGCAAATGACTCCGTTTTCCATGTCGGGTCGCATCCAGGTTTCCAGAGTGATAGCGAGAAGCTGCAGACTTCTCAAGGAAAAATACGACGCCCCACCTATGACCTTCGGCTTTCAGAAGGCCAAGTGAAATTACGTGGGGACAGTAGCAAAGACATCTGTAACCACCCCCAAAACGGCCATCTGCCCTTGCTCTGTCTGCGCCTCGTGCCTGATTTCCTCTCAGAAAGGTAATCCTATGTTCTGGCTGACACGGTTTTCAGCCATTTTAATAAGCATCTTTTCTCTCTTCTCCACCCACCGCCCTCTTGACAGTTTTCCATGATGGAAAAAGAGGAGGGCTTGGAGCATGGGGGTGAAGCGCAGGGGCAGTTCTGTGAGGTCACGCCCGACTCACAGGCACAAATGATTCCACTTTACTTGGTTCCCAAGAATCCGAGAGCCAAGGCTCTGGTCACTGCTAGCCACTTTATGGGGCTTATGACACACTTGAAATAAAAATTCATCTTATTTCAAAATTCATACTTGTTATGGGTTGAATTATGCCTAATTATGAAGTCCCAACCCTGGGACCTATGAATGTGAACTTATTTGGAAATAGAGTCTTTGCAGATTAAATCAAGATGAGGTCACTGGGGGGCCCTGACCCAATGACCGATACCCTTGTAAGAAGAGGGGGACTTGGAGATGGAGAGATACAGAAACACAGAGAAGCATCCGTGTGAGGACAGAGGCAGGGATGGAGGGATGTGGCCATAAGCCAAGGGATGCCCGCAGCCACCAGGAGTTGAGGAGGCTGGAAGGATCCTCCCCTAGAGCCCTTGGAGGGAGTACGGCCCTGCTGGTCTCCAGGACTGTGAGAGGATAAACTTCTGTTGTCGGAAGCCTCCTGGTTTGTGGTCCTTTGTTACGGAGGCCCCGGGACACTAGCACAAGCACCTGCTTGGTCAGACTGCTATGGAAACACAGGAAGCTCAAAGCAAGTGAGACCCTTAGACATACCCTGGCACCCCGAGCAGCAGGCACTCCTGATGGTGGAGGAGGTCCTGGGCACGGGAGGCGGTAGGCGACTCACCGCTGAGATTCTGAGGACCCTAGTCCTCCCACGCCCAGGTCTCGGCGATGCCCAAGGCCAATGCCCTTTGGGGATGGGGGCTCCTGCCTCCCTGGGGAGCTGCCTATCCTCTGCTCAGCACTGGGCCGGTGCAGTCCCCGTGGGTGCACCCTTCCTCACCTCCGGGTCTCCCTCGCCCACGTCACCCTCTTGGCTCTGACTCTTTGATGGCTGATTTAAACATTCCTTTTGTTCTCAAAGCCTCGTTCACCCTGCGTTTGTCATGGGACATTTTACCTAGATTTCTGTGAGTACCTGTGCTGCACAGCAAGGCTCTGCCTCAGTAAAGAGGACACCGTGCCCAACACTCAGGAACTCAGAACGCCAGACCCTCCGGGGCGTGAAGCCTGCCCTGGGCGCCCTTATTTCTGGGCTGCTAGACTGCCTACCCCAAGCCCTTTTGAACCCCACTGCTGCCCCTTGTTCTCTGCACTGCCAGCTGCTGGCCCAGAGATGTGGGGGTGGGGGTTGGCGGGGGCTGGGGATTTCTCGAGCAGGAAAGAGTGAGGAATGAGGCTCAGTCACCAGGCCCCACCCTGGAAGCGAGAACTCAGCCACTTTTTCCAAAGTTCTCTCCAGAACCACAACCCATTCTGCACCCCAAAGCCTCAGGTTCTAAGGGGAAATGAACCTGGATTTGATAAGCTCTCCAGTGCTGCCTGCCGTGCTGGTTCTTTCTGGGACACGAATGATAAAATGGAAGATGAGATATCACCTGTACCAGACGCACGAAGGGACAGTCTCCATGTCGCTCTGAGCCCTGGCCCCCACCTTGCCTGGCACGGGTGGCTGCCCACAGGAACATCCCAGGTATGGGCCCATTTCTGGGACAGGTAGACATCACTCACCCAGAGGAGTCTCCATGCTAACAGG
>NW_024349801.1:2713273-2840539 GCF_902729225.1 Pteropus medius
GGAAAAAAAAAAAAAAGACTATAATATGCCATCTTCTGAGTAAAGGGAAGGGGAGTAAGAAAAAAAAATGTGCTTATTTTTGCAAAGAGAAACATGAGAAGAATAAACCAGGAACTAATGAGACTGTTTATCTGCAGGAAGTGAATGACGATAAGCCGGAAGAGACAGAGCAAGGCATGGCAGTTTTCTGAAGATATTTGTGTGTAGTTTTGTGGAACCCATATTAGTATATTACATACTCAAAAGTAAAAAAGATGGGAAGGTGACTCTCAATGGATTATAGATAGAACAAAAGAACCTCGCTCTATTTCAAATAAATAAAATTTAGAGAGGAGAAAAACTCACCCCAAAGTAATTTTTGAACAGCATTTCGACTAAAGACAAAAAGAAATGTAAGAAATAGTGAACTCTGGTAAACAGATCTCTTTTTCACAGTGGTGTGGGTTAGCAATTCTGAAACTATTTTCTGTTTGTGCTAGGACTGAGCGAAGAAGTAAATATATGGAGGATAATGGAAGCCAGGTTTCTTGCTGTTTGAGCAAGGAAAGGGGAGAACAAGAATGAATCTAGTGGTCTAGGAGTGGAATTGAAGGTATTGGCGTGAGCTCATGGTCACATGTATTATGTGTGTGTTTACGCACTTGAGAGAGATTATGGATATAGATGTGCCCGGTCGTTTCCCTTCCTCTCCCTCTATCCCTCATATTTCCTTGATCAAACCACTAAGGAGTCCCAGCAGCGGCATACCAGTGGCAACAAGCATACCTAGCACACGTATCGTGAGATCGTTTGCACTTAAAGGGGGCTTCTTGAGAAAAAATGCCAGATTGCAGGGCTGAGTAGAGAAAGTATGAGATGAGCTGGGAATATCTTTTTATACCAGAAAGTAAGGAAGTGCTCAAAGAATGATGGAGACGTGTCAAAAGGACACAGGAATCAGTTTGTAGGGGGTCTCGCCGGCCAAATCTGGGACAATCTGGGCATCAAAATATATAATGATAGTAATAAATTTTAACCCATAAGATAAAATAAAAATCCATGAGCCCATACTGACATAAATACATAAATGGAAACATAGCGAAATAGGAGAGAAAGATCTTTTCCTTATAGTAGGATGCTCACTAATACATGTAGAAGAAATGATAGAATAAAGAAAATATAATTTAGTAATCACCAAATTTAATGAAGTACTACAGGACATTAATATATTCTCGAAACATCTCACAAAATAGTTATTAATTGCTATGGTAGGCTAAATAATGGCCCCCAAAGACATGTCCACACCATAATTCCCAGAACCTATGAATGCGACCTTACAGGGAAAAAGGATCTTCGTGGATGGGATTAAATTAATGATATTGAGATAAAGAGAGTTTCCTGGATTATCCAGGTGGGCCTTAACTGCAATCATTTGCATCCTTAGAAGAACGAGGCAAAGGGAGACTTCAGACAGAAGAAGGGAGGCCACGAGACGACAGGACAGGGGCTGGAATGATGCAGCCACAAGCTAAGGGACGCCTGGAGCCACCAGCAGCTGGAAGAGGCAGGAAGGACCCTCTCCTCAAGGCTCCAGAGGGATCTCGGCCCTGCCAACACCCTGATTTCAGACTCCTGGCCTCCAGACCGTGAGAGCCAGCTGCTGTCGTGTTAAGCCACCCAGTCTGTGGTGCTTTGTTACCACAGCCCCAGGATCCTCACACCAGTCAGCGGCCACTTCCCAGTGGAGAAAACTGGTGGCCCCCTCACCAGGTGGTCAGTTATCGTCACAGCAAGGGGCCTGCTGTCATGTGCCTCTGGACAGGACACACCAAGCAGCGCAGCCTCACTTCTGTGCTGTTCCTGCCAGAGGTGCACGACTTCGGGATCAGCTCCCAGAGGCACGGCGGTGCACCCTCTAGGTGACGAGGCGTGCGACACAGACAGACGGAGGCTAAAGGGGCTACAGAGTCATGACAAACACAACACTGGCTCCCAGTCAGTCCCCGAACCAGGAACTATTATAATTTGTAAAATTTTTTTGCTATGGGACAATAGACTAGATAATAGGAGTGTATTCATGTTAATTTTTCGATATCGGAAGTTGAACTGTGGTCATGGAAGAGACTATCCTTTTTCTTAGGAAACATACCTGAGGTATTCGGGGGTGAAAATAAATAAATGAAATAAGTGAGAAGTTCCAAGGGAGGTGCCCTGAGCGGCCTCCGTCAAGCCTCATCTGGCTCACACGTCTGCTCACCCCAGAGCGGGACACGGGGAACCCCGCTTCCTCAGGCCACAGCCGAGGTTCGAGGTTCGGCAGCCCTTCCCTCCCTGAGCCCAGGGCCAGGTCAGCAGGAAGCCTTCATTCAGGGTGGTGCTAGTTTTGTGTTCCTCCCAGGGCTGAGCTTGCCGGTTGAAAAGGCAGCGAAGATCAGAGCAAGTCATGGATCCTTCAGACCCTGCACCGCTGTGGGGATAAACAAACCCTGTCTCCACTGGCACTCTGTGTGATGCTGGGCTCTGCTCAGCTTTTCCTAAGGCCACTGCCCAGGGCCTCCTTAAAAATCCTGGTTCTCTGTGGGGAGGCGGTGCCCCCTTCCCTGACCCCCCACGCCCTCATCCCTCAGCCACTCCAGTGTCCTTATCAGGGGGCCCGCCCTCCTTCTGTCTGGGACCTTCCGTGACCCCCAGCCCCCGTTCCTTCTCAGAACGTTCTCAAGGCTTGGCCTCCCTGCCGACTTTCCTTGGTTTGTAGGACTTCTTTCCAGATCCGTGTTAAATCCATCATTTTTCTGGCCTGCATGCGTCCTGACACACATCACTCTCCTGCCCCCTTCACGAGGCTCAGAAAACCCAGTTTCCTCTTCATAAAAAGCGTCTGACGGGACAGCGCCTCTCCGACACTTCGTCACGGCGATGGCGGGTGCTGGGACTGGGAGACGGCCATGGCGGTGCTTTGGGCCCTGCCTGGGTTGTTTGTAGGGCCAGCTGGGTGTTTTCCTTTGAGCAAAGTCTTACGGAGAATTCCAGCATAACTCCACGATCTTATATTCCACCTTCAGGGTTGCCACCTTGGAGCTCAGCCCATTAAATTGATGTGAAGGAAAAGACTGATGGTAAGTTGATGGTAGGCTGTTAAGGGTGTTTGAATACAGGATTAGAATCCTAAAAAACATGGCCCTCTCGAAATACAGCCAAATGGGGAACTCTGCCAGGAATCCCATTTCCGGCCCAGGCTGTCCGTGCTCAGGCGCCCTTCAGGAAACTCCTCAGCTCTCCCTCCTGTCCCCAAGGCCCCCAGAACCCCTTCAAGCAAGCAGGAAAGTAATCAGGGGTCACAAGATGCTGACTTTCTATTGGGAAGCCTCTCCATGTGGTTTGAGGTTATGTATTTGGATATTATTTTCCTCATCCACCATTTATTTTCTTAAACTAATCAGCTCCCTTGGATTCTTGTGGCAAGGAGCTTCCAGTAATGTCTGTGGTGAAATCAGGGTGCTGGGAAGGTTGCGTGATTTTAGCAAGGACGCTTCATGAAAGAAAGTCCGTAACATTCCGATAATATACGGTAGGTCTCTGCTCCCTCAATGACACCTTTGAATGTGCTCCGCTGCTTTTTACATTATAAATAAAGAATTGGCACACGCTGAGGTTGCTATTGGACGCCTGCAGCACTCCACTCGCCAACTTCCTAGATGCGTGGAGTCGGGCTGCCAGCATCCAAGTTGGAACTCCAACTTAACTTCATAGCAAATGACTCCGTTTTCCATGTCGGGTCGCATCCAGGTTTCCAGAGTGATAGCGAGAAGCTGCAGACTTCTCAAGGAAAAATACGACGCCCCACCTATGACCTTCGGCTTTCAGAAGGCCAAGTGAAATTACGTGGGGACAGTAGCAAAGACATCTGTAACCACCCCCAAAACGGCCATCTGCCCTTGCTCTGTCTGCGCCTCGTGCCTGATTTCCTCTCAGAAAGGTAATCCTATGTTCTGGCTGACACGGTTTTCAGCCATTTTAATAAGCATCTTTTCTCTCTTCTCCACCCACCGCCCTCTTGACAGTTTTCCATGATGGAAAAAGAGGAGGGCTTGGAGCATGGGGGTGAAGCGCAGGGGCAGTTCTGTGAGGTCACGCCCGACTCACAGGCACAAATGATTCCACTTTACTTGGTTCCCAAGAATCCGAGAGCCAAGGCTCTGGTCACTGCTAGCCACTTTATGGGGCTTATGACACACTTGAAATAAAAATTCATCTTATTTCAAAATTCATACTTGTTATGGGTTGAATTATGCCTAATTATGAAGTCCCAACCCTGGGACCTATGAATGTGAACTTATTTGGAAATAGAGTCTTTGCAGATTAAATCAAGATGAGGTCACTGGGGGGCCCTGACCCAATGACCGATACCCTTGTAAGAAGAGGGGGACTTGGAGATGGAGAGATACAGAAACACAGAGAAGCATCCGTGTGAGGACAGAGGCAGGGATGGAGGGATGTGGCCATAAGCCAAGGGATGCCCGCAGCCACCAGGAGTTGAGGAGGCTGGAAGGATCCTCCCCTAGAGCCCTTGGAGGGAGTACGGCCCTGCTGGTCTCCAGGACTGTGAGAGGATAAACTTCTGTTGTCGGAAGCCTCCTGGTTTGTGGTCCTTTGTTACGGAGGCCCCGGGACACTAGCACAAGCACCTGCTTGGTCAGACTGCTATGGAAACACAGGAAGCTCAAAGCAAGTGAGACCCTTAGACATACCCTGGCACCCCGAGCAGCAGGCACTCCTGATGGTGGAGGAGGTCCTGGGCACGGGAGGCGGTAGGCGACTCACCGCTGAGATTCTGAGGACCCTAGTCCTCCCACGCCCAGGTCTCGGCGATGCCCAAGGCCAATGCCCTTTGGGGATGGGGGCTCCTGCCTCCCTGGGGAGCTGCCTATCCTCTGCTCAGCACTGGGCCGGTGCAGTCCCCGTGGGTGCACCCTTCCTCACCTCCGGGTCTCCCTCGCCCACGTCACCCTCTTGGCTCTGACTCTTTGATGGCTGATTTAAACATTCCTTTTGTTCTCAAAGCCTCGTTCACCCTGCGTTTGTCATGGGACATTTTACCTAGATTTCTGTGAGTACCTGTGCTGCACAGCAAGGCTCTGCCTCAGTAAAGAGGACACCGTGCCCAACACTCAGGAACTCAGAACGCCAGACCCTCCGGGGCGTGAAGCCTGCCCTGGGCGCCCTTATTTCTGGGCTGCTAGACTGCCTACCCCAAGCCCTTTTGAACCCCACTGCTGCCCCTTGTTCTCTGCACTGCCAGCTGCTGGCCCAGAGATGTGGGGGTGGGGGTTGGCGGGGGCTGGGGATTTCTCGAGCAGGAAAGAGTGAGGAATGAGGCTCAGTCACCAGGCCCCACCCTGGAAGCGAGAACTCAGCCACTTTTTCCAAAGTTCTCTCCAGAACCACAACCCATTCTGCACCCCAAAGCCTCAGGTTCTAAGGGGAAATGAACCTGGATTTGATAAGCTCTCCAGTGCTGCCTGCCGTGCTGGTTCTTTCTGGGACACGAATGATAAAATGGAAGATGAGATATCACCTGTACCAGACGCACGAAGGGACAGTCTCCATGTCGCTCTGAGCCCTGGCCCCCACCTTGCCTGGCACGGGTGGCTGCCCACAGGAACATCCCAGGTATGGGCCCATTTCTGGGACAGGTAGACATCACTCACCCAGAGGAGTCTCCATGCTAACAGGGGCAGGACAGCCCAGAGGCATGAAATGCCTCTGATCCCCAAACCTGGATCTGCTGCTGCCTCCTGCATGGGGACAAGCTCTGGGCCTTGTTTTCTCCAGTGAAACATGGGGTACAAATGCCGATTCCGTGTAGCCATAACGTGAAGGGCGTATGAGTGTGATGGTCATTCTCATAACTGAGTAATAATAATAGCCAATGCACATTAGTGGTCATTAGGTCTCAGGCACCTGAGCACTGGGAGGAAGGAGCCGATGGCTGCCACCTGCTGTGTTAAGCATCACCCTTCTGGGGGTCCCTGAAATGCAAATCTCTCTGAGAGGGGCCTTGCAGGATCCACTGGAATCCCCAGTTTGGGGAGTGGTCTCCCGCTGAAAGGAGAAAGGAGGAGAAAGGAGGAGATGGGGAACCAGCAGGCAGCTGAGTCCCCTGGTGGCAGGACAGAGGCCTCTGCGCAACCCGTGTGTTAGTCGAGAGCACAGATGACAGGGTGGCGGGACCAGGCTCGGACGGAGCCCACGGAAGACCAGCAGCCAGAACGCTTTCAAGAAATTCTTAGCCTTTCAAAGCCTCAGTTTCCTTATTGGTAAATGCGAGTGATCACGAGAGCTAAGACTCTGCCAGGTCCCAGGCGCTGTTCCAGGCACTTCCGTGCAACCCTTGAGGCAGCCACCGTCTTTACCTCTGCTGTCCACTCTGGGGGGTGCAAACTGTGGCCCACAGCCAATCTGGCCCAAGGCCTGTTTGTGTGTGGCCTGTAAACTAAGACTGATTTTCAGCCCTTATTTTTTAAGTGATATAAAGAAGAAGCAAAGCACAAATAAGTGACAATAGCGTATTTACCATCTGGCCCTTTATAGAAAAGAATTTGCCACCACTGGTCTAGATGGGTAAACTGAGGCATGGAGCAGGCCAGTGACTGGCTGCAGGTTCACAGAGTCAGGGAGAGCAGTAACAACAACAGTATCTGGGGCCAAAGGGGAGTCCATGGACACAGAGGGGATCCACCCTTTCCTGGCAGCACAGAACTGCCCAGGTCCCTGCTCGAGTGACAGTATGCTTGAAAAGAAGGTTGTTAGCCCGGACAGTCTGGCCACTGCTGACACACAGGGGTCTCTTGCAGTCAGGGACAGAGGTCCCCAAGGCCAGAGTTGCCTGTCCTCTCTCTTGCAGGTGGAGCAGCCAGGGATGGTGTCAGGAGCAGGGGCTGGAGCGTGGGTGGAGGGCATTTGCGGGAGAGCAGTCAGGAGGTCATGGTGGTTCACATGCAATGATTAAGAGTCTTGGGCAGCTCTCAGAGAACTGGAAACACACTTGTTTATCAGAATTCTTCTACAGAGTCACATCTGATGTGTTTCCCCACTTTGACAGTGAGACCAGGCAAAGGAAAACCAGCTGCCAGTCCTCTGTCCAGTCTGCCCTCACCTGGCCATGGTTGTGACATCCAGCCTGAGGGCCAGGCAGACGAAAAGCAGCAGCATGGATCAAAGCAGAGTTAGGGCCAACCTTTTGAAAATTCTGTCTTTGTATCTAGACCATTAGTCCAGCAACAGTGAGGCAATCTGTCTGCTTTGGTTCAGCTGGGGAGCTGAGAGATGCAGATGCGTGGAAAGCGCTCTCTTCTCAGAACCAGCCTTCAGTTCTGGGTGACAGAGGGCAGGTCTCATCCCTTCTGCAATTCCTCTGTCCTCCTTCTGGAATGTGGGGGTCAGGGAGATAATTTCTCAACTCCCTCAGCCTCTGAGGGAAGGCTTTCGTCCATGCACAGGAGGCAATTCCTGGACACGAAGGTGTCTCTCTTCTTGGGCCACCTCTGAAAACCAGGCACAAAACCTGGCTCTGTCTCTGCCTCCTGCCTCACCTGCTGGCTCCTACTCAGTCCAACCTCTTCCCAGGTGCAACCTGCCAGGGTTGGTGGTACCACCGCTACCTGTGTGCCCCCATCATTGCTTGTTCACTGACTCTATACACACGTCCCTTTCATCCATTTGTCATCCTTCCCACAGGGGAGGATGCCTCCCCTCACCTGCCTGACTATCCTCACTGCCTCGGGGTGCGACCTGAAAGTGCTCAGTGGAGGGTGTTGCACGAATGACTGGGTGACCAGAGGCAGGTGTGATGAGACTTATGATGTGCCTTCTTGGACTTCGGCCAGTGGAGAAACCGCCTGGGGTGGCCAGGATTGGAAGTCTTTGGAGTTTCAGCCCGGCCCCTCTCCATCGTCCTCATGCCCCTTCGCCCATCTCCCTTTTTGTTTCTCCACCAAAGAGAGAAAGGGCGCAGAGAGCTTGCTTTGGGCGATCAAGAACAGCATGTGGACCCGCTCCCGGGCACCCCACCTCCGTGGATCCCAGGTGGGCAACTCCACTCCTCACCATTTCTTGTCCAAGGTCCCCGGCTAACGAGCTTCCTGGGAGTCAAGAAAAACAATGCAGGGAGTATGGGATAATCGGAGGGCTTCTACAGCCCTGTGGGTGTGTGCTGCCCGTCCTATCTTCACCGTGCTTGGGGCCACCGTCCCCTTCCCAGACACCCCAAACAAGTGCCATTTGTGGAAAGCAGGTACCCTGAAATTAGATCCTGCTCCACTGTGAAAATACATGGGTGGTCCGGGCCGGCCAATTCTTGAGAAAAAGATGGGATGTTCACCAAAGAATGTCCAAGGAGAGAGAGGTGGGTGCAAGGGCGCCTTTATTCAGACAACGGTTGGCACAGAGGCTGGAGGTGACTTCTCAGATCCACATATTTTCAGCATCCTCAGAGGCCTGAGGCTCGGGGTGGAATGCTTTCCCGCTGGCCCACTCCCACCACAAAGACAAGGGCACTGCAGGGCTGGGCGGATTCCACTCATCTATCAGACACTTGCCAGGTGTTGGCTGGAATTTTCCTCCCCAAACACCTTTTTTATAATGAAAAGTTCTCATCTTTCCCTGGCAAGCTCCACTGTTTGCTCTCACATAGTCCTTTTTGTCCCGGGGCTGGTGGATGCCAGGAGGTTGGGGGACGTGCTGGAGACAAGCTCACAAACACAGAGCTTCCCAGGCAGGCTGGGCCAGCATTCTTGAAGTTCCTCTGGAAGCTCACGCTCACCTGTGGCTCCCAGACCAAGGAGCCGCCATGCTGGCAAGGCTGGGAGGAAGGCTGGGAGGGGAGACTCTCTAGACCAAGAACACACAGGAGCATGCAACTGGGGACTTGGCCACAGGCCCTCACTGTAGCCCACAGGTCCCCAGTCTATACGACGAGCAGGTGCACAGCTGCTGACAGGCAATCCTTGGAAAATATCCGCCGCTGCCTCAAAGAGAACCGGCAAGGCCTTTAGCTTGCCAGATGGAGTCTTTCAGCAGGTGAGATCGGAGTGTAAATCCTCAGCGGTATCTTGAGGGAGGGTGAGGGCCAGAGCTGCACCATCAGGCCATAGCCCACCGTAGATTCCAGTGCTCCCCAAAACACACTAAGGGGAGCCCCGGCAGAACCTCGGCCGACACAGAACACCAGGAGGCAGCAGTGTTCCTTGCTAAGCAGAACGTGTACCGATAACGATGGTGACTCTCAACCTGGCCTCTTGCTGGGGCCGTCTGAGCCAACATTTACAGAATCTGAGGCACACGGGCTCATCGCGACACCCCTGAGAAACCAGCACAGCGATTACCCCCATTTTTAGTAGACTGAGACTTGGAGAGGATTTAGGATTTGATTAGCCCACGGAACTACTAATGAACAAAGCCAGAATTCAAACCTAGATTCCACAGTTTTGAGGCCTGGATCATTAATGACCCATCCTGCTCATCACCAATCCATCAAGAAATCTGTCAGTCCCACCCTTGAAATATACACAGGCTCTGGCCACTTCTTACCTCCTTCCCCACTGTCACCTAGGCCCAAGCCACTGCCCTCTGGTCCTGCACTTTCCACTGCGGTCACTGCTAGCCATGGGTGGCTATTTAAATTCAAAGTGATTAGAATCAAATAAATTTTAAAATTCAGTTCCTCAGTTGCATGAGACACATTTCAGGCGATCCATAGCTACTCGTGCCTGGGGCGATCGCGTTAGCGCAGATGTAGAACATTTACACCGTGCCAGAAAGGTCTACTGAAGGGTGCCGGTCTGGACTACTGCAGTAGCCTCTCACCGGTCTCGCCGCTTCTGTACTGCGCCCCGCAGCAGCCTCTTCTCTACCAAAAGCCAGACCAAGCCTTTTTATCACGTCAAGTAGAGATCTACATGGCTGAGTCACTCCCTTGAGGTTTCTAGTCCAATGTCACCTACCGCAGAATCTTCCCCGCCCTCCCTATCTAAACTAGACTCCACATCCTCACTCTTCATCCTTTAAGCAGCTTTTTCTTCAACACACATGATATGGAATACATCCCAGCACTGTTCATCTCACTCACTTCAATGTGAGTTCCACGGTAGACACTTACATTTGCTCTATCCCCAGAACCCAGAACACAGCAGGTACTCATTATTTTTAGAATGAATGAATGTACTAGCCTTATCTAGATTTGAGGGGCACGGTGGTTTTAAAATGTGCCCCAAGTTCTTGGACACTTCTCCTTTTAAAAGGTGGAGGTTAATTCCCCTCTCCTTGAATGTGGAGATTCACTGCTCGTGAATAGAAGGTTGTGGACATGATGGTATGTGACATCCAAGCCAAAGTCGAAGACACTGCAGGCTGTGCCTGGCTCTCCTGATCGCTTGCTCTTGGAGGACGTCAGCTGCCATGTTGTGAGGATGCTCAAGCAGCCCTGTAGAGACAGCCATGTGGCGGTGACTGAGGCCTCCTGCCAGCATGAGTTCTCCAGGCATGAGCTTGGAGGTGGACCTTCCAGGCACGCCTCCATGAGACTGCAGCCTACGTGACATCTTGACTGAGACCACGAAGTCAGCACCACCCTGCTGCTCTCAGGTTCCTGGCCCATAGAAATTCTGTGAGATGGTAAACATCGATTGCATTCAGCTGTTGCCTTTCGGGGTCATTTGCAACGTGGCAATGATAACTAACACAAGCAGGAAGGGCTTATCCGAAATACAAACCTGGTCATGTCATCTGCAAACTTCGGTGTACACACCCTTGAGAAATACATCCGCTTTCCTTTCTGCATTTAATCCCAGGGGACACATGTTGACTATGTACCTGCTGTGTATCTAGCACTGAGAATAGAAAGATTAAAAATCTTTCAGTCTGTGGATGAACCAGTGTGAAGAGGTGAAGAGGCTGTCCCTGCCAGTTTCTGCTCTAGTGGCCAGAGAGCCCTCTCCCCGTCTCTCTGTACTTGAGGGCAGAGCCCCATAAGGCAAGCCCACGTCCCGCATGTGCTTCCTGACGTTCTTGCTCCACTGTGGAGGCCAAAATGGCAGCTCTCCCCTACAAGCACGGTTTATCCAAAGGCCTCAAGAGTGGGAACAGTAGTCCAAGACCAGTAAATCACAACAAAAAGGGCGGTAGCCACATTCTCAAGACGGTCAGTGGCAGAAACAGACTGACGAATTATGACCAGCTGAACAGAATGTTCCCACTCTGGAGAACCCAGGTTGAACATGACCCAGACAAAGAGGAAGTGGCTTTTCAAGAGCAAGTTGTCCATTCTGAGATGTCTCGCTAGAGGTGCAGCCAGTACTTACTGTCTGCAAAGAGTGGGGAGAAGCTCAGCACTGAGGCCACGTGGACTCCAGGAAAGAGCCCTGGTGTGAAATGGAACCGCATGCAAATCCAGACCCTGCTCTTCCTGGCTGCGTGGCCTCGCCGCTGTCTCTTTCCTGTCTACAAGAAGCGGGTGATATCACAGTGCAAAGGGCCATCGTGAAGACCCAGAAAAAGAGCGAGATTGAGATACTCGTCATGGTCCACGGCAGGCGACTGCTGAACGCTGTTTTCCATTCCCTTATGGCATCTTTCCAGCTACGTTCAGTGGTTAATTCTCAGTGGACTCTACTCCACCAAAACCTCCTTCTCCCACAGTTTAAGCCCACGCTTGGCAGAACACAAACTTCTGCAGTCGTAGTCTTGGTGGACCCGGGGAGAGCCGGACCAGGCTGGGCCCCACCCCTCATCAGATCACACATGGGAAAAATCCCATCCAGAGCCACCTCTTACCTGATTCACGCAGTCTCCTTCCATGCCCTCCTCCCACTGTGCCAGCTGGTCACAGCAGCAGACCTAACCTTGGGCCAGCCCCTCTACAATGGGGTTGGGTGCTGGCCACACAAATCAAGCCTGGGATTCAGGGCGCTCAGCTTCTGAGCACAAGTTCACATTGTCTTTGTCACTTTGAGTGAGTCACACCCCTTTCTGGGTCTCAGTTTCCCCACAGACTGAAAGGGTATAATCGACCTCAGAGGCGCCAATGTTCCAAGTGCAGCTGGGCAGACAGGGGTGAGTCAGAGCACAAATCTCAAGGAAAGAGAGAATATTGCTGATATGGCCTGAGACATCGGGAGATGTCTGTGGATGGCGTCCCAGTCTCCTCTGGGTGGAATAATTCCAGTTTCTCAAGTCAATTACCATGGGACCAGTTATCTGACCATCAAATCATCCTCAGGGCTCTCTTTGGAGCTCCATCCTGTCTTCCCAAGCCCGCAGAGGATATCCTCAACCAGTTTACACGGAATATAAATTACTCTGGAAGAGATTTCTGTTTAGATAGCTCGGGGTACAGAAACCAATAAAAAAGTCATCGGGCCCTTTCTTGATGTTCCCAGCTTTGTTCTCGTTTGCACCTCTGTGACACTCCAAGGTCTCAGAGCAACTGCCCATTTCTACCCTTTCTTTAAAGAGAATTCCACATGACATTGTTTGTTGAATTTGTCTATTTGGTGAGGACCGTCACCACCTGTGTGCCAGGCCCTGATAATATGTCAGATTTGACTTTCAAAACCAACCATGTAACATTATTCCTGGACTGGGAGGTGTGGGTCGGGGAGAGCAGACAGCTACAGCCTCCAAATTCGCTCCCAAACAGCCTCTCACTTCTTTAGAAAATCGTCTCTCATTAACAGCCTCGTATCAAACCATCGATGTGAACCAAGTCATGGATTTTCAGAAAACCACTCGCCGAGGTCCCCAAACCAGCCAGCCATGGTTAGTAGCATAGCCATGGCCCACATGCTGTACCTTGCGCAAGACCAGAAAGTCAGGCCCTGTCACCCTCCCCTGGCTCTCTCTAGCATTTTTTAAGGCTGGGAAATTTTGTTTGTACACAGTGCAAAAATTCACGCTCATCTGAAAGCACGTCCGTGTGCACGTTATTTATTGCAGAGGTCTGTGTGTGATTACAGTGCAGCCCAGCTGTATTCTGAGAACAGGCAATTTGCAAGGAGATTGCCATGCCTTGAAGCATGGGCTCCTCGCCCAAGCTGGCTCTCCATTGGGGCTGAAGTTAGAATTATTCCCTGGGAGGCTGTGGGGTCTTCCCGACTAGAACCCCAGAAAGTTTTCTGAGCGTCTTCGATCTGCTGCCTCCCACATGACCCATTCCACACAACGTGTTCGGCTTCCTCTAAATCGCAGAAGCCAACCCTGCTCTTATCTTTTTACTGCCTTCAGACGGACAGAACAACAGCTGACATTTCCCTCTTGGCTGGCATTGTCCTGGCATGGGAAAGGTAGATTTATGCAAGTCAACTGAAATGTTGACAAATCACTAGATTGGAAAACAATGAATGGCATAACTCTGTCCCAGAGCAAATGACAACAGCATGGGGAAGAAGGAGAGGAGGCAGCGTGAAATCCTAGGCTGCCCCCGCCCCTCATAGAGATGGGAAGGGCCAATGTGGTGATGTCGCTCTTTCCATTGGGAACTAATTGCCTACAGACACTGGTCAAGCACCTGGTGCCCAAAGCCACCAGGCCTGAGAGCTGTGAGGGTCCCACCAGGCGGAAGATATGAGTTAATGCAGGCTATTTCTTCCTTTGTCCCACTGCCTGGTATGTGCAGGGAAATCACCCTCTGCCAGTCTTGGAACGAACCCGAGTGGTACCCAGATCAATTCCCATCTCCCCTCTAAAAGCCACAACGCCCTCCCTCCTCAGGGCCGAAATGACCATACAGGGTGCTGATGTGGTGGAGTGAGCTCTGCTCTGGCTGCCACACTGCCATCTGCTGGCTGTGTGACCTGGGCAAGTTATTTCATCTCCAGGCCTCTAATTTCTCATCTGAAAGAGGAGGATGATCAATAACCCCAGATTTGTGGTAACCCAGGTCAAGATCTTGAAAGAGTGGCTAGAACAAAGACAATGTTCAATAGATATTGTCCCTCATCAACAATATCATCACCATTATCATCAATATCACCATCACATCCCACCATCATCGTCATCACCATCATCACCATCACCATCATCACCATTACTATCATAATCACCATCATCGTCATCATCATTATCATCACCTGCTGTGGACTAAATGTTTGTGTTTCTCCAAAATTCATATGTTGAAGCCTAAATTCCCAAAGTAATTCTATTTAAGTGGGGGGGTCTTTGGGGCGTCCTGAGAGATCAGTGCCCTTATTAGAAGAGACATAAGAGATATTCTCTCTCTCTCCCCAGAATGTAAGGATACAGCAATAAGGTGGATGTTTGCAGACCAGGAAGTGGGCCCTCACTAGACACTGAATCTACCCTGACCACAGACTCCTCAGTCTCCAGAATTGTGAGGAATACGTTTCTATTGTTTAAGCCCCCAGTCTGTGGTATTTTGTTATAGCTGCGCAATCTGGCTAATACACCACTATGTCAGGTAAAGTCTTTTGGATGAGTGTACCCCTACAGGGAGATGGGTCAGGGAAGTAATGGCAATGCCAGGGATCTGTAGATCTTTAGTTTCTTTGACTCCAGCTAGGTAAGGTGAGAAGCCTGGACCAGGCAGTTCTGAATGTGCCTCCTTGGTAGCTCTTTTAGAAAATGAAGGCCAATTTCATAGCTGGTTCACCTTGTGGAGAAAGACGATAAGCTGTAAGAGGGAAAGAAATGGGGAGATGCATGGATTAGATTCCATCCCATGAGATTTGAGGTCACGAGTGTCTCAAGGACATTTTGCTGGGTCTCAACTCTTTGCCCCTCGAGAACCAGAAGACTAAGAGTGTGAGTCGGCTGAGTAGAGCCAGAGTTACAGGCTCTCTTCCTGGCTGGTAGGTGGCCACCTGCTGTGTCCTCCATGGTAGGGGTGAGGGAGGAGTGAGAGAGAGAGAGATTGAGAGAGAGACAGACAGAGAGACAGAGAGACAGAGAGATTCAGAGAGACAGAGAGACAGAGAGAGACCGCTTCCTTCTCTTATCAGGGCACTAATGCCATCATGAAGGTCCCACACTCATGACCACATCTAACTACCTTCTAAGGCCTCTCCTCCAAATACCATCACATTGGAGTTTAGGGCTTCAATGTATGGATTTCAGTCCATAACAGGCAGCCTTGAGAGAAGCACCTGAGCTCCCCATCTCAGGGAGAAGAACCCCACAGAACTGACCAGTACCTTTCCAAGCTATCACCATAGACCACTGAATATAATCATCACTTTCTATCTGCCTATATTCTGAGAGAGCAGGAATTAATTATGCCTTTATAAATTCTCAGAAAGATATTGCTATGTGTTGGTGTTTGGGGAATGAAAGAACAAACAAATGAATGGAGTCTACCATCTGGTTCCCAGGGGAGACTCTGGTGGAATTCTGACGTTTGCCCCAATACACACCTTTTATTCCCTCTGTCCCTCAATGCTGCCTTTATCCTACTCTTATTTATTCATTTCCCTCAGCTCTTTCTTTTTCTCTTCTGTGACTAAGTGAAGAAAAATAAATATATTAAAAATTTGTTCACAGTACCTTCAGATACAGCTCGTCAACTAATCTTTCCACAGCTCTTGGGGCGGTAACATCATCACCACCCACATTTGCCGGGGTCAGTTGAGATCACACTGCTGAGGCACCTCGTGGACTCAAACCGAGATTTTCAGACCTCAGCCCAATGCCTGCCCAACTGCAGGCTGCTGTCTGGTCTTTTTGCAGCCCAGGAGCCCCTGATCCCTGGCCCCCAGCTCCAGCTAGAGCCCAGAGTATCTTTGGGCTTTCCTGAAAGAAGTAGCCTTGATGTCTGGAGATGTAAGACAATGCTACAGGAATAGCTAAGGACCAAAGCCAACATGCCGAAGATGGTAGGGTGGAGATATGGGACAAGCTGGGTCCTTGGTGCCATGGCATAGCTTCCAGTTGACCCTAGCACTGCCTGTCTCTATGCTTCACACATGAGATAATAGGTGTCCTGAGGTTTGAGCAATGTCCAGTTGGGCCTTGGGTTTTGGGCAGGTTGGAGCCTCTAGCGGAGCATTCAGGAGCCTTTATAATAGTTCACCCAGCCCTGAGCCCCTTCTTTGGCCTCTGCCTCTCATACCCAGAGTCCAGCCACAGCCAAGTGTTCAAGCCATGAAGGAGTATCCTCGAGGCCTTGGCTCCTGCAGTCCTCAGGACTGGACTGAGCTTGTGGACTCCCTGGTCCTGCTAGTGATGTGGTACCTATTCTTTCAAGATAGTGAGTACTTACAAAGGGCAGTTCAGACACTGACTTTCTACCCATACAAGTGGTACACTGCTTACTTCCTATTTGTAAACTTCAAACTCTTCCTCAAGCCCCATCCCAAACACTGCTCTACTTGTTCAAGGGCATCAGGAGCTCAGAGTGACCAGGACAGAATCCATCAGGGTGACCAGAACAGGAGCCCTCAGGGTGACAAGGACAGAATCTATCAGGGTGACCAGGACAGAATCTGTCAGGATGACGAGGACAGAATCTATCAGGGTGACCAGGACAGGAGCCCTCAGGGTGACCAGGACAGAATCTGTCAGGGTGAACAGGACAGGAGCCCTCAGGGGCTTACGGTCAGGACTCAGAGCAAAAGCGAATGACCCCTCCAATAATGGGGCCAGGGGATTTGCTCACTGTCCCATTCACTAGCGATGGACTCCCCAATGACAGCAGACATAGGTCTCTCTCTACCCCCCGAGGCCCAGGCACCGGCCACTGAGAATGAACGTGCCTCACAACAACAGCAGACAGGCCCACACTGTCTCTCTGCCCTCATCGCCCTCCTGGACCCACATCGCTTGGCTGTCCATGGTGGCTCTCACACTTGGCAGAACAGCACCAGCAACGTGTTGTGCTGTGCTTGGCGCGGGCCTGACACAATGAAGAATGAGTTGGACAACAGCAACGGTACCGATGCCAAACTAATTGATTTCACAAGCAGGAGGGCGACCTGCCAGAGCACCCCCCGCCCGAGGCCAGGAGGATGCCAGCCGTGCTCCTCACAGAAAAGAGAGAAGGGAGGGCCGGGCAGGAGAGGGCAGGGGAGAGGAGGGAAGGGGAGGAGAGGAGAAGGGAGAGAATGAGAGGAGGGAAGGGCAGGGAAGGGGAGGGGAGGGGAAGGGTTAGGAGGGGAAGGCGAGAAAGGGAAAGGAAGATGCGTGATGACCATATCGCTCTTCAGTGATAACACACGCACCTCTGACAAGGACCTGGGGGTGACCCATGTGCTACCTGGAAGATCTGCTACAACACCTAGAAGGGGCATGGAGACCCACCTGGAAGCCGGGTTTCAGATGACGCACACACTTAGCACACCTGTTGTTGCGGCCTCTGAGACCTTGAACAGCTGCCCTCCAGGCACCGGCTCTCCAGGAAAAGGAGCCTCACACTTCGGCCTGGGCAAGCACTTGAACTTCGAGTCTAAGTTTTCTAGTTCTCAGGGGGGTCTCACCTGCAGAGCAGGGATAATGATGTCAACCTCACGGGGTTAAGGTGACCAGAAGGGGCCATGTGAGTGGAAAGCCAATTTCCAGCCTTGTTTTAACCATTCTCTGGAGCCTGCAGAGGCGTGGGAATGCCAGCCCTAATATTCCGGGTGACCATTACATGGAAGAAAACGAAATCTTTGGATAAGAAAACAGAGCAAAGCAGAAACACACATCACAGATGGCAACACGCTTACTTGGTGGGTAAGCAGCCCTAGGATATTGGAAAGAGCGATGGGTTTAGAGTTTGAAGACCTGGATTTGGCCTTCCAGCTGTGGGACCTGAGTCTGGGGTCATCATGTGTGAGATGGAGAAGCAGGCTGTCCCATCTCCCGGTCTATGAAATGAGATCATGCACCGAGCCCACGCTGGGCAGGAACTGAGTGTGGGAGAGGCAGAGAAGGCAGACCCTCCCACCCTCGATGTGGCCGTGACCGTGGACACAGCTCAATTGAAGGGGCAAGATGGTCTTCCACAGATGATGTCCACAAAGACTCGGGGAGATATTTCAAGGTATTCAGATCCTGTTCACATTTGTGCTAAGTCCAACTGTCCTCTCTTCCCAAATAGCTTCCTCCAGCTTCTAAAGGAACCCAGAGACTCTCAAATCTTACACTCTGTTCCCTTTACCAGAAAGACATGGTATTGGAGAAATTATTTAGAGTCATGACATCCTAATCTGGCAGCATATGAGAACACAGAAAAGAAAATGTTTGAATTAAAAAGAAATATCTGAAATGCACAGCACATGTTACCTGGGCTCAGATTCTGCTCTGCCACCTGCTTCTGGGCATCCTTGGACAAGTCACTGAACCTCTCCGAGCCTCAGTTTCCTCATCAGTGAATGGGGCTAACCACATCCCCTTCTCAAGGTTGTTGAGGATTAAACGAGGTGTCTGTCAGATGCCGAGCATAGTGCCTGCCATGTAGCAGATGCTCAATAAACATTCACTCCATGTCTTCCCTTGGCATGATTTGAAGGCTCACAACTTTGCCCCCAGCGCAGGACTGTCATGAGAATGCAAACAGCCGAGCCTTTTTCCTATAAAGTTCAGAACATCACTGGTGTTAGAGAGAAAACCGAGCTGACTGCAGACATGTGAAATTGTATTCACATGGAACTTCTTCATTTTTTTCCCCAGTGCATATTTGATGTGGTCACTGGAGTCTTAAATGTTTGTAGTTGTTTGCGAATGCACTCTGTCCCCCATGCTCAGGAGGGAACGCCTCAGTGAAAGCTGAGCCTGCGTCCCCAAGCTTCGTGTGCACACTGCAGTTGGCCTCCTGCTGACTCTGCCAGGCAGGGGTCAGTCATCCTCTGGTGTGGTTAGAGGGCTGGTTCTAGAACAGGATTTGCCACTTGGAGTCTCAGGACCAAAATATCCCAGGGCAGAGATATTTCAAGGGTACAGAGCTCGACCTTCCCATCTGATACGTGCGTGCTGGCCAGGATGGCCACAGCTCCATTCTGCACTTGTGCCTCCATTTCCGGTGATGGCACCTCAGTTGTCCTCCCTCAGCTCCTGACACTCCTCAGGTCATGGGGTCCAGGCAGGGCCGACCAGCTCCATGAATGGCCACGTGATCCAGCCCATCAGAGAGCATCTATTGCCTGGTCCCAGGGACTGGTTCGGTGGGGCAGTGACCGAGTCAGACTCAAGAGATGAGGTCTTGAAATGTGGCTGGAGGTCTTAGAGAAAGGCACTCATGCTGCACGGCGGTGAGGATCAGAACATTGAAGAGGTCACCCTGCTGCCATGAGGGCCAGCGCCTCCTGAGAAGGAAGCAGAGCCTCGAGCTGGAAACATGCCCATCAGACACACCCTTTGGGCTCTGAAGCCAGCCACCCTCTGTCGACATTTTCATCTGTGCTTGAGGCAGCTAGAGCTGGGTTTCTCTCACTTGCAGCCAGATGATCCTTTCAGTAAAATTCCCTCCTAGTTTCCCCATCATGACGGGTTGCTTGCCTTCTCTGCAATTGCTTCTCCAGGTGGCTCAGCCACCCCGCTGTCCTATCTCCAAGCCACTCCTTTTTCTCTCTCCAATCCATTTATCAGAGCACATGGCTTGCATCTGTTGATGCCTCTCTGGCTGGGCACACTGGGGCAAGTTGCTTACCCTCTCTGAGCCTGTCCCACCTCTGTCTAGGCAGGAGTGCTACCACCTTCCCCACTCACTGGGTTCCTGGGAGAATCAGAAGTCATGGACACTAAAGCCCTTCCAACGTCAAGGTCTGGGTGAGGCCAGACCATGGAAGCCACATCCACCTGATGGAGAGCTATCAAATGGAGGTGAACCCTCGGCCCCATGTAGGGGCTAAACAATGGCCCCAAGGGTATCAGGTCCTAGTCTCCATGACCTGCAAATGCTACCCTACATGGTAAGACAGTGTAGATGCGGCTATCGAGGGTCGACTCATGAGATTATCCTGGACTATCAGGGTGGGCCCCAAGTGCAATCACAAATATCCTTAAAAGAGGGAGGCAGAGAGAGATGTGCCACACACAGACGAGGAAGGCTGTGTCACCATGGAGGCAGAGTTTGGGGCAATGCAGCCACTTGCTAAGGGACACCTGGAGCCCCAGGAGCTGGAAAGGGCAGGAAGGACCCTCCTCTAGAGCTTCTAGAGGGAGCACGGCCCTGCCCACACCTCGATTCCAGACTTCTAACCTCCGGAACTATGAGAAAGTAAATTTCTGTGGTTTAAAGCTACCAGGTTTGTGGTGCTTTGTTACAGAGGTGGCAGGAAACTTATATTCTCTGTAAGTCAATGAGAAAGTGGGATTCTGACAATTTGTGACAATCCCATTCATGCATGTTTATATACTGTCCTAGTTCAAGACAATGCCACCCCCTCTCGGGTTCTGCACCAGCTACACCTCAGCCTCCATCTCAGCCTCACCAAACCTAGTATAGATGCTTCTACCACAGTTTTGCTTGTGTTGCTCCCAGCCTACAGTTTTCAATGGTTCCCTATTGCCCTGAGAACAATGACTAATCTCAAATACGCACTATATGGTTATACGTGATCTCATCCCAGTTTATTTTCTCTCATAGTCTCTGCTACCCTCTCCTTCCTGCCCTCCCTCCTCCAGCTATCAAGAACCTCTCTTAATTTCACAAACATATCATCTCTCCCACTGTGAGAATTAAGAGGGTGAGGCATGAAAAATGCCTGGCACAGTGCCTGGTGAGCGGGGGCCACGGAGGGAAAGGGCAAGGCATTGGTCCTGGTTCAGCCACAGGGGCCTACGGTTTCCTCTTTTATCATCTAAACAGTGTCAGTGTTGGACCTGAAATTAGCCTTCGAACATCTTCCCCACTCCTGTGAGTCCACAATAATCAAAACATTTCAGACCAAGAAAAAAAAATACATTGCCCAGAAAAATGGGAAGGTGTTGGCCTGGGCTGTCCAGGTTAGCTATTCGTGTGGATTCGGACCCACCTACCAAAGCCCAGAGCCCCGTGTGTGCCCATTTCACAGCGCAAAGGGTCAAGATGAGCTAACCAGACAGAGAAAAGTCAAGTCAGCGGCAGGGTGGGGGTGGGGGGGGTGGGGTGGGGTCAGAGAAACCGTGCACGAGGCTCACAAAAGTTCTCTGGAACCTGCTTCCCTCCTGCCTGGCTAATATTTCTGTGGCTTTTTCTACAGTGACAACTAGAACGAGACACAATTCCTCCTATGTGAACGTTTCCCCAGGACCTAGCCCTGTGTCCCACACACAGTAGGAGCACAATAAACACATGTTGAATGGGTGAGCATACCCAGTGCTTTCCAGAGAGGAGTCCCCAGATCTGTGCAGACACGCATGTCTGCATGGCCCAGCATCCCTCCCCTACTGATCAGAGGGCACCATGAGAAAGAAGCCAACCGTGGTGAATGGCCACGACCCCCAGGAAACCTCTGTACTCCTCTACTGCTTGGGCACGGTGTCCAGGCTTGGCCACGTTTACCCTCCGGCTCTTCTCTCTGCTGCTATTCTAAAAAGTGAATTCAGATGTTGTTGCTGCAGAGTTGACGGTTGGCAGTCACACTCTGGAAGGTCTAATAAAGGTATAATTGAATTGAAGTGGCCCGATTTTATTTTACATGTGTTTGCTGAACCTCCAATTCCTCGAACCTTCAAAAACTGTAAAAAGGGCTGCTGTATAAGCAATGTGCTTCCAGTGTTTTTAATAGAGCATCCTCCCTTCGTTGGGGAACACTTTATACATAAGCTTTGGGGGAAAAAAGTTTCTTCGTTTTCAAAAGGAAAAAATGAGGCAACGCTTGTCTCACTGAGCATTCATGCTACAAGCATGCATGAGGTGGCTCCCATGTGCAGAGGCCGCTAGTGACACAAGGACAAATGATGAGCAATAGCTGGTCCTCGAAGCAGGGAGATTAGGGTCTAACCCAGTGCTTCGCAAACTTTGATACACAGAGGAGCCACCTGGGGGTCCTTTTAAAATATAAATCTTGTGCAGGTCTGGGCAGAGTGAGAGTCTGCATTTCTAACAGGGTCTCAGGAGGTGCCAGCCTGGGAAAAGTGTCAGCGTCCCCCAGCCTGGAGACCAGTGGCACTGACAACCCCTGAGAGCTTGTTAGAAGTGAAAATTCTGGGGCCCCGTCCAGTCTTCCTGTATCAGAAGCTCTGGGAGTGGGCCCAGGAATCTGTGCTTAACGAGTCCTCCAGCGACGTCTGACGCTCTAACAGGTGTGAGTGCTGTGAGGTCTAGCCATGGTTGGCAGATGTCTGTCTAGCAGTTGACACTTCCCCCTTCCTTGCACACAACAACACCACCAAACAAGATGTCACACTCAGCCTCAGAATCCTTCCCAACACAGCAGTCCGGGCAACTTATGGGAGTTGGCACTCAGGATGACAGCTATGCACCAAATAGAGGACAGATGGTTCCTGACAGTGTGACAGATGCTATGATAATGGGGTGCACAGTGACATGGGAGCTCAGGGGAGGGAGCAACTCGTGGTATTGGGGTGGATGAGGTGTCACAGAAGAGGCGAAATAGGAACTGGACGTCGGAAGGAAAATCAGGAACTCTCCAGGCCAGTAAGGGAGGGCATTCGGGTGGGTTAACAGTTGGGCAAAAGTAGGGGGTACGAACACCCGTGTTTTGCTTGGAGACAGTGAGCGTGAATCAGCTTAGGGCCAGACCAGAGCTCCAAAGTGGAAATGGGGTCACGGAATGAGGAATGGTGAGACAGAAGCCAGAAGGCTTGTGTGAGAGAAGCAGAGCCCAGCGGGGTGGAGGCCACAGACCCTGCAGGAGGGTCCGCGTCATCACAGTGGCCACCCCTGCCCACCCTGCCTGCTTGCCCAGGCCCCTCCGAGGAGACTCCACTGCGGGGTAAGGGACAGGCAGCAACACAGGAAGAGGAGAAAGAGGATCAATAGACGAGATTCGAGACACTCCAAGATAAACATACAGGGACCGAGAAAGTTGGGACCTATTACATTAGCCATGGGAAAAAAAATTAGCATTAGGCACTGCATTTTAATAAAGCATTCTGTCTGGTTTTGATTTTACAGATGTAAAAAAAATGCAGGCAATCTGGAAATAAGTTGGACTACTTCAAACTGTTTCTATAAACCACATTTGGGATTCTCTCAGCATTGCTGAGATTCAATTTACAGAGACTTCTTCAAGTCAAGAAAAAAAAACCAAACCAAACCTAAATAAACTCTGGGGGTGTGTGTGGGGGGAACGTCGTCAAGTCCATGGTGTGTAATCTATTACCACAAAAACATCATCCAACGGAGTGAGGCAGACTTTCCTTTATGATTTTAATTGGCATGATCTAGTGTTGTCCTAATTACGGAGATGCTGTGAAATGCTGCATTTATGAGACATGGAGATTTTCCTTCCCATATTCAATATGATCTGTATTTTTATCTAAGAGATTTTGGCTATTAATAGAATGCGTGTGTTCTCAGGTTGAACATGAGACTGCAATGATGTGTTAGGGCAGGCCCAGAGTGTCCCTAGGGGTGTGGGCACATAGGGCACTGAGCTTCTAGGGTCCCTGAGAAGACTTGAGAGGCTCTTAGCTTTGAAGGGTTTTCCTGGACAACACCTGGCAAGGCCTAAGCCTCCTGGGCAACCACGCCCACTGTGTCTGCTCCGGGCTCACCAGCCTGCAGAGCTGGCCTCCCAACACTCTTGGGCAGGAACCTCAGCTGGACCTGACCTGCAGGCCAGGCTCCCAATGCCTCCTCTTTAAGACAGAGGGCACCTCCCACACCCTGTCTCCCTCCAGGACCTCTGCTGCTGGGTCATTAGAACTCATTTGTCATTTCCTCCATGACAAATCCTGCTATCGAATCCACCGCTCGCCTGTCCCCAACCTGGGGAGTCCCGTGAATGTCCACAGTCTAGTGTCCCTGAGGGTCTGTCTTCCCAGCAGTGCCTCTGGAAGTCATCCCGACTTTGTCACGGCTACTTCCTCCAATCCTTTGGCCAACCATGTTCCCCAGCCAGACCTGAATCTGAGGAGCCCTCCCAGAGAGGCGGTGTTTATTTTAGTTTGCATACATTTTTCCAACACAAAGGAACTTGAATACATGCAGCTCTTACGCCCTGGTTGGCACATTCTAGCAGCGGCCTGTGCCACTTGGATCGAGCTATCTTCTGTTAGGAGAAGCGGGGCCCCACCATGTTCTGGGAGGACCATGGCTGGCACTTATTTTTGAGAGCTATCTTCTGACTCTTCACCCCAGCTGGTCCTCTCTGGGAGAAAAGACGGCCAGCAACCCTGTGGCTAAATACTTCTGAGAAGCCGGAGCCAAAAACGGCTCTCCAGCACGTGATACGAGCCTGGCTCACCTTCCCCCCGCACACATCACTGAGGGGGAGCCTGCCGTGAGGCCAGCCAGGTCCGCACACACCGCTCCCCGGGCTGGCTGGGGGAAGAGCAGCTCTTGTTTCCAGAGGCTTCTGGCGAAGTGTACAGGCTCCCATTACTGGCTGATTTATAAGGAAAGGGGGAAAAAGGCCAAGTTTAGATATCCATCAGCATAACCTGATCGAGATTCTCTGACAAACCTAGTGTCCCACCGGGAAAAGGAAGCCCTCAAATGTTGAGACCCGTAGTTGTGAGCATGTCCTCCCAGGAGGAAGGTCACCGAGCCAGTCTGCACACGTGCAAAGTACCCCACGCCCCTTCTGGTGCCCCTGGAACCTAATATACTTTAATTAATAATAATAATAATAATAGTGAACAAGATCTACTGTTGGTGGAGCAATTTATAATTTAAGAGTTTAGGATTCTTATATTATTTCACTTATCCCCAGGACAACACCTGTGAGTGTGTGTGTGGATGTGTGAGCGAGTGTTTCTGTCTGTGTAAGTCCATGTGAGTGTATGAGTGCGTGTGTACGCGTATGAGTGTGTACGTGTGTTTTGTGTGTGAGTCTGTGCGAGCCTGTGCATGTGTGTGTGTGTGTGCGCGTGTGTATTCGTGCACTCGAGGGCCAGCGAGAGGGAATGTCCCCTGAGTAAATCCATCAGCAGCAGTTGCTTAATGACAAGATTATGGAAACAACATCACTGAAATCTCAAGTGTCTAGCACTTTCCAGCACTCTCTGAAGTAACAGCTCATGAGTGCGGTCCATGTGGTCGTGGAGTTTTCTCTTTCATCACTGGTTGTTTTGCTTGTGTGAGCAGTGGCACTTTCAGAGGTGACCTCAAACTGACGGGAAGATGACAAGGGCGTGGGTAGAGCGAGGCCCCCGCCCGCTGCAGCAGACCCGCAGGCTCAGGCACCACGGCTGCTCGGTAGTGATCAGAAAAAACAGACCCAGCGCCAAAGCAGAGGAAACTGAGACCATGTGGCCAAGAAAAATTGCCTTTTTCTTTCCAGTCTCTCGCTAAAATAGCTTTCATGTTGGCTGCATCACTGGGGGATGGCAGAAAAAAAATACGTTAAATTGCCGAGTCCTTCTCCTTTCCAAAGGGTTTTTCCAGTGGCAGGAAGACGGCAGCCCTGCTGCTTCTCAATCAAAGCTCCTTCCTCTGTCGCTGGATCTGGTCCCCTTTACTCCACACTGCCAGGCTGGGGACAAGTCAGGCTGCAGAGTCACCCCAGAACAGCCTGGGTAACCAGGATGCGGAGCAGTCTTTCTTAAAATGGAGCCTCGTTAATCAATCGAAGTGACGCGGCGGCTCTGCCTCTCGAGCGGGAGGAAAGACCACTACGTGGCATGCAGAACTTCCTGACCTGATGGTCTACACCAGGGCCGGAGGACAGACGTGTGCTGATTTGGAGCTTCTCCGCCTCAGAATAGTTAGAGCCCTACTCAAACACCGGCTTGTTTGAGTCCTCTCCCAATAGATTCATCATTTTGTCAGCTGATAGGCGTGTAACACACCTGCCTCGGTTCTTTTAACCATTTCTTCTCCCTCAGTGCTGGTTTTCACTAAGCCTCTCCTCTCTGCTGCACCTGACACAGGGCGACAACGAGGTTGAGTTCTGTCTCCCATTACGTCAGCCTGGTTTGCCAAAGAGCTCAGCTAGAGGAAGCGGGAAGGAGGGTTAGCATCTTTGGGAAAACAGGTTTGCTTAATAATGGGTGAGCTTTCAGGGGAAAGTTCAGTTGGATAAATCCTCATATATCTGGGCTCCTTCCCAAATGTGGCAAAATTCCAACGCTGGAAAGCCTGGAGTGAAAGTCTCACGAGCCAGGCCCCCTTTGCATTTAGCATCTCTGTTTAACCTCCCAGGTAGGAGCAGGAAGTTGGAAAAGGTCAAGGGTGAGAAGAAAGCGTGTCCTAGGCAGACAAGATGGAAAGGAACAGGGTGCTCCTGGCAGAAGTTTGAGCAATTAGGGAAAGTTAGGGCTTGGCACTCACATCCTAATGGTATCTGGTTGAATAAATACCAAAGACAGCTTTAAAATACAGTTGATCCTTGAACAACGCAGGGGTTGGGGAGCCGACCACCTACACAAGCAAAAATCTGCATATAACCTTCAACTCCCCAAAAGCTTAACTAATGGCCCGCTGTTGACTAGAAGCATGACCGATAACGTAAATAGTTAACACATATTTCACATGCTATATGCATTGCATACTGTATTCTAACAATAAAGTAATCTAGAGAAAAGAAAATGTTATTAAGAAAATCATAAGGAAGAGGAAAGACATCTACGGTACTACATGCATCGATTGAAAAAAATTGCATATAAGTGGACCCGCGCATTTCAAACCCACCGTTGTCAACTGTATGTGCCACTATCCTCAGCTGCTCCTGGCAAAGCCACTCCTCCCTTCCCACTGTTTGCTGCTGCCAACTATCCCAGCAGTGGTTTGCCGCTCCCAGAGGCACAGGGGACGTAATTCTCCCCTCATTCAGCCGTCACTTACTCTCACTTTACAGGCATTTCTAACAGGCAAGGTGAACTGTTGTTCCCACCGATGATCTATGACATTCAAAACAGGATCAGATGACAGTTTGGGCTCACAGAGATTTGGCCTATTGGTAGGGCTGTTGAGATTTGGGGAGTCATCTCTCCAAGGAGCAATCTTGGGGCTGTGTCTGAGCACACATGGAGTCACTTGATGAAGATGAAAGTGAACTAGGACACAACTAAAACCTTAGCTGGAGCAAAAGAGCATGAAATTTAGCTCTGCCCTGAGTCCAAGAGCTTTGGATGGGCCCTACCATCTACTACAGTAATCAGAGCTCGAAACTCAGGATCTGAGCCCCACCTCTCTCCCTGTGCTCTACACATGCTCTCACACACGCTCCACCCACCAGACGCTCCCAAGTGCTTCCACCTTATCTTTGACAGAGCTTTCCCCTCTGCCTAGAACACCTCCTCTCACCCATTCTCATGGGGTCACCTCCTCTTGCGGAACACCTTTCTTGTTCCCCCCAAACAGACAAAGTGGACAGCAATAATGAGATCTCCTCTTTATTGACCACCTAATTCTCCATTGTTGAGTTTGATAGTAAGTGTCATTCAAGAAATTTGTTTATTACATCTATCTTATTAAATTTATAGTCATAAAGGTTAATATTCCCTTATTATATTTCTTACTAATCCATTTTACGTCTCTGGGATCTGTAGTGATGTCCCTCTTTCATTTTGGATATTGTTAATTTGTGACTTTTCTTTTTTCCTGGATCAGTCTGGCTACAGGCTTATCAAATTGTTCTGTTCAAAATACCAGCATCTGATTATGTTGATTTTCTCTATTGTTTTTCTGTTTTCAAATTCATTGATTTCTGCTCTTATCTTTATAGTTTCCTTTCTTCTGCTTGTTTTGAATTTATAGTCCTCTTCCTTTTCAAGGATCTTAATGGTAAAAGCTTAGATTATTGATATGAGAACTTCCTTCTTTTCTAACATATACATTTAATAGTATAAATTTCCCTCTAAGTATGGCCTTACCGGCATCCTACAAATTGTCATATATTATCTTTTCTCTTATCAATTAAATTTTTTTCTAATTCTCTTTTGATTTTTTGACCCATGTCCTATTCAAAGTATATTGTTTAACTGCCAATATTTGTAAATTTTAGATATAGTATTAGATATAGATTTCTACTTTAATTTGTTGTGGCCAGATGACATATTTTGTTTCTTTTAAATTTGTCAAGATTTGTTTTATGGCCCAGAACATGGTCTAGCTTGGTGAATGTTCCATGTGTACTTGTAAAAGTGTGTCTTCTGCTGATAATGGGGAGAACTGTCCAATAAATGTCAATTAGATCAACTTGGGTGATATTGTGATTAGGGTTTCTACATCCCTACCAACTTTCTGTCCACTTGTTCTATACTTTACCAACTTTCTGTCCACTTGTTCTATAATTTACGGAGAGGAGTACTGAAGTTTTCAACTATATTTGTGAATTTTTCTATTTCTACTTTACTTTTTGTTTTATGCGTGGTTGAAAGCACATTTATTATTGTTATGTCTTCCTGCATAATGACACTTTTATTATTATAAAATGTCCCTCTTCCTCTCTAGTAATAGTCCCTATTATGATGCCTACTTTATATAATGCTAACATCTCTATCCCATCTTTCTTTTGATTAGTATTTTTATAATATAACTTTTTCTGCCCTTTTACTTTCAATCCACCTAAGTTCTTAAGTCTAAAATGGTGGGGGTTTGTTTGTTTTTGTTTTATTTTGTTTTGGAGACAGCATATAATCGGGTCTTATTTTCTTACACAATCTCATAATCTCTATCTTTTCATTGAGAAGTTGAATTTAAATCTATTATCTTTCTACTTATTTTAAATTTGTCTTTTCTGTTCTTTCTAAAACTTTTTAGATTATTCGAGTATTTTTGAATTAACCGAATATTTTTTATGATTTCATTTTATCTCTATTGTTGCCTTATGTGTTATACCTCTTTTAATTTTTAGCGGTTTCAATAAAGCTTAAAAATGCAACTTTAACTTATTAAAGTCTACCTTCAAATAATATTAGATCACTTCACACAAAGTATAATACATTTATAACAGTATATATTGATATCCTCCTTCCCACTGTTCGTGCTATCGTTCTCATCTACTTATTTCTACATGTTATAAACCACATATTATTATCATTTATGCTTCAGATAGTCTATCTTCTTACTTATATTTTTGAGATCTTTATTGAGATGTAATTCACTTGTATAAAATTCACGCATTTAAAGTGGACCAGAAGTTCTCAAGCTGTGTCAGAATTACCTGGAGAGCTTATTAAAAAAGCAGATGGCCAGGCCCACCCCCAGCTCTTCAGATTCAACAGATCGGGGGGGGGGGGCGCGGCTGATAATCTGCATTTCTAATAAGTTCCCAGGTGGTGCTGATGCTGCTGATCTAGGGACACGGCCCACCTCCCCACCCCACACCCCCGGCCCCCTGCCACCATGAGAATCACTGTTATAGACAGAGTTACAAACACAGATTATCAACCCGGCCTAAATGATGATATATCCACATTAGGAGGATGGGGTGAGATGAGTTGCGGACTGTGGTAAGTGGTCTGACTCAATGGGTCTGCAGAAACACAGGAACTGTGACTCTGAAAGAGAAGGGGCATCCTCCAGGAGATAGTGGTCAGTGTCCTCTGGCTAAGGCAAGGCTGCGATTCTAACCCAGTAATACTTCAATGAATGAATGGTCCTTACTGTTTTCTTCCTCTGGGGCAGTGTGTCCCTTCTTCAAGCAATCCTAACATATAGGAAAACCTAAGTCTACACAAAAAATGGTAGGCAATGACTATTTGTTTTAGAAAATATTATATTTTTTGCTTTTCTGACATAGCAAATTTTAAAACTCCTTTTAAAAACAGACTCCTGGGTATACTGAAAACAGGCAGAAAGCCGACAAAAGTTCATCTCATGCTCTGCCCTCTGCTGGAAAACTGTGGTGTCCTCCTGAGGGCAAGAAGCAGATGATACTGGTCCTTCACATTTGTACCCTTGGGAAGGGCCCGTCTCGTCCCCTCTGGGCACAGCCCCTTCCATCCCAGTCCTTCAGAGCACTTCGAAGGTGCCTAGCTCATAACCTGGAGCATCCCTTCCTTTCTCTCCCCCCAGCTCTCACAGCCTACCTCCCGGACCTCTTTTTACCAGAGCTCCCCCCAAACCCTCCCTGTTATTCTCCCAGCCGTCACCTCCCCAACTCTCCTCTCCTCTTGCCCATGTCTAAGGGCCAGTTCTCCCCTCCCACTTCCGATTCTGTATCACATGGCAGTGGGAGTGGGCAGTGAGGTGGTGTCAATGGTTTGGCCAATGTAATTAGGATTGAAAAGTTAGAAAACTCCTCTAAGAGCAAATAAACTGCCAGAGTCGCCTCTTGCCTAAGTTACAGGCCGAGGAGCTTTCAGAAGCTCTGATTGCGAGAGTCAATGATACCTCCATAAGAACTGTGCCAGGTGGCAGTTTAAATGTGGAAAGAATTTGGTGAGCCAGTTTCACTTTGCTCTGATAAAAAAAAAAAGGCTGGCTAAGTCTTGACTGTGAGTGACCATGGCAGGAGAATCTGAAAGCATGATGTCGATGGCCCATCCCTGGGGCCATCTTTGGGAACGCCAGTGTGGAGAACTGACACCTTTTTCTCTGTCAGAGAAACATTAGAGCCTGTTGCTTCCAATATAACTAGTATTGTGATTTCAATGGACTCACATGGCAAGAAAAACAAGTTCATTTGCCAGTGGGGAGTGAGGACTGGGGAGCGGAGAGAGGAAAATAGGAGGAATAGAGGACATTCCATGAGTTACAAAAAGTTGGACCTATCCATCCCTCAATAAATAGTGTTTTAATTTGTTGTGATTAATTCAACATTTCGTTTTAGTTATGGAAGTTGGGCATATGGTATGTGTAGTTTGGCAAATGAGTTCAACTTAGCCCCATCTTCTTCTAATTTCTCATTCTCTCCCTGACCACCCCCCACCTTTTATCCAGATGAGTGAAGGAATGAATTAGTCCGGAAATGTTTCTGCTCCAATAAAACATTATCACCTGTCAATCACCGGATAAGTACATGAAAGCCCTCTCCTCTGCGATTTCTATGACCTTGGAAAAGCTCACATGGTTCTGAAATTAGAGCTTCTTTGTCATATGCCACATGTGAACAAACCGTGCCCCTGTCTTGCCAAATTTTTAGGGCAGTGCATGAGAACCTGTCATTTCACCATCTATAGTTTACATACATGTTTCATGTAACATCTGTTTAGATCCTCTTTTTCAAAGCCACTTCTTACTCAAATCTACTATAAAAGCAGATGATAAGCAAGATGATGAGCTGGTCATTTGTGAGTTTTGATAGATGATCAGATTGTGATTGGACTGATAGGTCATAGAACTACCTACCACAGACAGCTCAGAAACCTGCCAAGGGGACAAAGATGCAATGATAACAATAAAAAGTATCCCCCACCTTAATATTCCCCTCAGCTATTGTTTCGAAGCAGGACCTGCTCTATTATTTCATAGGAGAGAGAGTGGTGTGTGAAGCTCTCTGAGTTGGCTCAGGGCACCACTGCCCTCACTGTCCCATGCTCTGTTGGAGAGAATTCTGGCAGTGTCTGGACTGTACTGGACGGTCCTGGCCATGCTCCTTGGCGTTGCAGAACAAATCTCCTTCTCTGAGGCCTCTGAACTTTGATTGAAAGGACACAGGATCCCCAGCCAGCTCCCCCGGTGGCCCCGGTCCAATTCATCATGTTCTCTCCACTGCATCTCTGGGTCCTTCGGAGAGAAACGCCAGCAGTGTCAGTTCATACTGGTGTCTCTGAAGGCAAAATCACCCCAGGGGTGGAGCGCGTGAGGCCCTTCGTGATGATGGATGTGAGGCTGAAATTCATAAGTGTTTTTGCAGTCTGGTACTAATAACACAGGATCACCAGCAACTTTAAGCATTTTATGAGCTTATGAGATGCAGTTGGTGCGGGGCGCCGGCCGTCTCCAGTCCACCAGGCACAAACCTACTCACTCTCCAGTAGCTGGGTCAGCAGCCTGGGGTAGCAGGAAGTGGATGCAGCTTTAAAAAATGAAGAAGGCTTGTGTTCCAATCCTAGCTCTACCACTTCCTAGCCACCTGGTCTTGGAGAGCTCTCCTGATCTCTTTGAAATCAATCCCCTCATGGCCACGAAATTTACTTCGTATGGCTTTAATATTTTTAATTTATTGGGATCTATTTTATGATCCAGATTATAGTCCACCAGGGTGAATGTTCCCTCTGTGCTCCGCTGTTGTTGGGTGGAGTGTTCTGTAAATGCCTATTAGGTAAAGTTCATTGATAACGCTTTTCAAGCCTTCCTATATCCCTGATTTTCTATCTACTTGTTCTATCAGTTGTTGGGACCTCTTATGATGGCTTCTGATGTGTCTGCTTTGCTGGGCTACAATCCTCAGTTATCTAACCAAATACTAATCTAGGTGCAGTTGTGAAAGGATTTTACAGATGTGATTAAAGTCCTTAATCAGTCGACTTTAAATCAGGGAAAGGATACTGGGACCGTCATAATCATTCAGAAGACCTTGAAAGCTGGGCTGAGGCTTCGCCAGGGAGAGAAGAAATTGCTCCTATAAACAACAGCTTTGGCCATGCCTGCGCTCATGTCAGCCTGCTGTCAGACTTGCTTGGCCAGCCCCACCGTTACATGAGCCAATAACTTCTTGTATTTCTTGATATGTACAAACCTCCTACTGGTTCTGCTCCTCTGGTTGAAACTGACTGATACAGGTGTATTGAAACCTTCAGCTATAATGTGATTTCTTTATTTCTTCTTTCAGTTCTATCAGTTTTGGCTTCATATATCTTGCAGCCGTTATTAGAAATATATATATTTAACAATATATTTAACATTTGTATCTTCTTAATGAATTGACCCCTTTATCTTGATGAATTGACTTCCTTATCCCTGGAAATCTTTCTTTAAATAAAATCTACTTTGGTATTAATACAGCTACTGCAACTTTCTATCAATTAGTCTTATTTTGACCATATTTGTGCCTTTCTATTTAAATTGCACTTTGTTAGGCAACATTTACTTGAGTCTTGCTTCTTTATCTTATCTTGCAATCTCTGTCTTAGGTTTGAGTGTTAGACAATTTACATTTAATGCAATTATTTATAATTGTAATAAATACGGTTGGATTTAAATCTATCTCCTTGTTACTGGATTTCTATCTGCCTCATCTGTTCTTTCTTTATTTGTTTTTTCTATTTCAGATTAATGGAGGATTTTATTTTAATGATATTCTTTTATCTCCACTATGGGCTTATTAGCTACACCTTAATTTTTTTATTTTTTACTGAATGTTTTAGAGATTACAATATACATCTATAAGTTATCACGGTCTGTCTTCAGATATTATTCCCCATCACATATGGTGAAAGAATCACTCAAAAATCTAATTCAATATCCCCTTCCCATCCTTTGTGCAATTATTGTCATATATTTTACTTCTGCATATACTATGAACCCCAATATACATTGTTATTATTTTTGCTTTAAACAGAGACTTATGATTTCAAGAGATGTAAAACAGAGAAAATATCTTTTACATTTAACTATATAATTACTATTTCTGGCCCTCCTCACTGCTTTGTGTTGACCTAAATTTCCATCTGGAATCATTTTTGTTCTCTTGGAAGAACCCCTTTTTACATTTCTTATAGAGCAGATTTGCTGACAATGAAATGAAACAAATGAGAATGAATTCTAACAGTTTTTGTTTGTCTAAAATAGTCTTCATTTTATCTTCAATTTTGAAGCATATTTTTACTGGGTAATTAAATCATTGTTGACACGCCGCCACCACCCCACCCCCCGCCCCAAAACAGCCTTTTAGTGCTTTAAACATGCTTATCCATTGTTTTCTGGCTTGCATGGTTTCTGGCAAGAGGTCGGCTGTCCCTCGTAGTTTTGTTCCTCTGTCCGTAGTGGGTCATTTTTATCTGGCTGCTTTTAAGGTTTCTTTTTTTACTACTGGTTTTTAGCAATTTGTTTGTAATATGCCTTGATGTGGCTTTCTTACTGTTTATTCTAAATGGGGTTTATGCAGCTCTTTGGATCTATGGGCTTATAGTTTTCATCAAATTTAGAAAACTTTTGGCCATTATGTCTTGAAAACATTTTTTTTTTTTTGTCCCTGCCTATCTTTCTCCTCTTTCTAGAGCTCTAATTATATATAGGCTAGATGACTCAATATTATCCCACAAGTTGTCAGGGTTCTGTTATTTTGGTGTTTTAGTCTTTTTCTCTCTCTTTTGATATGAATAGTTTCTATTCCTCCAAACTCACTAATCTTTTCTTCTATAGTGTTTAATCTGCTGTGAATCCCATCCAGTGTATTTTTCATTTCAGATATTATTAAATCTTCATTTCTTAAAGTTTTATTTGTGACTTTTTTATATCTCTTATCTCTCTTCATGATTATGTATTCTTCTTCCTTCTTGAACATATGGAACATATCTTTAATAGCTATTTTAATATCCTTGCCTGTGAATTCCATAATTTCTGCTACTTTTGGGTATCTTTCTGTTGATTTATTTTTCCTTCGATTGTGGGTCTGAATTTTCTGCTTTTTTGGTGCTTTTTTTTTTTTAATTGAATCCCAGACATCGTGACTGTTCATTATTGCTTTCTGGCTTTTGTTGTACTCCTTTAAATAGTGTTCTGGTGTGTAGTTAAGTTAGATCCTTCTGAGGCTTGCTTTAAATGACATTAGGGCAGGCCCAGTACAGAGTTAGGCTAAAGCTAATTTACCACCATTATTTAGAAAATACTCTTTTGAGGATTCTATCAATACCCATTATATGATAAGGTCTTTCCACCCTGACTGGGGTAAATAAACTCTCCCCAGCCTGGTGCGAGCTCTAAGGATTATTCTGTCTGCTCCTTTGGCCAGTTCTTTACCCAGCCTTCCATAGTTTCTTCATACACATGTGCACACCAGCACTTGGCCAGAGCCTATGGGGCCTCTCTGCAGATCTCTGGAGCTCCTGCCTGAGCTCTCTCCTCTCTGGCACTCTGTCCTCCAATTCTTGCTAATTTGGCCTTTCTGAACTCCAATTTCCATCTCCGTCACTCAGTGAGACCGCCACCTCTATTTCATCCACTCCCTGCAGTGAGCTTGTGCAATCATCAGCCCTCGTTTGTTTTCCCTCTAACACTGTTTGTTGTCCAATGTGTGAAAACTGCTTTGAACATTTCATCCACTTTCCTGGTTGTTTACAGTGGGAAGGTAGATCCCATTCCTGTTACTTCGTACTGGCCAGAATCAGATGTCCAAAAACCAGTAAAATTTTCAGAAGAATTTTTTGGTCTAATGTGAGGGTGATAATTTTTTATTTCTACATTTTAAATAACAAAAATAAAATCCATTACCCTCTACTATCATCGTCATTTCCTCAAATAAAAAAGACATAATCTCAGGATAAAAAGCATTTCTCTGCAATGTGCTACAGCTGTAGGTCTTACACCAACTTATAAACATTCTATAATTTCCTTATTTAACCACAGAGCATAAACATTTTTTACAGACTGGCGTTTGAGGACAATATTTATTAGAGATGATGGAGGTACAATGCCTGGCAATAGGAGTTAAAAAATACTGTTCTTACTATTATTAAATATGTGTACTTTGAAGCAGATATTGTGAGCCTGACCTTCCCATGTGTAGTCCTGGCAGATTTAAAGGCATGTCTCTTGCTTTTAGAACTGTTGGATGTGCTAGGGCAGGCTGAGGCTGGGGTGATCGTCAGAAACATGTACTCATCACTGAGCTCCTAGGGCAGCAATTTTCAAAACACGCTCCACACACCCGTAGATGTCCCCAGATAAGCACTTCATATCATTACAATAGTGAATTCTCAAAAAGATCCTGTAACAGGCAGCGGGAGGGCCCACCACCATTACAGGTGGAGCTGGGGTTAGAACCCAGGTCTGCTCAATAGCACAAGGCATTTTGTACTATTTCAGGGTTTCCCAAACACCAATCATTCATGTAGCACCCTCGTGACATTTGCCAAAGCTCCATCATACCTACCTTGTTATTCATGTAACATGTTTCTTCAAAATCAACCCATTTCTTAAAGATCTAAATTTATTTTAAAAAGAAATTTGTGTCATTATTATCAATTAGAAATTAGTATCATTTGCTTAAAAAATATCAGAAAACCCGTGAAAATAAAATATGATGAAAACAATACACTATTATTAAATTCTAGCTAGATGTTCCTGCTTTCCTGTGGCTTTTTCTCTTTCTTCATTAGAAAGAGAAATCACAGCTTTTTGAGAGATATAGAAGTTACAACAATACCTAACTGAGACTTTCTCTTAGATACAATTGGAAGTTTTGGAAAAGAATCTAGCTTTTGGTTAAGTTTGGCTGACTGAACACAGGCCATTTTTTTTCTGCTGCTTAACAAAATCAAAACAGAAATAAAAGAATAGAAGGCACAAACCCATCGGAAGTAAAAGAGCTAAAAAGTAGACATCATCAGAAGAAAGAGGAAACGGAAATGGAAAGAAAGCTGAAGAGTCCAAGTCACTGAGAGCAGAGTTGAGGAACTTGGAACCTCAGGACCTACAGAGAGAGAGACCCACTAGAACAAGTGGGTTCAAATAGAAAGCCTCTACCTTAGGAAGAGAAGACGTCAAGAATCCCTGAAGGTGGGTGTGTGGGCTAAGAGGGAAACCAGAGCACTGGTTAGACCCCTCTCCTCCCCATCCCCAATCAACCCTCCTTCCCCAATCCTGGCATAAGCAGGGGGTTTGTTCTAAATTGGGGTATCCAAGGCATAATGCAAAGTAAGTGCTAGCTGTCTCAACGGATCAATCAATCAACCATCACCTGCCACACCCCCAAATCTGAGCCCCTTTCTCCCACTCATTGCTGGTTTCTGAAGCCAAGCTTACACCTCTCCTTATCTTCAGATGGAAATTGGTGAGCCTCACTCCAGAAAAACTGTCATCCCAAGAGCAATGACCACAGATACTGACATTTGGGAACTGTCCAGTGAAACAGCTGGTCCCTGTGTCCTGGCCTTCCTGAAAGTCCAACGACAAGCCCTGCTTATTCACAGAGCCAATGTACAGGCCTTCTCATGCCCATTCTAAGAATGATGGTCAGCTAGGGACCACTGCATCTTGAGTGAACACATCACAAAAAGACAAAGATCAAATCTCAAAATAATGGGAGGAAAAAAAAAGAAAGAAAAAACAAGTAACAGGAAAAAGAAAATGCAAGGAGAAAAAGAGAGTTTCAGAAAAAGCATATTTAACAACCTCCAGGAAAAAAGAAAATAATGTATCGATGAAATAGGAATAGAGCACTATAAGAAAGAAAAAAATATTTAAATAATTTTTTAAATCTTGGAAATTTAAAGTATATTAGTAAAAGAAAACAAAACAAACTAAATGGAAAAGTAGGAAGAAATAGTTGAGGAAATTACCCAGAATGTTGACAACTAGTAAGAAGATAAGAGAGATTGGGAGGTTAAAAATGGGGAAAATAGGGTATGAAAATGAAAAGATCAACTTCAAAGTCCCAAGACCCAAGCAACAGAAATTAGAGAACACAAAATAACAAAAGAAATAATGAAAGAAAACTTCCCAGAACCGAATGGCAGAAATCTTCTGTCAAAGACATTGTTGAGTTCTCAGACAATTTATCAGAAGAGACACATGCTACTGCTTATCACTATGATATTTCAGAAAACCTGGAATCAAGAGGGGTCCTAGAAGTTTCCAGAGAGAAAACAAATCACAGATGATCAGAAATCAGATGTCATTTGTTTCTCAATAGCAACCCTAGATGCTAGAATACATTGAAGAAGTGTCTTTAAAATTCACAGGGAAATTATTTTTACCCAGAATTCTGTAGTCAGACTAGTTATCAAGTGTGAAGGCAAAATAAGGACATTTTCAGATAGGCAAGTTCTTAAGGAGACCATCAAGAGAAGAGAAGACATGAGATTTAGGAAACAGTGCTTCCAACCAGTAGAGAAAGGCAGGAATTGCAAGGAGGGAGAGCAGCCGAAAGAAGCTGAGAGGGCTCTGGGGCACGTTTGGAGAGCACGCAGCAAGGAGGGAGCGAAGTACGTGAAGGAGAATGGAACTGATAAACTGTCCTTCCGTCTATCTGGAGAGAAGTCTTAGAGTTGAGTTAAATGGCATGGAGGTATGGAAGTTAAACGGAGGACCAGTACATAGGAAACTAAGCAAGTAGGAGAGAAGCACTCATTAATCCCAGAGAAAGCAAAAAGGTATACAAGAAAAGAAATGTAATCAACACACATTATGCAGCTTGATGTGAACATTATTTACATAGCCCACAATAATTCACATACTAAATGTTGATTTAACCGAGGGTAACCATTTAGCTATTTTAGGAGGATTGAAGGGAAGTTGCAGGAATGTGAATATCCAGGGTGGGGAGTTGTGTAAAAGAGAGAAAATTTGTAAAAAAATAAATAAATAAATAAAAATTAAGAAGTAGCAATAAAAGCAAAATATTTATTTAGTGAAAAAAAAATTAGAAGAAACAACTAAAATAGTTCAGAGTAATTACCTCTAGGAAGCAGGGTTTGAGGTGGGAAGATAAGCCAGGAAGGGCTGTTCTGTAGAAAATATGTCCTATTAGACTTTTAACACTATGTGTATGGATTACTTGCGTGGGGGGACTTACACTGAAAAACAAAGAGGCTGGAAAAAGTGTGGAGTTTCTCATGATAGCTAGCCATTGCCATTTGCCCATTGGGCCCATCTAATGGTTCTTGATATTCTTTTCCTCAAATAAAACTTTACTGTGAAACATTGCAACCAGTGAGCTGGCAATTAGGCAGTAATCATTATACTTTTCTGGTTTCTGGAGCAGACTGTAAGCCCACCACACAGGAAGGCCCTTACCCTGCTTGTTACAAGGACCAGAGAGCCACCCACACCATGAAACAGTTCTTCCTCTAGAGGAGGGTTCTCAGTTTGGACACAAATGACATTTGGGGCAGGCTTATTCTGTATTGTGAGGGTGTGCATGGGGTGTTGGGTAGCATCCCTCTGCCCGCCAGACACCAGTAGCACCTCCCACTCTCCAAAGTCACAGCACCAAAAGCATCTCCAGAAGTTGCCAAATATCCTCTGGCATAAGGATGCCAGATTTAGCAAATAAAAATACAGGACACCCAGTTAAATTTGAATTTCAAACAACATCATTTTCAGTATAAGTATATCCCCAGCAATATTTGGGATATACTTATACTGCCTTTTAAAGGCAAATTTTCAAAATCCATACTTACTCAGGCTTTCTGTATTTTATATGACAACCCTAAAAATCACCCCTAGTTAAGAAGTACTGCTCTAAAACAAGCCTCTCAACTTTTCTAATTGCATATCTTCATCTGTAAATAATTTTGTCTCCTTGTTTAGAAATTATACACATATGCTATTCCTGCAGAGACTGTTAAACACATACACATACTGTAATGTTAAAAGAATGATATTCAAAAGTCCATAGAAGATTTCATCTTTTCTTCTCTCATCCTAGCGGGTCATCTCGTCCGCCCCATTTGGACTCCTCTGCTCAAGAACAACCTGTGTGAATCCTACCAGGACCTGAATGATGTGACCTCCAGGGGCCACCTTCTGACTCCTCCGTGGTTTCAGAAAAAAATTGTCCTCCTGACACTGCTTTCTCACTAGGACACTGCAGCTCTTGGCCGTTACCAATTTCCCTTTGATTCATCGAGACTTTCATGTGTCCATTTGTTCAGCAAGTATTCCTGGGCCCCACATGTGCCAAGGGTCGGGTCCCAGGATGGGAGCAATGAACAAGACCAGAAAACCCCACAGCCCAGGGTCGATATCCTAGTGGCGGGACAGATTCTACATACCGAATACATAGATGATGTGTTGGCTGGGGCTGCGTGAAGGAAACAGAAGCAGGTAAGGGGTAGCAGGGACAGTAGGTGTCTGGGGAGGTGGCCTTTGAGCAGAGCCTGAACGGAGTGCAAGAGCAAGTGGGCAACCATAGGTCTGGGCAGAAGGTCCCCAGGCAGAGTGCTAGGATGCCCACCCTGCGCAAAAGGGCAGGCAGGTGAGAGAGGGGACTCTCTGGCCGCAATTTGGAGAATTGACTGCAGGGCCAAGGGGAGATTGGGAGACAATCCATCAGCAAGCCATGGCAACAGGCCAGGTGAGATGAGAGGCTTGGACTGGGTGCAAATGATGGAGGCGATGACAAGATTTTGGATCTATCTTAAAAATGGCGCCACATGACCTGCTGAAGGATTCAATGTGGGCGTGAGAGAGAGAGTCGGGTGGAATCCAGGATGATTCCAAGGTTCTTGGCCAGAGAAAGTGGGAACACGGGATTGCTCAGGAGGGGAGTTTGTGGGAGGAGCGGGATGGAGGATGGGCGGTAGAGGCACAGAATTGGGGTTTGATAACGGTGGACGGTTTATCCGAAAAGAATGAGTTGCTGTGTATCAGCGTCCTTTCCCTTGTCTCAGAAAATAAAATAGGCAACTATGTGAAAGCAACCTGCTAACTGCAGGTTCTGCGGCCATCTTGGCTTCTTATTTCATCATGATTACAAGCAGAGGTGCGGAAGGAAGGAGGAAATTTGCTAAGTCCAGTGGCAGAAACGAAGGGGGAAAGTGGTATGGCTAGGAATTATAACGATGACTGTGCGATGAACTCGTGACTGCAAAGCGGTTTCCTACATGTTACTTTGCCCTCATTTCTCGCAACAGCCCCATGAAGCATTATTATCACCAGTAACATTGCAGGAAATTACGCAGAGAGAGGAAGGGAAGGGATTTGCCCAACGTCACACAACAAGTTAGCAGCTGAGCTGAGACCAGGACTCAGACCTCTGGCTCCCAGCCTGGGGCTCCCTTTACCAAACCCAAAATAATTTTTTTTAACAATAACAGTAGAAGCCCATGATAGAAAGATGCTCAACATATTGGTTATGAGGGAAACGCAAATCAAAGTCCTAGAGAGGGGCCACTGTACACCTGCCAGGACCACCAAGATGAGACACTGATGACTGAGCTCTGGAGGCTGCAGGTGTCACCAGTGGGGACATCCTATGGTGCAGCCACTTTGGAAAATGGTTCAGCAGTTTCTTATAACATCAAATGTATTCTTACTGTACAACCCAGAATCCCTTCAAATATGCATGGAGCATTGGCTGGGAGTGAGGACAGAGGGGCAGAAATACCAGCCTGAAAATACCAGCTCATAGCAGCTCTGTGCATGGCAGCAAAGAACTGGAACCTGCCCACAGGGCCTTCAGCAGGTGGCTGGATAAACCAATGGCGTGGCAGTGCGCCGAATCACAGACAACCACTCGACAATCAAAGGAGCAAACTGTTGATGCCCGCAGCAGCATGGATGTCAGATGCATTACGACATGTGAAAGAAGACAGACTCTAAGGGTTACATCCTGGATCGTTCCATTTCAATGATGTTCTGAAAAAGGCAAAACTAATCTCTGTGACAGAAATCAGACGGGGGCTGTCAGGGGCTGGCAGATGCAAAGGCGTCAACTACAAAGTCCACAAGGGAGTTTTGGGGGGTGATGGAACCCTTCTGCGTCTTGATCGTGACGTTGGTTACACAACTGCATGGACTTGTTGAGACTCATAGAACAGCATGATGAAAGGGGTGAATTTTACCCATGTCGATTATGTCCCAATAATCCTGACGTAAACAACAACAAAAATTGGACCAAGCCCCTCTCCTGCTACAGATGTGTCAACATCTTCTCATTACTCTTTGGGTAAAATGCAAACTCCTTTCTGCCACCTCGCATGACTTGGCCTCGCCTCTACTCCTTGTTGACCCTCCCACATGACAACTTCCTGGTGCTTGAGCACTCTCAGTCCTCCAGCAAGTCAGGGATCCTGCACACTCTGTTCCCCACCCCGAATGGCTCTTTCCTTTGCCCCTCCCCACATCCTTCGCAAGCTTCAGACTTCGGTTTTCCCACCATCTGCTGGAGGAGGCTCCTATCTTGTTGTACCTTGGTCTTTCCCTTCATCACAAGCTGTAATAATATTTTTATGATTTACAGCTGTTTACCTGTTAGTTCTCTGTCTCCCTCACAAGTGTGTCAGCGTTCAGAGGACACATACAATATCTTTTGCTCATCACTGATGCCAAGCCCCTATCACAGTACTTGTCACATGATAGGTGTTTTATAAAATTACTGCATAAGCGAATGAATGAATCGATGAGTGAATGAACCAACTGAATTTTGGAGAAAAGAAACAGACAAAATTACTTTTCTACATCCTATTCTTTGGCAAAAGAAAAAGGGCTATCAAACAAAGAAGTTACCTAGACCCCTTAAGACACTGTGCAAGGCAACATAGCCATATACCGAGCCATAGACCAACAGAGGAGCAGGTGACATCGAATCCTACCTGTCCCAGCAGTGGGCCCCAAATTCCCTGCTCAAAGCCTGTTGTCAGCCTGCAAAATATAAGGGGAAAAATTCAGTTAATAACTGCCTAGAGTCTAGTCTTTCCCAACTGCCTGGCTTTGCTCAGCCTAAAATCAGTAGAAAATGTTCGGCCAAGTTCAGTGCCCACTCAAACACCAGAGCTTCTGAGTTTCGGACCAAACGTCAGTCTTTTGAAGTTGAAGTTCTGTTAACGCTTGGCTCACAACAACAGGGTCAGTTAGAGGCTTATAAAAAAGACTTGAAACGCTACCCAGGCGCCAATTAGCTCTTACAAAAGTCTGTATTTTGATGAGCAACGTGTAAATGAATCAGCTACACATGGCTTACATTTCCCTGGAAACACCCATGGACTTAAAACTTAAAGGGTGTTTGAGGGAGGTGGGGCCCAGGGAGAGGGATCTTTGGGGCCAAACGTCGGTGCAGGTTTTGCCAGATTCCTAATGTTGGGAGGGGGTAAATAGTTGAAGACATCTGGCCGACATAAAAACATGGCTGGGTTCATCCTTCCTCGAAGCAAATATTATTCTCATTAAAACATAATCAGATCATCTATCGGGAGGAGCGAGTCATCATGGAGAGCGGCACAGAGCATCCTTTTGTTACACAACAGCCGCTCTCTCCGCGGAGATGAAGGGAGGAGGTGTAGATGCCACCACCCCAGGTGTGGTTCCTCCGACGACTGGGGAGACTCTCAACCAGAGTCATGGCTCCTCTCTTCCGGTTAGGTCTCTGGGCATCTCTTCCTCCTGTTGGAAGCCACCTTCCCACACCCTCAGCCAGGGCCGGGGCAAGAGGTCTCAACTCAGGCATTACACAGTGTGAGCGTTAATTTCATGTGTCAACTTAGAGAGGCTAAGATGCCCAGTTGTTTGGTCAAATGCAGTCTTGATGTCGCTGTGAAGGTATTTGGTAGAGGTGGTTAGCTTCTACCATCAGCTGGCTTTGAGTGAGAGAGATTATTTTTCATAAGGTGGGTGGGCCTCATCTAACCGGTTGAAGTTCGTATGACCGAAAACTGAGGTTTTCCAAAAAAGAAGAAAATTTGCCTCAGGACAGTAACAGATGTTCTGTCAGTTTCCAGCGTGTTGACCTGCTCTATAGATTTTGAACTTGCCAGCCCCACAATTTTTAAAGTAAAAATCGCTCTCACTCTTGCTCGCTCTCTCAGTCTCATAGCTAGCAAGCTAGATAAGATAGATTACAGATATCCTATTGGTTCGGATTCTCTGGAGGACCATGGTTGATACGCAGCAGAGATCCGTCGGTTCCCCAAAGCTAGCCCTTGGAAAACCCCTCATCCAGTGGCAGTACAGATTGGCCAACTCTGATTTATAAGAGGTTCTGGACAAGGTGAAACTAACCTATGCTGAAAAAAATCAGGGCAGCAGTTGCCTCAAGGGCGGGGGAGCAAGGGCTGACTGGGAAGTGGAGGGACTTTCTGGGGTGGTGGGAAAGTTCCAGGTCTTGACAGGGGAGGGGTTTCACAGGTGTTTGTTTTTGTCAAAACTCAGAGAATGGTATACCTGAGGTATGTGCCTATCGCCACATGGAAATTTTACTTTAAAACAAACAAATATTGAACTCTAGTTGTTGAAATGTGAGCTCCAGTGCGTCGGGGTGAAGGTACTGGTGCCTGCAATTGTTTTTTGAAATGCATACAAAAATAAGATGGATTTGCAGATGAACAGAGGGATGGAGAGACGACCGGACATGTGATAAAGTGAATGCAGTTCCATGCAAGGGTGGAATTGAGTGGTGGGTATGTGGCTGTGCACTGCAAACTTATTTTAACTTTCCAGTGTGTTTGAAGTTTTTCATAATAAAATGCTAGAATATGCAGGTGGCGGAGCCAGCCTGTCTGTTGTTATCCCCCCGACTGTGCCATCATACCAGCTGCCGGACCTTGGTCAGCGTCCTCACCTCTTCGTGCCTCAGTTCTCTCAACTAAAAATGGCAAGTGATGACAGTATCCACTTTCAGGGCTGTGCGTGGGTTAAAAAGTTAATGTGCATAAAACATGGATCAGTGCTGGCACATAGCGAGTGATTCTTACCAGCCATTTCCACCTGAAACTCTAGGAACTGAAAAGTTAAGACTTAACTCAGGTGGATAGCTCAAAGCCCTGAACTTCTGAACTTCTGGGTAAGCACCTCACCACCAAATTGGAGGCGCGTGGGGACCCAGACGAACAAGAGGAGCCACGGTCACCTGGGGCAGCATAAGCTAAGGGCTGGGGGACCCAGAGTGGCCAGAGGTGTGTTCTACATGGACAGGCAGTGGGCAGCCTTTTGGGAGAGGTATTTAAGGTGGGTAGGACTTCAGTAGGTGGACATGGGTCCCAGATTCAGTAAAAGATGCTCTGTGATGCAAGGTCCTAGTGCACAGATATGGCGGGTCTCATCTGCCAGCCACCTGCTCTGAGTCGACCTGCAAACCACACTTGGCATAGAACACGATCTTGCCTCACTGAAAGGGTTCCTGGCCAGTACCAACTTCCAATGCGCATGTGTACTGTCCAATCAAAAAAAAAAATTCCACAGAACACCCTCTGGAAACCAAGAGTACAGCTGCTTCCTAGCAAAGATTTGGGAGGTTTATATTGACCCAGTCTTGGTTTCTCACCCACTTCCCCTGATGACCGGAAGCTCACAGGACCATGAAACAATGTGAAATCATCTGGCCAATAAGGAGATTGTGTTGTAACGAACCAGGAGAAGATGCTTCAGACTCAGGAAGGAAGAAAACTCGCCTTGAAAGTATCAGTGATGTCCTTGTTTATGACTAAATTTAATCTACCTTCCCCATTCATCTACCCATCAGTCCACCCACCTACCCATCCCTGTATCATCCATCCATCCATCCATCCATCCACCCATCCATAAATCCATCCATTTATCCAAGTTTAAAGAGCTTCACATTGCTATAACCTTGCTACCTGCTGGCTTTACAAAGTTACAATATATGACATAGAGAAAGCACTAAGTATTTGTTAGATATCTGGACTAAGTAAATACTCAATACAAAAAAATAGTAAGATATTTTTATCCTTAAAGAGCAAAGAAACAAAAGGGAACAAAATAAAAATGCCACAGGTAAGATGTCATGAAATATAATCAGGGCAACGATATAAATTGTCAAGCAAACCAAGACACTGGTGAGACTAAAAAGGAGTGCTAAAAAACTAATATTTAAGATGTATACTTTTTCAAAATATCTATTTATTGTCTGACATTTTTATTTTTTAAAAATAATTCGGTTCTATATTATAAACTATAGAACCTATAAAATAGTTCTATTTAAATTTGTTGTCAAAAATAAATTATTTCAAGCCAAATCAGTGTATATTAAAGTAAAACTAAAAAAAAAAATTGTCTTTATTATCTAGACATCAAAAAAAATCTGCTACACATTTACAAACTTTAATTCATTTTTCAAATATACCTGGCTCTAATACTATGTCACTGTTTTTTTAAGAATATTTTTTCATTATTTATTAGTTTTATTTTTTCATAGATTATCTCCAATCTTCTTTAGTGTTATATTTTTTGTGATTGATAAATTCAAAATGGTTGACACCTTAATGACTCTTTAAAGTGTAATATTTTATTGAAAAAATACTCTTGCTATGGTTACTGACAGACCTGATAAGCGCAAAGCAAATTTAACTAAGTTGAGGATTTTCTCAATTCTATTTTATCCATGTGGCCATGTGTGGCTTCTTCAGCCTGGACATCTGGGCAGGTGCTGTCTTTCTGTTTCCATTCAGAGAACTGCTAATCGACAAATATTTCACAAGCCGAAACTCATCAAACAAGTTGTCTCAATTTACAATTCTTTTGCATGTTTTAACAAATTTAAATGTTTCAAAATCTTAGGCTGTCTCAACAACATTCCATTTGGGTACAGAATATAAATGTATCCAATTTAAAAATGTGGACTTCATCAGAAGATTCTTCCACAAGTCCAGAACATTCCAGACTGAAACTGTAGCACTGCACATGAAATCCCCGGCCCGGAGTCCCAGAATTTGATCCCTCTGCTCCTCTTGGCTTTTGTAGGGAAAACATTTCAGCATCTTTCCGTGAGCAAGTTTTCCTGGTGATAATTGTGCTTCACTTAAAAGCTCCAGGAAATGAAGTTTCTGGTACAGTATTCATTGCAAAATTTGAAGTTTCCAGTGGATTTTGAATAAAATGCAAAAAAAAAAAATTTAAGGACTCGTTTATAAAACAATTCGATGCCATCGTGGGCCACTTGGTGTCCTTTACAAAGGCTCTAACACTTCTGAAGCCAACCGTGGCAGGCAGCACAGAAAGCACGGACTGCCCCGCTGAAGTTTCTTTTGTTTTGCTTTTTAACTCACTGTGGGCTTCATCACGTGGATTTTGTGGTCTAGTTTCTCTACTTCATAGTTATACATTTTGACAGTCTCAGCTTCTATTGTGATTAGGAGAATATGCTGATGCAATTATTGCTTGTGGGGCAGCATTGATTCTAAGCATATTTCTGCCCCATGGATGTCCCCATTCAGCAAAAACATTGTTTTTAGCATTATGTATGCTCCATCAAAATTCAAATTTGCGTTATCGCTTCAAAAATAAATCATTTACCTTCAACACTGAACTTTTAAACTAGATCAACAGAAGTCTTTATATTTCCTTGGCTTCTCACTGCCCCTGCCAACTGGGGGCTCCCTGTGTCTCGCAGGCCGCTGGTAGGAATGGCACCGTGTCCAGGGACCAGAGGCTGGCCAGGCAGCGGGCTCCACGCTCTAAAAAATTTTTATTTTTTAAATCTTCAAATTCTGGCTAGATTCTCTTGTCTACCAAAGTCTCTACGCCTGATATTTGCTGCTTCTTTGCTTAAAAGAGAGGTTAGTGTTAGAGACAACCAGCTAATGCCTGACAGAGTCTCACTGGTCATAGCCACAGTCCTGGGAAGAACAGGAACCCCAGTCCCTTTCTATGGGATTCAAGGCATTTGGATACTGCACACGTAAAGTCATCCATACGGAACAGGGTGTGGGAAACCACAAGAGTGGACACACTTGAAGAAAATGAGTCTCAAGAGGGAAAGCCAGTTACCCCAGGCCACCTAGGCCGAGGTGGAACAAGAACCCTACACATCTACTCTCCACTGTCAGACAGGCTGCCTCTGGAGACCAGAGGAGGCCTCGCCTGTGCTGTCCAGTCGTGACCCTCAGAGCTCCTGGCTGCAAAAGAGGCACCCTGGCTCTGGGAGATGATAGCCTGCCACCCGCCCCCGCCACCGCGCGTGACAAGGTATGGAGACTGCTGGCTGCACGGTGAAGACAAAAAGCCATTGCACAACAGGAAACATAAAACATCCCCTAGAATACAGCAAATAATTTTAAATTATAGGAGGAATGTTAAAATAAATATTTGGAGGTTTTGATGAAATGCAGCTCTGTTTCGAAGGAAAATGAAAAGTTGGAAAAACAGACTCAACTGCTATTTTCACTTCGAGAAGCCAAGTTGGATGCAAGAACACATGGGGAGAAGCCTTTCTTCCCCCACCTCCCGACATCCCCAGACCGAGGTGCTACATTCATCAATTCAGTTCTTCCTCTCACAGTAGCTCTCAGGATGAACATGCCTGTCCTCCAGGAGCTTCGGGAACAGCGGGCAGATGGCCATGGCCCTCACAGGTGCCAGGATGAAGATGATGGTCGACCTTCATGGGTTCTCCCAGAAGGCCAGACGCTGCTGGGCACATGCAGGGATTGCCACTCTCTCTCCTGTCCACAAGTCTCCGCTGTGCATGGTGACCAACCTGCACCCTTGAGGAAACTGACACCAGAGAGGGCGAGTGCCCAGCCCAGCGTCACACTGGGAAGTGGGCAGCCTTTGCTGTCTGTGCACAGCATCCTTACCCGCAGCTCCAGCCTAAGCCATCCGGGGCAGTCTCAGGACCAAGGACCAAGCTGTTAGCGCTGAAGCCTCCTCCTGAGAGGGCAGGGCAGGGGGCAGGCATAGACCCTGCTGAGGAGCAGGGGACAGGCCAAGTGGACATACAGATAGGACCAGCTCCCTGGGATAGAGTTTGGCCAGTGGAGAGGCAGCAGAGGTCTTGTGCGTCGTGGTGGAAGATGCAACCAGGCGTCTCTCTAAGCAGGTGAGGGAGGTGCTAGAAAAGTCCCTTACTGGCAGAGGGAGGGAGGAATCAGAGCACACAGGAACAACCGGGTCCTGAGGGCAGGACCTGACACTGACCGACAGTCATTCAGCAAGTCCCTGGGAGTCCCCACCAGCTGCCAGCACTCTGAAGTGACCAGGATAGCCAGTCCCTGCCCTCATCGGGATGTATAGTCACATAATGACAACAGAGAGTCAAGAGCCTGTGGCAGGGCCAGGGTCACCTGACCCATGTATGGCAGAGGCTGTGGGGGACGGAGAAGAAGAAGGTATGAGCAGGCCAGACCAATGCACCATCCCAGTGCTGTGGGGGCTCTGGTCAAGGAGGGCTGCCCAGGGGGAGGATATGGGCATCTCTTCATTAGTCCCACATTGGACCAAATCAGACTTTCCCTACAGCACCGACCTACTGTGGCATTTCAGGTCCCTGAGAGGGTCTGCAGTGGCGTGGTCACTGAGAGGGCAGAGTTTTGAAGGCCTCGGAAGGAAGATGGCCAAAGGGAGAACCCCCGAGAGATGGGCACTGCCCACCCTCAAGGGACCAGAACCGGCTCTTGACAGGGATGGCAGAAGTTGTCAGCCGCACCACGAGTGACAGTTGAGATGGAAGAATAATTCTCACCAGGACACTGTCTAATTAATTTTGCATGTGATTTGGCACAGGAAGTAGCATTTGGTGCAAACAAGATTCCCGGAGTATGAGAAACAGCTCAGAATCTAGGTCTTCCCTGTCAGCAGAGGCAAGGTGTCCCCACATAAAATGACGTGGCACCCACTCATGCCCCAGGAGATAAAACTGAGGAGATGTGGATTCCCCCACCCAAGTTTGCAGGCACTTCCTTGAATCCAGCAGCACAGAACAATCTAGGAGAAAGACTGTCAAAACAGCAGGCCCTTCGGAAAGCCCGTGGGGGTGGCAGTCTTCGCCTCAGCCCCCAGCCCACGGCAGAGCTGTACGAGTGTGGCTCTGAGCCAGGGCGGCACACGGATGACACCCGTGAGGAGCTGGCTGCCCGGGTGCCCTCGCACACTTCGCGAGGGGTTCTAGAAGCCTGAGGATGAGCCAGGCTGAGGAAGGGAGAATGCCTCCTGCAGCTGCTCCAAGGGCAACGGGGTGGAGGGGCAGCGAGGAAATCCCGGCGAAGGGGCCTCCCTGGAAACCACTGTTTGGAGCCATGTTTTCTCCAAGTCTTTGTTACCAAGGACGTTTTGTTCCAAACCCTTACCCCTCACCTGAGATCATCATCCATCTTTGTGAAAAGACGGAGTAATTCTTTCCATGCCTGCTGGCCAGGTTGAGTGTGCACGGGCCAGGTCATGCTGGCATGGCAAAGAGACACCGCTGGGAAGAGCAAAGCGCTAGCCCCAGCCTCAGCTCCGGCCCGCTGCCCCCTCCCTCCCAGCTTGCGCCTCTGCTGCAATGTGGCTCCTTCCAGGAAAGAACAGCCCAGCCCCCTGTGTCCACACGGCCTTCTTCATTGCCATATCCTCGCCCGAGGCCTGAGTCTCCAGTAGGTGCCAGGCCATATATGGAAAGCTCCTCACATAAATTATTTCATTTAACCTTCGTAATAGCAATAGAATGCCAGCATTAATTTTTATCCTGAGTTCAAAGGTAAAAACCTAATGCTCTAAACCCTCTCGTGTATGGTCAATTAATTTTCAACAAGGGTGCCAAAACCATTCTATGGGGCAAGACAATCTTTTCAACAGAATGCTGCCAACAGCTGGATACCCACATGCAAAAGAATAAAATCGGAGCCCTATAGAGCAACATATATAAAAATTAACCCAAAGAGGCTCAAAGACCTAAATGTAAGAGCTAAAGCTCTCACTCTTAGAAGAAAGCAAAGGTGCACATCTTCACAACCTTGGATTAGGCAATGGTTTCTTAGAATTGATACCAAAAGCACAGCAAGAAAATAAAAAGTAGTCGTATTGTACTTAACCGGCATTTAAAATTTATGATGCAAAGAGCAGCATCAAGAAAAAGAGAAGACACAGAATGAGAGAAAATACTTGCAAATCACATATCTACCTGATAAGGGACCCGCATCTGGAAAACATAAAGAACTCCTACAACTCAAAAATAAAAAGACAAAGAAAATATACAAATGGGCAAAAGCACATGAAAAAGATGCTCATCACCATTAACCTCCAGGGAAATGCAAACCAAAACCATAAGGAGATAATACTTCACACTTATTTCAATGACTCCAACCAAAAAGACAGAAATCAGAAGTGCTGGTGAGACTGGGGATAATTGAAAACCTTATACATTGCTGATGGGAACGTAAAATGGTGCAGCCCCTGTGTCTGACAACTGCGCAAAAGGTGAAGCCTAGAGTGACCCCGTGACCCAGCAATTCCACTCCCAGGTGTATAATCCCCGCCAAATGAAAACATGTGTTCACACAACTTGTACACAAATGTTCGTGGCAGCCGAAAAATGAAAACAGCCAGAATATTCACCAAACTAACGTATAGACAAAATGTGACACAGCCAGACAATGGAATATCACTCAGCTGTGAAAAGGGATGAAGTACTGACGCACGCCACCATGCGGATGAGACCTGGAAACATTATGCTAAGGGAAATAAACCAGGCACAAAATGCCGCATGTCGCGTGATTCTATTGGCACGAAATGTCCAAAAGAGGCAAGTTCATAGAGACAGAAAATAGACTCATGGTTGCAAGGAATGGAGGGAGGACAATATGAGAATGACAGCTCCGGGGAACAGGGTGTCATTTTGGAGTGATGAAAAAGTTCTAAAACTGATTGTGGTTGTGGTTGTACAACTCCGTGAACATACTAAAAACTATCACATTGCACACTTTAAATAGGTGAATTATATAGTACGTGAATGCTATCTCAATAAGGCTGTATAAAAAACAACTGAAGCTCAGGGCAGTAATCGATGGGCCACGTCCCACATAAAGGGCAGAAAGTAGGACTTGAACTCAGGTCCTCAGGTCAAATCTCTTTACTGCCTGTTCTGTTGCCCCCTCTGGATTTACATCTTCTAAGTTTTCCCTAATTCTGGATTTCCTCATCACCGATGGGGAAGGTATTTATAACTATCCATATTATTTAAAGCATGATCCATGAGCCAGCAGCATAAGCAGCCCCTGGCAATTGGTCAGTAATGCAGAATTTCAGGCCCCACCCAGACCTGCTGATCAGAATATGCATTTTGAGTAGATCCACGGGGACTTCATATCCACACTAAAGTGCGGATTCCATTCCTCCTTTTTTTCCCTAAAAGTGCCTCAGAAGGACTAGCCTACCATTCCTTGTGTGGGATATGAGTCACCATGGTAGTGAGAAATCCATGCGTGATCTGGAATGAAAAAACCTGGTTTCAAGTTCCAGCCGTGCCACTTCATTCATTCATTCAACAAGCATTGATTGACTGCGATACAGCGGATCTGTTCTGGGGACACAGGGAGGGATAAAACAGACAAAAGTACCTGCCAGCCTTCATGGAACTTACACAATAATGAAGCTAACTGGCTCTTGCAAACTGAGGAAACTCAGCAAGTTGGTTCCTCTCCCGGAGCCTCAGTCTCCTCATCAGTGGAGTGGGGGTGACGGTAACACTAAGCTTGGAAGGCTGTGAGGACTCCATGAGAAAATACAGGGACTCGGCAATAGTGAAGCATCATACAATTATACACCGGCTTTTCCCAGAGTGTCTTTTTAACAGAAGCAAAATGAAAGTTTAGGGCTAACATATCTGAATTATCGTTTTGGTTCTAGCTGCTGGATTCTCATTACTTTCCCAGGGGGCTGAGGGCAGCTGCTTTACCCCTCCATGTGAATGGAAGACACCTGGTTGAGGAGAGCAGGTGAAGCTGGCCTCCCTGCTTTGGGTGTTAGAGGCAGTTGCTGCCACCATCTTGTGGTCAGATGGAAGCAGCTCATCAGTGTGGCCCAGCAGCTCTGGCGACAAAGGCATGCCCTACAGCTGAGCCGTAAGAGATTACAGCCACAGTTAGACTAACTTGGAGGCACTGTGGTGGAAGAGACTTCTACAATCATTGAGCCAGCTCCCCATCTCCTACAACAGATGCCCTCCCAGCATTTCCAATGGGGTCATCTAGGCTCCCACAAAACAAGCTCCCTGCCTCACCTGCTACTCTGTGGCATTGTTAAGCAGGACCAAGCGTTTTTGAAGAAAGGGGCAAGCATCTTTAAGAATCAGATTTTTCCACATTTAAGCTCCTGAGAAATCACTGTAGCTCGCAGATACTATCTACCTTCTAAGTCTGTAACTTTCCTGGGTCAAGATGCTGTCTTAGAGACCTCGTGATGGAGTATGTCATTTGGGCTGGCCCATCTACTAGAAAAGCTGGAATACACACACCTGCCTTTTTACACACACACACACACACACACACACACACACACATTTAAAAGGTTTGAAGGCTAGTTAACAGCAGTGAAGAATTACAGGGGGTAAGATTCAGGAAAGAAAGGACGTCTAGAGATGTAAGATTGGCTTAGTCTCTCCATTCAAGATATCTGTTAATGAGGATAGAGGCAGCTATCTGCCCATTCCATAGAGGCAGCTGAGAGGCTGAGCCATTGAACAGATAATTCAACAGACTCAAAGCTTAGATTGGGACTCTGGAGGACTGCACTGCAGTAAAGGAAAACTGGAAATTGACCATCTCTTGCAGATGCTGAAGCCCAGCTTCAAAATAACTCAATCCCTGATTAGGCTGCAGTGGCATTCCTATGTCCCAGAAGCTTACATAAATCCTCAATGGAGGATGATGACACTGTCCTAGGCTTCGAGTTATCTCTACATTTTTTTCACATAAAATATCCAGCACAGAATCAAAAATAACATGGAACGTGAGGAGACTGGACAATATGATCAAAAAACAAAAACAATAGACGATAAAAACGGAGTCATGGAAAATGGTAATGGAGTTATCAGAACATGGACTTTCAACAATTTCTTAAAATATTATAGGATATAAAAGATGAGACTGAGAATTTTGGCAAAGTGAAACTATAATAAGAAGTCAGAGAGAAATTCTAGAACTCAGAAATACGGTAACTTGAATTTAGAACTTAATAAATCGGATCTAACTACAGAAATAACTAGTAAACTGGAAGAGAAATCAAGAAATTTTTCAGATAAAAATGATAATTATTTTGGTAAGTATATATTGGTATTTATTGTGGTTTACATTTGCATTTTCCTAATGGCTGATGACATTTAACAGCTTTTCATATGTTTATTGGCCATCTGGAGATTTTTTATAAAGTGCCTATTCGAAACTTTTGCCCATTTAAAAAACTAGGTTATCTGTCTTTTTTGAAAATATTAATTTTTACTAAAGTTTAACAAGTCACAGATGCACAGTTTAATTTCTATGGTAACCTAAAAAACAACAAAGGTACTTCTAACTATCAAGCTAGTAAAAGGGGTGTGAAATAATAAAAGCAATCATTTTTAAAGGCAAGAAAGAAGAGAATAAGCAATATACACTAGTCAGGATAAGTAGAAAGCACATAGTAACTTAGGTAAATGGGAATTTTAGATCAAATTTTACATTAAATGTAAACAGAGTGCTCAAATTAAAAGACAAAAATTATATCTTTTGTCAGTGGAAAAATGTGACTGCTTCCCCCAAATAAATGACTTTCTTGGCAGCATGTTTTTGTCTTTGTCCATGTCCCATTGTCCCTCCACGGAGAAAAGCAATCTACAAACCTGCTGTCAGCTGGAAATGTCTGGTAATCACTGAGACTGTTTTGGTTTGCTACTAAAAGCTGGTTCATTCTGCAAGGCAAATTCCCTTTCTAAAAGAAAGGTTACCAAGATCCTTTTTAAAATGTGTTTTTAAAATCAGATCTACTATCATTGCAGTTCTCTTCAAATTGTCACAACTTAGTCCATCCTTGCCTCTGGTATATTGGTTAACATCTCAAGCTCCGGAGCTGCCCAGGTTCAAATCCTGACACTTACTAGATGTAGTCAAATATTTATTTCACCTGCCTGGACCTCAGCTTCCTCGTCTATAAAATGGGATGAGAGTCTTTACCTCATAGGGGTGTTGAGTGAATTAAATAAATGTATGTATAATGTGGTACCTAATGAATATACAATAAACAATAGCCGTTATTATTGCTATAACATTAGAATCATCTTATTAGTGCTACTCTCCCATCCTCTTTTTGCTCTAGCCAGTTTGCTCCTGATTCCTGCCGAGACTCAATTCAAAGCCTGCTCCCTTCTGTGACTCTGTCCCGACCGTCCCCAACGTGCCTCATGTACCTCTAAATGTGCAAATCTAACCCTCACAGCCATGTGCTGTAGACAGATGTTTATATGAATTCAAATCACCCCATACTGGAAACAAAAGACCCATGAGGGCAGGAAAGGGATGATTTTTTTTCTTTCTTTTTTGATTTAACACCTTAGAGTCACATCTTAAATGTGAGATTCTTAAGTCAGCAAGTCAAGTCAAGATAGCCCTTGGAAATCTTTTCTATTGATCCTTGTAGAGCACGTGTGGTTTGATGACACATCCCCGGCACGATGTCTTGCACAATCAAGGTGGAGACCCACAGGGCCAGGCAAAGGATGGATCCAGGGGAAAGTCTACTTGCTGACATAAGGGCATTTGAGCCGTTCTTTGAAGAGGACTGGCCAACCTCAACGAGAAATAACAGGAGTGGTGGGGTATGGAGATGCAGGGATGAGGATTCCAGTGTCCTGCTCACCAGGAAGACTCACTCCTTTCTGTCCTGTTGAGATTTCATATCCTATTACTCATGAACAGGTTTGGCATTCATTGAGATCGTGAAAATAAATGGAGCTGTGTGTCCTATGATGCAGGGTGAATTCTCAACCGAGGAGTTAACTAAATGCATGCCTGATGGAGGCTTCAGTGCAGATGGCTTTGAGGTCCTACTGTGTGCTGGTCATTTCTGAAGATACAGAAATGAATAAGATAGTCTATTTCTTCAAGTGGATTCCACTCTTTCCCTAAAAATGGTCACGGGGATGGGGAGCACAACATAGGGAATGCAGTCAGCAATAATAAATGGCTAGGTGGAGAGCCAGAGGAGAGAAAGAGTAATCAGGGGGATCTTTTCATAAACTGTATAAATGTCTAACTAATGTACTGCATACTTGAAACTAATAATAAATAAAATTAAAATTAAAAAGAAAAAAACACTGCGGAGTGGGCAGTCACGTGAGTGGACGTTCAGGGGGAAGCTCTCTCTCCTCCCTTTCTAATACGGAGTAGGGCTGGGTCAGTGTTTGTGGTTCACGTGATGAATTAAAACGGGAGAATGAAAGTGCCACAGGGAAAATCCTAAGTGCACATGTTAACAGCTTCTGACTGAAGAGGCACCCGGGGACCACAAGTAGCCGTTTCCTTCATATTTTGTGTCCAACCTCCCCTTTAGAAGCATCAAGGTCAGGAATTATGGCTCCCGGTGGCCTCTCGCATGTCCACGCTGGCGGCAACATCGCTCTGCTGGGTCCACGGCGCTATGAGCACATCTCTCTAAAGGCCTCTATTTTCACGCTCCAAGCACTGCTGATCGGGCACCCTGCTTTCGTCATTTTGAAGGATGAGCCGTTCCCCGCTGTCCCGTGCAAAGCCGTGCTGGACCCGGGCGATGCTCTCTCCAGCCCCACTTATTCTGTGACGGGTCTGGGAAACGTCACATGCAAACGCACATGTTTTACATGTTCTCCCGCCTTCCTGGGGGCAGACACCAGGGGCATCTCCACCACACACACAGCCCAGTGCAGAGCCCCCTGCTGGCGGCCGGACATAATGACACAGATGAGACAACTGGAGGTCCGCCCTCTTTCAGGCAGAGCTCCCCAGTCTTCCCAAATGGGACAGCCCACCGCTACAACAAAGGACACAGCTTGCCTTCTTAGAGAGTAAACCAAACCCAGGAGAGTCAGGAGTCGTGACGGCAGACATGCATATCACCTACGCCGTGGAAGATACACTGCACCCCTAAGCTGGAATGGGTGGCCTGCCCATCACAGAGGACTTTGTCTTCTCTTGGCATCAGAACCTCCACTGAGCAAACTAAAACCAGAGGGGCCACGTGTACCCACGAGATTAACGAAGATAAGGAGAAACTTTGATACACGGCGCTGGCTGACAACCACACAGTTGGGTATCTAACCAGACACGCCAGCATTTATTTAAAAGGCACTTGGAAGCAGCAATCGCATGCCTCGGTCTGTGTGGTGCAAGGATGTGGGCACGGTGTTGTTTAAAATAGTGAAATCTCAGGAACGGTGCCACTGTTATCAGCAGGGAACAGGTGAAACCCAGCACGGATCATCTTCGCTGTGGAATACGCTGCAGCCATAAAAGGAATGAGGTGGGGCTGCACTCAGGAAAGGGGAATGACTAGGGATGAGCTAAGTGAAATCAGCAGGTGTGGAACGGTGCGTGACGTCCAACCCATTTGTAGAATAAAGGAAATTGTGTGTGTGTGCGCGCGCGTGTGCGTGCACGCGTGTGTTTGAACGGGTACAGATGATCTCTGGCAGAGCACACACAGTAGCTGAAGGAAGGAAAGAAGAGAGAAGTGAAGGGCTCTTAAAGCAGAGAGTTCCCTCTCCCTGAATTTCTATCTCATGCACAGATGACTTATTCGAAACAATAAATATTGTCAACTACATTTTATGTCTCTCATGAAGGCCTTCTGAGGTCCTCAAGATGCCAGATTAGAATTTCTAGTGGATTAGAACGTTTAGTTCTTGACAAACTCTGCCTATCCTTAGACCAATGGAAAAGGCAACCCAATTTCATTTTGCCCAAGCATGCTGGCTTGGGGGCCTGGTGGTGAGATCGTGGCATTTTGTAAAGATACTTAGAAAAGTAGAGAGCTCGGTGCTGTAGTGGAGACAAACTGAAAATGCAAATTTACACATGTTAGGGACTGAATATATCCCCTCAAATTCATACGTTGAAGCCCTAACCCCCAACATGACTGCATTTGGAGATGGGGCCTTTAGAGGGTGAGTAAGGATAAATGAGGTCATAAGGGTGGGGCCCTGATCCAACAGGACTGGTGTCCTTATAAGATGAGAAAGAGACATCAGAGCTCTCTCTCCATACACACGGAAGAAAGGCCACATGAAGATACATAGAGAAGGTGGCCATCCACAAGCCAAGGAGAGAGGCCTCTGGAGAAACCAACCCTGCCGACACCTTGATCTTGGACTTCAGACATTCAGAACTGTGAGAAATAAATGTCTGTTGTTTAAACCTCCAGTCTGTGGCATTCTGCTATGGCAGCTGTGTCCCTAAACTTTTGATCTGGGGACCTTGCTGGTGGTGGTGATCACCTTCTATGCCCACATATCTCACTCAGGCTCTCGAAATGCGGACACAAAGATTGACCTTGCCCTGTGATTGGAGGGCACACCTTTCTGTCCACTTGGAGAAAAGTATTCAGGCCAACCAGCAAATTCTATCTTATTTTTCCTTTTTTTTTTTTCCTTCCCAAACACCAGGTGGCCTAGCTGATTGAAGATGTGAGCACTGCAAGAGACAGCTGGGAACCACCTAAACCAGTCCCCTAATTTACATCTAAAGGGCTTGGGGAGAGGTTTTCAGTTAAGGGTGCACAGTGTGGAGCCCTAGCCCCACCCTACCTGCTATAATGCTGAGAGAGACCCCACCTGAAGAATGCTAGTGTGAAGCCAGGCTTTTGGCCTACCCATTCTGCCTCCTGGATTCAAGGGCAGTGTGGCAGGAACTAACTAGACTGTGTGGAAATGGGCCACCCTGTCTGGCCTGCTTGAAAGTACCGTCTACATGCTCACCCTCTGTGGCGAGGGATCCCCTTCATGCTGCCCCTGACCTGGTGCAGGATGTGAATACAGAAGGCAGACGTCAGCCAGAGCCAGTGGCGCCGGGGGCAGCCACAGTGCAGAGACGACTTCACAGAAGGCGAGGTGGAGGAAACAGCATTTGGAGCAAATCCCCTTGACAGAAATTTGCCCCAGGTCCAAAATCATCAGTGAAAACCCAAATGGTTTAAGTCTGGCAACTCATCAGACGGCCATTTGTGTAAGAAACGTGTAATGAACGGTCGCAGCAATGGCACTGTTCCCAAGGCTGTGTGCGGGTCTTCAGAGTCTTAGAATTCCCGGGAAGTGACAGCTTCTCTGGAAATGAAGTTGTTTTTAAGGGAGGGAAGGGATTTATCAATTGCTAAATAATTCTCACATTAAAAAAAAAAAAAAGAAAATCATCCAGAGACCCAGGTAGAGTTAATGATTTTTTTTCAGACTAGCACAGACATTGGGATGGAGTATGTCAGAGGGTGCCCCTGCTCCCTGTGACTCAGCAGGGCTGGCACCGGCCACGGGCCAGGATAAGACCCGGCAGGGCAGATTCTAGCGCAGTGGTTTTCCGTGGGCCAGGCAGACATCAGCCGCACGGATTGGCCTCTGGGGCAGCCAAAATCCACAGCTGCCGAGGCCCAGGTTCCGGCCAGCATCTCTGTGTGCAAAGCAGCTGCGCTTCCCTACCCCATATGAGAAAATACCCTATAGGAATGTGGGAAACCCTATGGAAACTGGATACCTGCCTGTGGTCTGCTCACGGGCAGCGCGTTGTTTTTCCACCGCCAGAGCCCGTCTCGGCGGGTTATAATCAGCTCTAGAGCAAAGCAGTGCTTGGCGCAGAATTGTAGCCAAATGGTAATTTTTTTCAACACATTTAAAAATGAAATCTTCCTTTTGCTGCAGTTCTTAGAATTGTTTTTCCATCAAAAGTCTAAGACGCCTGCCCTCCTCCACCCACCACCTCACCTCCTCAGCTCGGTTTTCCCTCAAAGTTAGCTCTCTGCTGAGTTCACCTACTCCCCAATCCCTGAGAGCTGAGGGAGCAAGAATTTTATTTCAACAATTTTTCACTGTATGAGAGAACTGAGAAAATCTATGGCTGGTGCAGGACTGGTAGGTCTTCCACAGAAACGCATCCTTTGCAAGTGTCGGTTTATCGAGAGCATGTTCTGAGTTTCCTAGCCCTTCGACTTTGTTACTTGAAGCAACTTCTGTGCTTTAGTTGTGATTAATTCATGAGCGCTCATACTAAGATGTTTTAAGAATTATTTGACGCTTTCTACCCAACTCTGGGCTCCATTTCTTGCGAACTGAAGTTTCCAGTTCAGAAGAGACCAGAATGAGAATTCGTCTTGAACAGCAAGTCAAGTTAATGAGAATATTTACCAGAAACTCAAGTGGGTACACAGAGCACTTGTTAGTTGCTTGTTGAAAAACGAACACGTTTAACGCTGCTGAACTGTTTAAAGTCGATTCTCACACTCCACATGAAGGATATTAGAAGTGCTGGGGTGATAGATGTGACTCCGACAAATGACTTCAGCAGATGCAATTCGAACATGTGTCTCCTAGAGTGGAGTCTCCTCCAGAGGCCCGTCCGTGTCTCTAGACCCATTTCAATGACCGTCTTTGGTGCCCAGTGCCCCCTTACAGAGCTGGGGTACCACGAAGTGAAATTGTTAGGAGCAGGGGAGTTTGTGGCCAGTTCTGTCTCATGGTTCCATCAGGGGGACACACACACACACACACACACACACACACACACACACACACTCCCAGTGTTCTCCAGTTTCTGTATTTTAAGTTGTTGCTAAGTAACCGAATAAATCAGACTGAGTGTCCATGTGGACTTTTCAGGCTGACCAAGATTCCCGGTGCCAGTTCACAGAACTACCAATGATCTAGAGGGATGGGGGCGCTTCTTGGTGTCAAATAACTGGTTCAAGTTATTTTAGACAAAATAGATCTCTTTCTTTCCTTATTTTTGTTTTCGTTGTTGGATAGCAAGAAATGTCCAGGCTAATATCTCATCACTTTTATAAACGTCAAGACAATTAGTTGACTTTCCTGCTCCATCACTTTCCTTTTTAATCTTTTTCTTTTTTGAAAAAGAAAAAGGTGACAATTGAGGTCCGGGTGATGTGTCCTTGCTCAGCGTCAGCCACACGTGGTCCCCGGGTGTTCGTGTCACCAGCATGCCACATCCAGGAACACAGTGGTCCTTGCAGGGTCTGCACTTGGCCTGGGCTGGACTAGCAACTCTCGGGATGCTGCAGGCTTCACCCACAGGGCTTTGCTCTGAAGGACACTGGTTCAAGGACAAAACAGCTTGTTTGTGCATTTAAATTAGTGATTCCTAAGCGCTTTTGAAAGCTCTTTCTTCCTGGACATTTCGGGACTTCGTTTCAAACCCCATGGCTGTGGTCGCCTCCAGGGGCCTGTGGAATCCAGACCCTCTGCCTCTGCCCTCCATCTCCCCACTTCATCACCTCCAACTCCCGAGAGCTGACTCCGTGGAGCAGAATCCTTGCCTTCCCTCCAGGGAAATCTATAGCTGGCACATCTACAGCTGGGCCAGCTTCACGTTCTCACCTAAATGTTGCTTCCTCGCAATTAACACCCTTCCACTCAACCACACACCTCAACAAATAACGTCTCGTCTTCCCTCTGTCCTGACTGTGCACTGGGACAGCTCATAGCTGTAGGCCCTACATCTGTGTGTGTGCTAATTTTCACTAGTCCGGGCCCGGATGCACAGGGCAGGGGCTGGGTGTGTGAATGCCCACCCTAGGATGTTTGTCGAGGGGGTGAGGAAGGACCCCAGGCTGAGCTCCATAGCAGGAAAAACACCTTCTTTTGAGACTGGAGGCAGAAGGGAATGTGGCAAATTAGAAGTAATTCAAGAACTACACCTGTGACAGGTGACAGGGAAGGTTTTTCCTAATGCCAAATGTTAAATAAACCAAGAATCCGCCTCCCTCAAAAAATTAAAGTAGAATTACCATACGATCCAGCAATTCTATTTCTGGGTACATACCCAAAATGACTGAAGGTGGGGTTTTGAAGAGAAACTTGGACATCCATGTTTATAGCAGCATTACTCACAATAGCCAAGAGGCAGAAACAATCCAAGTGTCTATCGATGGATAAATGGAAAACACAATATGGTCTCTCCACATATGGAACATTATTCAGCCTTAAAAAGGAAGGAAATCCTGTCGCATGCTACGACATGGATGAACCTTGAGGACATTATGCTAGGTGAAATGAGCCAGTCACAGAAGGACAAATACTATATGATTTCACTTCTAAGAGGTCCCTAAAGGAGTTGAATCTATAGAGACTAAAAGTAGAACAGTGGTGACCAGGGTCTGAGAAAGGGGAACGGAGAGTTAGTATTTAACGGGGACAGTCTCAGTTTTGGAAAACAAATAAGTTCTGGAGATGGATGGTGGTGATGGCTGCACAGCAATGTGAATGTACTTAACGCTGCTGAACTGTACACTTATAAATGACTAAGATGGTAAATTTCAGGTTATACTCAGTTTACTACAATAAAAATCAATCAATAAATAAACCAAGAGTCCAGACAGAGTCCTTCCACCTAAGCCTTGTTTCATCCAGCGTCTCCCGGGCACTGTGAGTTCAGAGCCTGAAAGCCCAAAGCTCCCACGTAGCACCCACCCTGTTTTTGAGGAGCGCTGCTCACGTGGCACTTTTAACGATCTGGGCAGGGATTTTCGCTGTGTGGTCAGAAGACCACCTACAGCAGAGTCATGTGGGGGCTGATTTACAATGCAGATTTCTGGGCACCATTCCAGGCTCTTTATCGATCTTGGGGTGCAGGAGCCCAACTACTCGCATTTTAGCAAGCGCCACACATGACTCGTGTGCCCACGTAAACACGAGGACAGAGCAGAGGGCGGATCTTTTACCCAGATGCTCTGGAGTGCCCTTCCAAGTATTGATTTGCAAACCAAAACCCAGCTCTGGTTGAATCCCCGAGAGGAAGTTCCCTCACATTGATTTTCATAAGCACATTTCGTAATATTTCAAATCCCCGAGTCTCGATACTGTAATAAACTTTTTAAAAAGGTGTTAATCTAGAGGTGACCCTCAAACTGCCATTAATTGTGAATATTTATAAAATCATTAAGTTTTTCAGGAGGGGCCAATAAAACCCAGCCCTCTCACTTACTGGCGAGGCCACCCGGCCAGCTGGTGCAAAGCCGGAACCCCAAGAGGACGTCCCAGCAAGTCACAATAGCTGCCAGGACTGCTCGTTGCTCTCGGTCGTCCACGGTAGCCCCAAATCACAGTTCCTCTGGGGTGGGGGGTTTACTACCACTCTGTGAAATGTGAATTTCCCCCTTGATCTAGGAGTCAGTCTCAGCTGGCATCCAGCCTGCAAGAGGAGGAAATGGTGGGCGGACAGTTGAGAGAGGGTCAGCCGCACACTGTCAACCTCTCGGGGATGCTGGCCAAGCAGGCAGCTCACCAAGGACATTCTCCTTCTCTCCCTTGATGAGGGAACCACACCCAGAAATCCAGTTCCAGTCAGCAGCAAGCAAGCCCTCCCGGTCCCACCCAGCAGGCTGGTGGGTGATGAAGCCAGAGCGAAAGCCAGACAAAAGCAACTCAGAGGAAGATAAAGTACAGAAGGGCACATCTGAACCTATTGAAACCAGGCCTGGGATGGGGAAGAGCCTCTCCGGGTGGGCCAGGGACATGCCGCTGAGGTCGTCCAGAGAGTGGTCTGTCTTCCCAGGCATTATTCTGTGCACAGAGGGAAGGACAGGAACACATTTAAAACAGGCCCCTGTGACGAGCGCCCCCCAAGACCCCTGGCTTTGAGGTAGTTTGTACTCGCCAAGTTTGTTCAGTCAATAAACAGCTTTTGAACCTGCAGGTGTGCTGGGGGACCATCTACTTGCCTGCCCATGGGAAGTGACAGACACAGAGGTATGTGACACATGGCAGGTTCTATGTTAGGGGTACAACAAAGTCCTAAGGGACAGCAAACCGTCTCTACCCTGAGAGGAGGGGCACATGAGCAGGGCTTTGAAGGACATGTAGATGTTCGTTGGCTGCAAGAGTTTAAAGATCAGCTCTGCCTCCTGTCTTACAAGGAGGAATCTGGGACTGACAGAGAGAAAAGAACCTGCTCATCGCATGTTAGTGCTGACGTTGGACCTGGGAGCTGACTCCCAAAGCCCGGTATTATCTGTGTCCTGGGGAGCTATGGGGTGCGGGAGTCCTTCAGAGGTGAGACGAACTGACAGATCTCGTTCCTTTGGTAAAGACGTTCTCTTAGCCTGACTCTCAAACAGCCAGTTTTTACTAAATTTCTCTCAGCCTAGACTAAGCCCGGCAAATGCTGGCAGCCGTGAACGATGCTGATAGAAAGCAAGGTGGCTGATTCTCTCGTTTCTGCTCAGATGCCGGGAGGGGCAGGGGCTGGACAAATGGCATCTGCCAAGGGGCAGACACACCAGCCCAACAGGTAAGGGAGTCGTTACGTGTAGTCTTTTCCATGAAAACAGACCAGTGAAACCTCCACACACCCATGAGAGGCCGGGCAGAATGAACTGTCTGAGGAAGGTACCGAAGGGCTCACGGAAAGGTGCCCCGTGTGGTCTTCGCTCATCTCCTTCTGGGAATGGCTGAGAGGAATGGGCTTGGGCGCTGTCTGGCAAGAAGAATGTTCCGGTCCTCAGCCCCTGCTGGCCAGGGGTACAGTTGGGCAATGTGACCTTGGAAAAGACTCCTCTTTACGTGAGCTCAGTTTCCTCCTCCAAAAATAACAGAATCAGGTCCAGCCTCTCCTGAGCCCACTGGGGAAGGTGGAGAATTTGACCTGATAAACTGAAGAAGCACGTGGGAATCCAGAAAGGGCTTGACCTCATTCTGAAGGGACAAGCTGGACAGTAGCCTGGTAGCAAGCATCCCTGTCTCGCCCCACACGACCAGAGCCTTCTTGAACACCATGGCGATCACGGAGAACCCAGAAAACACCCAGTGTGCTCCCTCCCGGGAATCCTTCCCATGGAATTCACAGTGCCACACGTCCACCAGCTGCCCTGCTGGCCTCTGGGCCATGAGGGGTACCGGTCCCACCTTAGTCTCTCCAGCTTCTTCCCGCATGGCAATCGCTTGGTTCTAGGGGTGCTCTGGGACACAGAGGCCCAGTCAGGGCCGGACATCCCGATTCTGGTATGCTGTCTTCATAGGCCCCCTGGGGACCTGGCAATGAAGTTCCCTTTAGACATTTGGAAGATGAGACTGAGCAGCAGGAGCCTGCTGCCCTAGGCCTCACCCAGGTGCGAAGCCACAGGACAGCTGGTCCCCAGCATAGCATGGCCACGTGCAAGGCTAGCAGAGGTCAGATAGCAAAGCTGATACTGCACAGAGAAGCCAGAATTTCAACGCGTTATTTTGGGAAGATCGTCTGGGATTTGCCTCCAAGTAGCCCAGTGAAAGGGGAGCTGGGGGAGCAGCGAGCGTGGGGGTGATCGCGATGCAGCTGAGCCATGGGTGCTCGTGCACTCATGGTGTGTGTGCATGTTTGAAACTTACCCAAATAATTGTTTTCTTAATCCTGACTGGTTCGACTATAAAGTCATGCTATTCCCCTGTAATAATGACTCATCACTCCTCCCTGGGACCTCAGGTCACTTAAGGTTTAAAAAATTTTTTTTTAATCTTGAAAAAAGAAACAGTGACATTTAACTGATGCCTGAGATGAGGGACTCTAGTCCAAAATTTAGGGACACATCCAGGAAATATGAAAACTGCTACAAAGTCCAATACAATGAATTGCCCGTTTCATTGTTATAGGTTGAAAAACAAGGACATGGCTTTGCCTTCTCATCAGAATGAATGAATTTTGCTAGGCCACATGGTGATCACCACGGAGGAGAACTCAGAAAACACATACCTTAAAGAGCCTTTGGGATCAAGGGCAAAAATTAATCTAAAACATTTCAAATGCAGCACATGTTGCATCTATTATCACATCTGTCCTGGAAAACTGAGATAGAAAAATGAGCCTTGAATAGCAAGAAAGATCTTAAAACATGATGTATTAATGGTCGAGGTAGTTGGAGGGACAAGACAGATTTCATCCCCCTCATGAGAGCAAAGGCAGCTGGCATTAATCACGTGTGATCCTTTATCTTCTCACTGCCTCCCAACAAGACGTTAGAGAGCTAGGCCAACGCCAAGCAAATATTTAGTAATATTTTATTGTATTTACGGCATCTCATGGCAACACTGTGCATGGTTATTGAAGTGAGACACAACCCTATCAACAAACAGACACAGCTGCAGCTGGTAACGCAATGCAGCTCCCCAGAGGCAAGGCCCCATCCTGGACCACCTCAGACAGCGCCTGGGCTGTGCACTCAGGTGTCCAGTTTCTCCTGCACGGAAGGTGCCCCAGTCCAGACGCACGATCTCAGCCCTGTGGTCCAGACCATCCGTGGTATCTTCAGACCATCGATAATCAACCCCTCCCTTACTTCCAAACACCACCCCCTCCTGATCAAGGTGTGTAGAATCCTCTCAGAAAGCACAGAGCTTTCATTCCAAAATCAGAAACCAAATGAAAAGTGAAAATTGACCTACAAAAAGCAACACCCTGGTTTAAATTCATACTAAAGTGTAAATGACCAACAGCAGACTCCTTTGAACCCAACAAAGTCTGGGCTTCTTTCCATTAAAGACTTCAAGGGCCTCCACACTTTTGGCCCTGCCCTGCTCTGTTCCCTCCTCTGTTCTTTGCTTGGCACTTTGTGCCGAACTTCTCCCACTTCCTGTCTCCCCACTTTGCCTGTGCTCTCGCTGTGCCCCTTCTGGTCCTCTCTGGTCCCCTCTGCTACTCTTTGCTCCCATAGGCCAGACCGGGCCTTGCTCTGTTCCCATCTGCCTCACTGCTGCCCAGGCACATTTCTGCTACATCACCTCTCCTAGGTGTGATCGTTCATCTGTCTTTCCAAATAGAATGGTTCTGCTTCTAAGCCTTTATGGTTTCTCTAGCATCTGGCATATGGCTGGTTCTTGGTAAATGTTTGTGATGGAAGGGAGGCAGGGAGGATGGGAGGGCCAGGGCCAGATGCTATTGGAGGCCTTGGGAAGAGTAAGGCAACTAATACACGCATGAAAATAGCAGCGGGTCCTTGCTCTAGCTAAGGACCCAAACTGGGTCACTGACCACAGACTGTATATAAGGAGGGCCTAGGGTCACAAACTAGCACAGGTATCGCAGCTCAGGGACAACACCTGGGCCATTGTGAGCAGTGCCCAGGGGACTCAGATGTCAGGTGAGAGGCCTCGCGTTCCCAGGCCAGCTCAGTGTTCCCATTCCCTCCCAGCTCTTGGCAACTCAGCGTGGCAGGCATTTCCATGGGTTTGTTTGCATCCACTTTGGAACAAATGGATTTCTTCCATATTTATATCATAGAATAAACAGAGATTTTCCTGATCAAAGGCCACCCCTGGGCCTGGAGACAATTACCAGAGCATTTTCCCAACTGAGGTCACACCGCCCATTCAGGAGATGGGCCCTGGCTGTGCCTAGCACATGTTCCAGTTTGGTGACCGTCAGCATATTCTGGAAAGGAACAAAACTTCACACACTTGGGGGCAGGCGGCTCCCTGATTAAAGGATTAATCAAGAGTCCAGCTGATGGGAGTCAGAGCAAACACCCCGCCACTGCCACGCAGACTTGTGCATTTACACCGCAGGCGGGGACAATCCTCAGACGACCCCCACAGGCTGTTGGGTCCCGATAAAGCAGGGCTGGAGGCCTGTTCTGACCACATTGGCCAAGGTCACACGCATCAAGTGGGGGAGCAGAGATTAAAACCCACCCCAGATCCTGCTCTTGGTCACAAGGCAACCTAGCGAGGCTGGTTTAGAGACACGTTCCAGGGACGTATTTCTATCTGTAATGAGGGAGCATGTTGAGGACAGCAGGATATTTAGCTCTTTAATCCATACGTAATTTATTCTGTATGTGAGGTAGAGCTCTAACTTTATGTTTTTCCAAAAGGTGGATTAATTGTACCAACGATACTTGCGAATGATCCTTTCCTCTATTGGAAACATTACCAATTCCCTAAATTAAATTCTCCTTTCAAGGGCCATATGCTAGACTCTATTCATTTTTTTAAATCTGCTTACCTGTTTCCGTGCCGTGCTTCTGAATTTGCATAGCTTTCGAGTGTGGTTTGATAACTAGGAGAGGAAGGCCCCTGCCTTTTCCCCGACATCTTTTAATATTGCCTCTCTCAGGTCCTATCCGTCCATTCGTAAATTTGGCCATTGTCACTGGACTTTTCTACCCTCCATTTTCTAAATGGTTTTGTCCTCTTTCCCATGCGCCTGTTTCTCTCTTCTGTGTTGTAAGTAATTTTTCAGGTCTGTCTTCCAAATTGGCTACTTTTCTCATTAGCTGTGTTCGAAGTGCAGTTTAACGTATCCAACGAGTTTTTTATTGTAACAGCTACATTTTTCATTGAAGTCAATTCCGCTAGTTCAACTCCAAAACCGTTCCCCCTATTCTAGACTTTCATCCTGACTCCTTTTATATGTCATAATTTTAAACAAACACGTCTATTTCATATTGTTCTGTTATTTCTAGTTGACAGAGTGCTGATCCTGTGTTGGTTAACTATTCCTCATGAGAGTTCATTTCTGAGTGTGGTTTTTACCGTGTGCTCCTCTCTGGCAGGAGTTGTTCTCTGGGCGTGTCCCAGGGGTGTGGCGCTGAGGAAATGTATATGCGTTTACCAGCTCCCTGGGTTCTGCCTGTTTTATGAGAATTCCTGTCTTCATGATTCTGTGCCATACAGACAGTATAAATGCAGTCACCAGACCCACAGATTATAAAGGTTTGCGTTTATTTTTCGTGGCAAACTGCTTGCCTCTACTTAAATTCCTGGACAGACAGCAACTTTTCTCATCATTTCCCTAGGCCAAGGGACAAAGATTTGTAATCCACTCTTTATGGAATCGAAGATCCTAGGGGCTTTAAGCTTCATGGGAAGGCTCCATCCTAGTTCCCCAACACCCGGAGTGGTAGGCACCCGTAGTTGTAGGCCCCATAACTGTAGGTACCTGTAGTTGTAGGCACCTGTAGTTGGAGGCACCTGTAGTTGTAGGCACCTGTAGTTGTAGGCGCCCATAGCCATAGGTGCCCGTAGTTAGAGGCACCTGTAGTTATAGACATATAGCTGAGGTCTTTGAGTGCAGAAGACAGATTGCATCTGCAACCCTTCCTCTCCCCGTGTCAAGCTCAGGACAAAGCTTTATGCACATTCATCACTCAGATGCATTCAATTCAACCAATTGTCATGCTCTGCACCTGGCATTTTGATACCTTAATGCCATTCAGTCCGCTCAAGAAGGGAAACAGAGTGGATTAAGGGGAACGCGGGTTAGGCAGCTGCCCACGAAACCCACTTATAAGGGGCGGGGAAAGATCTCTGGATTAGTGGCAATCAGGGTTGGTCACTCAGGTTTCCACTCCGCTCTCTCAGTAATTAGCAAATGTAAATTGGTCTCCAGGGAGCAGTATCCACACTGTATCTGTTGGGCCTACCCTGAGCGACTGTCACAACAGGGTGCTGTTTGCTAGGAACATAGAATTTATTTATCTATGTTATCAAGCTTTGATATGAAACTCAAGAAGCTGTGTAGTTGAGAAAACTGCAAAATAAAGCCTACAAGAAAATCAGGACTAGCATTTCTGATTTTTTTTTTCCAGAACATCCATTCTGCTTCTGTCAGAGGAAGTAAATGAGAAAGAGAATGTGTTTCTGTGTGGTTAGAAAACCAGTTTCTCTGACTCTACTCAAGCACCACTGGACAGACCCTCTAAAGCTTCACCAGGGCATGAGGCCTCTGCATTCAGGTCCTCTTTGCAGGTGAAGTAATCGAAGCTTGTGGAGAACAGACACTTGCCCAAGAGGCCATGCGGCTGATGTGTGTCCATGGAGGTCTTTGAGCGACAGCAACCCAGGACCTCCTCCGTCTGTGAGAGCCCACCTGTCTGCTGAGGCTGCCCAGGAGGCAGGCCCTCCTGAGGAATTCGAAGGCATTCCGCACATTCTCCATCCACAGGTAGACTTCTGGTTAACTGCTTTTCTGCAAATGAAGCCTTCCATTGGCCTGCAGCCAATTGGCTGATGGTCCTTCCAGAAGGGATTCAGCGTTGCATGCAGCTTCCAGCCACACAGTTCTCTTCTAAACTCATAACAACTGAGTCCTTCCTGGAACCCAGAGAGAGAGCTGGCGGGAAGGAAGTGACACGGCCATGCAGAGGGATGGGCCTCTACCCTGCTGCTCCCAACCTGCCTTCCATCCAGACCCTGTGCAGTGCCTGCCCAGTGATGCGAAAAGCGGAGAACGGATCTCTACCAGATCCAGCCTCATGGCCAAGCCAGGGATGACTCTGTCCCAGTCACGCCGAAGCCCCGGGGCAGCTGTGCACCTTGGAAACACCCTGTCTTTACCATGCGATTTTTTGTGTGTGTGAAATAGAAATTAGAGAGGCGAGAAGGAGGATACGGGTGCTGGAGGTAGCGAGGAAGAGGGGCGGGCCCAGACAGGAAAGAAGAGCAGATGCAACTCCGCGCTGGTGCCCGCTGGTGCCCGCCGCCGGGGCCCCGCCCCGCCCCGCCCCGCCCCGCCCCGCCACGCCAGCGGCGGGAAAAGCTTTTTAATATAGCGACTTGTATGTCATCGCACCAAGGTACTGCTGCCCAGTCTGTGATCTTGGGTTTAGGACGGCATGTCTTGCGGAGCCATTATTCAGCTGACCACAAATAATAAATAGAATGACACATTGTTGCGCCAGGAAACAGTGAGATCCTTGAGGCCAGATTTGTGTCCTTTTGTTCACGAGGTTCCAACACCCAGCCATTGTTTGCTGAGGAACTAAATAATCGGAAATAAGCCTCGATGACTGTCGGAAATAAGAAGGCCTAACAGGGGTGTTTCTCACCCCCCAGGGCCCAGCTTCCAGCAGGGCGGGTGTCCCGCGCCATGCAGAGAGGTACAGTGTGTAGTGACCTCACCTTTAGAAACAATAGGTTAAGGATAAGACATGGTACGTGCTAACCGCCATGTCTCACTTCTAGTTAGTTATCTGCTAAAAATTTATTAACTAAAGGGATTTACTGGCCGAATCACTGCCTATAGGTACAAAATATTTTAACAATGACGTATTCTGCTTCTGTACCCCTGCTTGCTTACCCACCTCTTAGTTATCAGTTAATGAATGGAGGAGATATAGTCTTTTGTGTAAAGATTAAGGATGTGGGGGATGGGATCGAGGGCTTAAAACCTTTGTGCCCCTGCGTCTCGGGGCTGCTCCTTTGCAAGGACAGCCGCCGGCTAATAAACTGTCTCTTGGATTAGAGCACTCGAATTGGGCCTGGTTATTTCGGTCACAACAAGTGGATTACTCCTGTCCAGTGGCAGGCCCCTTCTAACTCCATCCACCTGGAGTGACGTCTCTCCAGCAGTGTCACTGACATAAGTCAACCAGCCTCAAATTCTTCTCAGCAGGGCTGAGCTGAAATACCAAACATCGTGCAAGACAACAAAGTGGATATCAAGTGGCTTGGGACAGAGAAAACTCTTCAGCAGATACAGACTCAAGACAAGAAGCCTTTCTGAGATAAAGGAGGGAGAGAGGAGGGTGCTACAGAGGAACGGAGAGGTTCTTCCGCACCCCTGCCCTGAGGAATACTTGTGGCCCCGCCAGCAGCCTTCCATTCTGATAGACACCAGGGCGAGCGCCCCTTCTGCCACGTTGTCGGGAGCCCTCTGCCACCTGTGCCTCTTCACGGCTCCGTCATCGAAGCGCAGAGGAAATGCAAGCAGTTATCAACCCTGACTAACCATCGATGACAGGCACCTGAAATGAGATGTGTCCTGAATGAGATGGTGGTCACACAGGTGGCAATGCCTATGACAGGGGCGTGGGGTCATACCAGGTTGGCAAGATAAGATGGAAGTTGGTGCGAGCTTTTTCGGAGTTACTTGGATATGTGTCCAAATTTCAAATGGGCTTACTCCTGGTTGTGCAACCCCACTGTTGGAAACTTATCCTAAGGCATTAATAGGACATTTACACGAAGGTAGATAAATCTCTGCATCCGTGTATCCTAAGTGGCTGTGAAATGGCCAAATGCCATGGCAGTTACATCTGGGGTTGGGGGGATACTTTGTCACAAGACTGCATTTACTAATAGAGTGAAGCTGCACGTACCATGAAGGTGGCCTTCTTATGACACCACTGTCACCCCAAATGCATTGGTGACTCTCTTGCTGGAACTAACATGCTACCCATGTCTCTCTTTAGGGCACCCACTGCACCCTTGTTTCCATACAAAACCCCCATCTGCTCCAGGGGCTCCACTGGAGACCCTATGTGCAGGGCGACCTGATGACATGTCTTAATTCAAGCAACCCTTCCATCAGGGCTGCCCGGTGGGCTCCCACCTCTCACTCTGCCAGAGAAACTTGGGCTTACAGACCAGCTGGTCACTTGTCAAGGACACACAATGAATTTCTGTTCCAGACGTTTCCATTTTGTCCTGAAATTCAAATCCACCCTTGCAAGATAAAAGTTAGTCACCACTGAGAACATCCAAAAGAATGAAATATGGATGCTTTAAATGATTCCAAAAATATTTTAGTAAGTGGCAACAGAGCTGGCGCAAGTGAGCGTTATCCGGAGCTGACCCCGGCAGTCCCGTTGTGGGACACTGCCGAGTCCGGGATACTGGACAGGCATATCCTAGGTGTACTGAAAATAACACAGCCACCAGGTACTGAAACGTTACAGAGCTCAACGGGCTGTAAAAACTTCAGTCAACCAGAGCAAAACGGAGGGCAGTGTGTCTTAGCCGAAACCATCTGACTACAGAACGATCCTGCTCCTTGGCTCACATTTACAGTTAAGGACAGAGAAACAGAGGAGGGGGGTGTCTCAGTGTCTCATAGCTGCTAGAACAAATGACCACAAACTGAGTGGCAGTCTGGACGGCAGAAGTCAGAAATACACCTTCTTGGGCTAACCTCATTGCATCGCACGGCTGGTTCCCTCTGGAGGCTCCGAGGGAGAATCCGTTTCCTGCCTTTCCAGATTCTAGAGGCACTGCAGTCCTTGGCTCCTGGTCCCTTCCTCCGTCTTCAAAGCCAGAAGCACAGCACCTTCCCGTCCCTCTTTGACTCTCACCCCTTCTCCTGTGATCATATCTCCCCTGCTCTCTGCCCCTCCTGCCTCCGTTTTTTGGACCCTTGTGATGACACTGGGCCCACCCAGATCATCCAGGTTCACCTCCCCATCTCAAGACCCTTAATCACATCTGCAAAGTCCCTTTTGCCATATAAGGCGACACATCCATAGGATCTCGGGGTCAGGATGTGGACTTCTTCGGGAACCATTATTCTGCCAACCACAGGACAGGACCTCCTAGGCCGGGCCCTGAGAGAGAAAGCCAGGGCACACACAGCTCTGCCTTGGAGTTCCACAAACTCTGCAAGACAAGGGCTTGTCTACCAGCTGGTCTATCCACAGGTGAGGTGCCTGAGATTCAGATTAATCCAGTACTCATGCCACACATCCAGGAAGCTCAGAGCCCGGTGTTTCCATCACACTGTGGGCCGTACCCGAGTATGTGGACGAGTCAGGACTGGACCCCAGCTGGCCCTCTGGCCATGCTCTAACAGTCACTATCGTTAACCCCCAGCCAGACTTTTGAGGATCTTCAAACCCATTTGGGAACACAAACACGTGGAGACATTAAATGTAATGCTGACATTTGCAAAGAACCTGAATGTTTGTTGCTTTGCATCCTGTTCTCACAGGAGCAAACTTGGGCTGGGAAGGGCCGAGTCATTGACTCAAGTGGCCCAGCCAGGAGGTGATGGAGGCGGTTAGCCAGCCAGGTCTCTGACTCTCCATATGGAGTGTGCCGTGTTGGCTGAATCCCAGCGAATGAATGATCAAGGAGGTGGGAGCCGCGGTGCTCTCTTCTGGAGCTGGTTATGGCGGGGGAGCCAAAGGTCAGGGCGAGGGGAGGACAGAGGGACACTGGGGCCCTGAGCACCCTCCCAGTTCTGAGCTACAACGGGCGGTAGGCGGTGGGTCCCGTGCCATTACCGCATGGGAGTGTGGCCAGCTGAAGTCATCGCAAGGCCAGCCTGTGGAGGGTAATTTCCAAAACATGTGGCCGAGAGTGATCATGAAGCGTCGGCACTCCAGGCCACGATGCAAAGCAGATGGAGAGGCTGGGAGTGTCCTCTAACAGCTGATGGGCCTCCGCAGGGCCAAGAGTGAGCGCCACTGTCCTCAGCTCCCCTGAAGATGGGCGGAGGGACGGGCAGCATGCAGCATCCTGCATAGGCAGGTCACCTTCAGGCAGCTGGGAGCCCCCAAGCCACCCGTCAGGAGGGGGCCTACCTGCCAGGAGGTCATAGAGGTGGATCCCGACCATGGGCAAGTCTAAGGGGAGTGCACATGCTCCTGCCTGTCAGCAGTGGGCAGGGCTGACCCCTGTCCCTTGTCCTTCTCCTGGAGGGAGTATCCACCAGGCTGTCCGGCGGACACCGCTCTGCCTCGTGCGTCGGCTTTCCCACGCCCCACCAAACATGACTGCACGAACCGCGCTGAACCCGCCTCGCCTCGTCAGCTTGAATTCCCTCAGAGTCTGCAGAACGCTCCAGCCAGAGGGGCATTGGGTGTGTTTCTTGGGATTGTGGAAGCGTGAAACCACACTTATTTGCCCAAGAGTTAGCAGACCTGGGGAAGGGGTGGTTAGGGGAGGACCACCAACCCCCCACCCCCCGCCCCGAGAAGGGACAGCCAGAGAGGCACTGACTGGCCCTCTATCTCTGTCTGGACGGGGTCACAGACTTCGAAGGCGCTCCAAGTCTGTGTTTTGTTTTGCCTTCTTTTGTTTTGCTTTTCGTTTTTTCAACAGTCCCTGGCTGAGAAAAGCGGTCATTCTGATATTTATTCAACGGGGCATGATCGTGTGCGTTAACTGTTCACTTTATGAAGACACACAGTAGGACAGCTCAGGCCCCAGCACAGCAGCCTGCTGCCACGCTTGTTTTGAAAACGTGAATTTGCTCCAACACGATTGATATATGAGAGAGCAGTTTAAATATAACACGAATGGCATGTTTTCCTATGCACAATTTCATCCTCTGGAACGATGCATGCAGACAACAGCACCCACTGAACTGAGCATTGAAGAAACACATGACACGCACGCACACACCTCAAAGCCAGCCCCAGTGTGCCCCAAGTGTGAGGGTCACACCCTCCACGTCGGGAACCACTCGGCCTCTGACCTCAGCCAGCCCTCCTCCTACCACCTCGCAATGGTGACCCTCCCAGTCCCCGTGTCCCAGCAAACTCTGCCCCAGTGCCTTGTTTAATGTGCGAGTTATATATCTAATCATTTCACACACGAAACAGGCCTGCCGTTTTTATTAGCTTCCCATCTTTACCTGTCGCCGATAAAGTTTGGAGTGCTGTGCCCCCAACTGCATTTTTCTCGCAAGCCCTGTAGTTTTTAAATTGCATGCACAGCTTGGTAATTTTTAGTAATGCATTCATCACTTTCTAGCAAGACCGTCCACGTTATGTGTGATGTATAGTTTGTCTAGAAAACATCCTTGTCCCTCATGCTCCCTAAAGACCCCAAAGAGCCCCTCTGCCCCTGCCTTTGGAGTGTGTGGGGTGGATCTACTCCCTCTTCCTAAGCATTCGCCTCTGATGTGTGTGTGGTTTAGCGTTTAGATTATATAAGACCAGGAGGTAAGGACTGGGCTGTGATGAATTCTAGAGAAAGACATCCTTCACCTGCACATTTATAGTATTCCTTTTAATTCAGATGTATAAGCCTTTTTCACTAAAGAGAAAGCTACAAACTTTCTTCCTGCCACATGACAGTGTTTTGATTACAAATATGAATTCAGTCCCAAATTGTCAACTTTTCCAAACCAAAGACCAAAGAACTTAAGGATTAACTCTGAGTAACTTCAACAGCTGGTTAAACAATTACTTCAGTTGAACAAGCATTTATTTATCACCTACTGAATTCTAAACACGGGCCATTGAACCAGAAGACAAGTGTAGACAGAGAAACAGGAGCTCGCATAAATTAATTTAATACAAACTAACGCTCGTAATAATAAATAATATGTGTGCAAAGTACAGAAGTAGAGAATGATGAGTCTGCTTCCTCCACTGAATCACAAATTCCGTGGCATCAATGAAAGGACAAGAGTAACAGCTGGGTTCCTGGGCCTCCTGCCTGCCCGACACTGCCCACCATTAGACACAATCCCAGCATAAGATGATGGATCTAAGGCTCAGAGAGGGCTAGTGAGTTGCACGAATTTGCACAGAGCGAGTGGCAGAGCAGGGGTTTGAATGCAGCTCTCTCGACAAATGAGTTCTCCTGTCTGAATGAATCAGTCGAGCTCTTTTTCATTATTCAGGGGATTTTATACTGTATCACTATATCACAAATTGTTTTTATTAACTCCTTTTACTTATTTTTAACCATTTATAATATATGTACAAGCACAAGACCCTTTTAGAAGCAAAAATGCATCTCACATATTCATCTTGCGGTGCAAGTTTTCCATAAGTTGAAGGATTCTCTCCATTCTTTATTCTATTACCTTAAATGAAGCGTGAGCTTTTTCAGAACAAGGCAAGGCAGTGGTGCTGAGAGCACAGCCTGCTTCCGTTCTGCCCCTCAGATGTTTCCTTGAAGCCCAGGTGAGCATGATGCATCATCCAGACAGGTTCATAGGAAGAGGGCAGCAGAGGCCTTGGCAAGGCTCTGGCAGGGGTCCCAGCTCATTGCCAGGGCGGCCTTGGGAATGCACAGTCTAGGGAGGTTTGCACAACTCCCCTGAGATGGAGAGAAAGTGCCCAGAGCTAAAATTCGAATTCATGGGCAGAGGGAGACTGGAGAGGGTGGGAATCAGAAATCCCTGACTCCACCTGGAGAGGTTCTCATGTCTGGGCTGGGGTTTCATACCACAGAGGGAGCGCCTAGTCCTTGGCTTAAAAACTCAGGTACCTAAGGGTGGAGAGAACTTCCAGAATGTTCTGGGCCAGTGCTCCTCGTGATGTGGGGCAAACATGTTGGGAACAACAGCGACACATCTTCCCAGAGCATCAATTTTATTTGAGGGTTGAAGGGTAAGAACAGTAAAAAAAAAAATTCAACTGGTCAGTTACTTTAAATATTTTCATAAGTTAAAAGGTATGGCTGGATGGTAGGATTAAATGTAAAACTTCAAAGAAATGCTATCCTTGCAGAGGGCTTCCCTAGTCAGTGTCCCCAAACCGCCATCAGGGTCACCACTCCGACGTCGTTCTCTGCCCCTTCTGGGCATGGGTGGTAACGTCATTCTCAAGAGTGTAAAGGGTGCCCGCCCCTCCTTCCCAGGACACACAGGTCTTACACTAATTGCAGCCTAGCATGACGTCACAGTTTACACAGACGAGCCTCATGCTTATATGTCCCAGAGCATGTTTCCGGGGGAAGGGTTTCAAATTGGTTCCAATCTCTTTAGTGTTGGGACAGCCCTTTTAAGACCCCTCTATCCTGAGGTGAGGAAATAGAAACAACCTCTGGCAAATCGGGGAGACGTGTTGCTTCAAGTAACAAAGTTTTCCTACTAAACACAGTTTTGGTTGTCACCAAATCTAATCTTCAGCTCAAATATAGAATCCAATCAAAAGGAGACCCACCCCCGCCAACAGCCTGGATCCATCTGGTGCTCTCAATACACACGGCAACCTGGGAGATGGGGGAGCCCCAAGGCCCCTCCTGCTGTTTTTCACATTTCAGTCTTTCCATCACAATGCACGACTTTTGCCACGTCTGAACACCCCCTGCACTACTGTTCGTTTCTTATCTTTCTTTAAACAGATTTAAATGTAAGCTCAAATACATGTATAGAAATCAACATTGACATTACTACTGCAAATGAAAAATCAGAATCAATTGACTGAATAGTAAGTAACCATAAAAATAAAAACAAAGTGATGTTATTAAATGCTATCTTGATCCCGAAGTCCAGATGGATTCATCACTGAAGACTACCAGACATTTGAAGAAAAAAATAACCAAACTTATATATAAACTCATTCAGAAAATAAAGGACGAGGGATGTTCTCTTATTCTTATCATGAGGCCAATTACTCTGATATCAAAACCAGACAAAGACATTATAATAACAGACCAAAACCCCTCATGAGCATAGATGTAAAATTCCTTAAAATATGAGCAAATCAATTCCAGCAACACATGAAAACGATAGCACATTATTACCAAGCGGGGTCTGTTCCAGGAATGCGAGGTCAGTTTAATATTTGAAAATCAATCAACCTATTTCACCATATGATAGAAAAAAGAAGAAAAAAATAAGATTCTCTCAAAAGATGCAGTAAAAGCTTTGACAAAACTCAGCATCCAGTTATGATAAAAACTCCAAGCGAATTAAGAAGAGAACTTCCTCAGTCAGATACAGGGCATGTATGTAAAAATTTAGAGCTCGCATCCTCCTTAATGGTGAAATATTGGACTTTCCCCTTAAGATGAGGACAAGGCGAGGCTGTCCCCTCACCTCACTTCTGTTTAACACTGAGCTGGGGGTCCTCGACAGTTCTAAATGGCAGAAACAGAGAATAAAAGGAATGCATATTGGAAAGGAAGAAGTAAAACTTTTTTCACAATGTCAACATCTGCCTAGGTAATCCCAAGGAATTAAAAAGGAAGAAGCTACTAGAACTAGCACTAAGCAGGACCTCAGGATAAAGGTCAAGATCAAATATCAGCTGTATTTCTCTTGATAAGTACAAATGATTGGAAATTGAAAAAAATTAAAATCATTTAAAGTTGAATCATAAAACGCTTGGGGATACATTTAATGAAATATGTGCTAGGCCTGATCATGAAAACTACAAAACATTACTGACAAAAATTATAGAAAACCAAAGTAAAAGGAAAGGCGAACTATATTCAAGGATTTTGGAACAGTCAACACAGCAACTCTTTCCAAATTGGTCAGTAGATTCAAACCAACCGGTCAAGGACAAGCAGGTTGTTTTTGTAGAAATCCACAGGCCAATTCTAAAATTTCTATGGAAATACAAAGGATGTGTAATAGCCAAAATAATTTTGAAAAAGAATGAATTTAGAAGACATTATTTAAGACTTATTATAAAGCTACAATAATTGTGTCAGTGTGGTATTATTGTAAAGGCAGGTATATAGATCAAAGGAAGAGAGTCAGAAATAGACCCACATGTAAACGGTCAACTCATTCTCAACAAGTTACCGAAGTAATTATGTGGGGGAAAGAATAGTCTTTTCAAGAATACTGACACAATTGCGTATCCATATGGAAAAAAATATGAATCTCAACACTTAATTCAGACCATACACAAAAATTGTCTTGAAATGGATCATAGATCTAAATATAAAAGCTAAATTTATAAAACTTCTGGAAGAAAACATAAGAAAAGTTATTCATGACCTTGGAATAGACAAATAGTTCTTGGAGAGGACACAAAAAAGCACAAACCATTAAACAATTTGATAAATTGGACATCATAAACTTCTGTTCTTCAAAAGACATTATTAAGAAAATGAAAAAGCAAGCCACAGACTGGAAGAAAATATTCATAAAACAAATATTTCATAAAAGACTTGTGTCCAGATTCTCAAAACTCAGGGATAAGAATATAAATACCCCAATTAAAAATGAATAAAATATTTAAGTAGATATTTCAACAAAGATCACAAATAGGTACATGAGAAGATGCCTGAAATCATTAGTCGCTAGGAAAATGAAAATTAAAATCCTACTGTGATACCACTATACATCTATTACAATAGCTAAAAAAATGTAAAACAACTACATTACCCAGTGCTGGCAAGAATGTGGAATAACTGGCAGCACCACGATCAGGGTGGGCAAGTGAGTCATCTAGGGGGAACGTTCGAGGAGGCACACTCTCTCAGGGTTGTGCAGGCCTGACCATGGGGGACCCTGAGAGTGTACACCTCCTTAAATTCTGCCCCGAGGTGCCTCACTTGCTTCTCCCTAGTCCCGGCACCAGCATCTAGAACTCATACATTGTTGGTTGGGATGTGCGATGGAGCAGCCACTTTGGAAAACAACCTGATTATTGCTTATAAATTTAAGCATTCACTTATCATAAGACCCGGCAATTTCACTCCTAGAGTGGAGAAATGAAAACACATGTCCATACAAAGACTTTTACATCAGTGTTCATAGTAGCTTTATTCATAACAGCCTAAAACTGGAAATAACCCACATGTCCATCGACAGGTGAACACATAAATTGTCACACGTCTAAACAATGGAACACTACTAACAATAAAAAGGAATAAAACCTCTGATGAACAATACCACAAGATAAATCTCAATAATATTATGCTCAGTGAAAGAAGCCAGACACATAAAAATTATGTACTATATTATTCCATTGATATGAAATTCTAAAAAAGACATATGTAATCTCCGTGAGAGAAAGCAGATAGGGCAGGTGATAGGCTCGGGAGATGAAGGTGATCTATCTCAATCGTAGTGTTGGTTACATGCGTGTATAAATTTGTCCAAATTCATCAACATGTACAATTCGAATGATTTAAAGTATTTCACATAGAAAGTTTTTCAAAAATTAGAATTCAAAAGGACACAGGAGCATCTCGAAGGGTTTCTCTCTGGCCAACAATGGAGTCAGTGGAGTATCAAACATACAATAACAGCAAGAGATTAAAGCCGGCAGATATATGTGTACCAATCCTTGTGTTCATAATAATACTAGGAAACGTGCTTGGCTTTTTTGAGGTTTATCAAGATAAATGCCCAGTTTCCCCCTTCCTACTTTATTTACCAACTGCTAGAACCAAACATAATCTTGTATAAACTAGATTTCAGGGTGGCCTCACCGTCGACGAGGGAAAGTCCTTCTCTATAAAGAACAACAGCCGAGAAGCACAGAAGGAATGATGGGATCGGACAGTCACCATCACGCCATCCTCAACACAGCCATAGATCCAGACACACCCACCTGCTGCCGGACCTCCAGGAGAAAGGGTGAGGGCGGGGTTTACAATGGAGGAAGCAACGGACATCCCGACCTACTGGTCAACCCAGCTGGGATTTCCTCTAAATACTTGGGCAGAGGAGTGGGGTGTGCTTGGGAGTGGGGGATGGAATTGATGAAACAAAACTGGAATCCATTGATCACGGTTGCAGCTAGCGACGGAGTACTCATTTATACTATTTGTTTTTCTATGTAGGCTTGTAAAAAGGGAGAGAAAGAGCTTTGGTGGGGCTGATAGACTCACACCATCTCTCTATGCGTTTTAATGAATTTCTACTTAAGTGGCCGGTGAGATAAACAAGGAGAAGCATATTTTGACAAAATAAAGCCTGCATTATGAAGAGTGAACTTGACCGAAGAAGGGACCTAGCATGTTAATATTTACGTAGTTACATCAGAACTATGTAATTTGGTCTGGCAACTGCTTTGCCAATTAGGGATTAGGAAGGCAAGACTTAAAGGTTACTGAACAACAGGCAAAATGATTTATTATTCTTAAGTCATCGGAATAAAACATAGATACGCTTAACTATTTATAGAATTTCACCTAGTCACTCTCATGCAGGCCCGGGGGCCAGATTTAAACATTTGAGCCAGCATCATAATCTTAGAGTCAGACTTTAAGGGCCGTGTGGCTAAAGTTGAATTCCTTTCAAAGACGATTTCATTTCTCCACTGATAATGTCATTCTGATTGTTGAGCGCACTCACCCATCCAATAGCCACCATCAATAGTTTTGAAATTTATAGCCCTTGATGCGGCTTTAACTGCATCATTTCTATTTTCTGTCTGACTTTGGACAAATCTCTCAAACTCTCTGAGCCCGTCATTTTTAAAGAAAAAAAAAAATCTGCATAATAAGGTTAACCTGTAGGAGGGCTTTGACAAGGATGGGGTCAGAGTAAGGAAAATAACACAGACCCTGTGCATGGTACACAGCAGGCACTCGGTCATGTCACATCAGTGGAGAAGGGACAAAACATCACACACCTTATGATGAGGCTTTTCCCGGACCTCAAAAACAAACTCCCCTGGCTGAGATCCAAAAAAGACCACACCAAATTCCTGTCAAGGCCCAGGTCACGTGGCTGCAGCGCGAGACTAACTTGGCTCCCAGGCCTGGCTTTCTGACTGTCCTCCACACGGCTCATCTCCTCCAGAACCAATACTAGACCCCAGTGATAGCATCCATCCTCCAAGTTCCCTTTCTTCAGCATTTTTCAGCCAGCATTCACTGCCTCCCACCCACCCGGAGCCAACTCAGAGAAGGAGCTCGGGAACCATGTGAGCTCGCCTGCAAGGCCCGCCCTGGGAGGCGGTGACTCAGGCTTTCTGGCGGCAAAGACCGACGCCGAGACCCCTGCTGAACGCTCCTGGCCAGAGGGCAGTGCCTTCTCTGTGGGTGGACGCTCGCCTCCATTCGGCCGCCAACTTTGGGGTGCGGGTGGTGCTTGCAGCAGCCTGGGGATGCCCAGCCTCCAGCCCCCGCTGCCTGCCATTAATGAGTTTTCAGGTGGCCATAATAATGTCCTGCTACTTCCTCCAGCTGCCTATGACTCTGGGGAGAGCCACCTCAGCAAACTTTCTCAGCTCTGTAGCTAATACTGCCTCCACAAAGGGTCCAATGATGTCACCGTGTGGAATGAAAACAAAGCTCCAAGGCACAAATTACTTTATCATCTGCCATGTCTGTGATGTGCGTGACTAAGGAAGGGGCCTCGACCTCCTTCGCGAACCCTGGAGAGAGTAAGCGTTCAGAGGCACCGCCAAGGAAGGGACGTGCTCCCCTGGGCCTGCTCTGGCTTCCTTTGAAAATTGTTCTCATCCTCGAAAACAATCTGGGCCAATCCAGCACTTGCTGGAAACAGAAAGCTGGAGAACGGATTGGAGCAAATGCTTCCCCGCCTTCCATGGGCCACGTCTACTGCCGTGAAATCAGCTGACATTAGATTCTTTGTCCAGAACCCCCACGCAGACTCGGGGGGATTCTTGATTCTGTCAGCGGTAGACCCAGGCCCCTCATCGCTGTGAGCCCCCCTTATTCTTCCCCGAAGAGGGAGCTTTCCATCCTGTGAGCCCTTTGGTCAGCACAGGTAACCCCGACGCCCAGACTCTCCAAGCTGACTCCCACTTTTACAAACACTAGTCTGTCTGGACCATCGCGTGGCCTCACAGCAGTGGTCAGACCAAGATCCACCTGTCCATATTTCTTCACTCAAAGGGGAGCTGTCTTCCCTAACTCTCACTCACATCGACACCGTCCCAATGAACAAAGGCCGGGGCTTGGGGAGTAGGGCCAAATCTCCTTTACAAACTGCTCCCCGTGTCCCAGAAAAGCAGAGAAGTGAGGAGAGGGAGATGCCTTAGGAACAGTGCATTCACATGACCTCCAGGCCTGCTGGCTGGCCAGCGTCTCCCAACTGGACGGCTGCCTAGCAGGGGACAGTTTCCAGCACCGGTGTCTCCAGCTCCTTGACCCCACCCTCCAGGGAAATTACATCCAGGAAAACGGGCCCCTGGACCCAGCGGCAGGTGTCATTAATCCCCGCACATGGAGTAAGGACTCTGCTGAAAACCTTGGTATTTGGTTACTTGGAGCAACTGGCTTGGAAGGGATACTGGGAAAAATAGTGCACTGTTCCCAGCAGCGCAAGAGCATTCTCGTTGCTCTTAATAATGATAGATGCGCCACAGGCTGCCGTGTGCTCGGCTTCCGGGCCAGGGATTTTGCCTCTAACGGCAGAGTGTGAGAATGAGCGGGGCTGGGAGGGAGAAACACAGGAGAGAATGAACAAGGATCCTTCGCCCCAATTCCAGCTGAGCCCGGACTGGCCATCACCACGACGCCGGGCTTACACAAGTGTGAAAAGCCCTTCTTCCCTTGATAGCTTTTTTCACTCTCACCGTTATCTGAGGATTGGAGAACCCTTATTACCATTCAACAGAATTAGCAGTGTCAGAAAAACTTACAAAAGACAGAAATGGGCAAAAAGCCATGACTGAGTGTCCTGTCTAGCCTCCGCCTTTGATGTCTTGGAGCTATTCTGACAAGTCTTAATGGTAGAAAAGTAAGGAGAATGCAAGCGATTCTCGTCCATAGAGATGCAAAGGAATTGCGTCTGGGGGGAGAGCAGGAATCTGGCCCTGGATAGGCCAGCTTTCCAGAGCTCTGTGAATTCACTGCCTGTGCGTGTGGTTCTCTGAAATCTTTGAAACACTAGCACCCCGTTTCTTGTTCCCTCATTAGTTCATGAATTAAATAAAATCTCTGATGTGTGTGCGTTTTGTATTGGTTAGAGTCAGAATTTTATCTTCTTTTAAAAATTATCCTTTTCCACCAGGTTACACAGCTAGTAAACAGCAGAGCGGGGATCTAAGCCAGCTCGGCCCACTCTGTCCAGGAGGAAAGAGGAAGAAGAGGCTCTCTGGCACATCGACGGCGTGACCACCATCTGTACTCGTCTGCACTTCATTCGGTCCTCACTCTGCCTCACTCTGCAGATGAGGAAGCTGAAGTTCAGAGTCACAGAGGTGAAGCAGAGAATCAACCAAACCGACAGACTCTGCTCCTAAATCCATGATCAGCTCCAAAGCCAGCACCTCCACGTAGAATGAACAGGACACTCTGTCCTTGCTGTTCTTCTCTGGGGTGGCTGGCCAGAGGCCCCCGCCCAAGGCCTTCAGTCCTCAGGGGTGCGTGTGAAGAAAGTTGGAAGTCAAAGTACCTCCCAGACTTCCCGAGAAGCCCCGCTTACAGGGAACACTCCACCTGTGAAAGCTTGACAGCAGCTTTTCAGTACAGAGATGCAGGTGAGTAGTTAACTAGCCAGCCACAGGAAGAAAGGAAGGATGAAGGAAGGAAGAAGGAAGGAAGGAAGGAAGGAAGGAAGGAAGGAAGGAAGGAAGGGAAGGGAAGGAAGGAAGAAGGAAGGAAGGAAGGAAGGAAGGAAGGAAAGGAGGGAGGGAGACCTCTTGTGTCACTGGCCCTGGAAACTGGTTCCCTTCTCGGTCATTCCTGGCTTGTGGCTGAAACACAGCATGATTCTAATTATTAGAACCATTCTTGCATCCTCACAATATTCCCAAACTTCAGCATGTGTAAACATCGCCCAGGGCAGGGGGTTAACGTTCAGATTCCCTGGTTCTGCCCAAGGAGATTGGGCTCTGAAAGTCTCGGAGCCCAGCATCTAGATTTTCGATGAGCCAGCCCTGTTGTTTCTGAACCTGGAGCTCTAACCCGGGTACTTAGCCTGCGCTCCATCTGCGGTCTCGTACATAAAGGTTTCATGAAGGATCACTGAACTTGAATGCAAAAATAATGTCGTCTTCATTTTCACTAATCGTAGCCGAAATGGAGGGTCTCCTTCAAGTAAAAAAATGTAAGTCCCCACTTGCGGTCGCTGCGCCTGGGACTCGTCGCGAGTGGAGTCATTGCCGGCACCTCCGGGACCCTGTCACTCAGCACTGCACTGAAGTCCACGCACTGTGAAAGCTGCTTCTCCGTCTCCTTAGAGGCTCATGTCACACTCTGTCTGACCTCTTTTATTGGACGTCTGTACCACACTACAGCTGGGTTCCTTTGTATGCCCAGAATATAATTTTTATTTTACATGTTTAAAAGCTTTACTTTGCGAAGGGGTCTATAGGCTGCACCAGACTGCTAAAGGGGCCCCGACAGCCTGAGGGTTAGGAACCTGTGGTCTGAGTGGGGCCCACCAGCAGCACTGCCGCACGCGTCCGGGAATTCACCCTCGACGAGGGAGTGGAAGTCCCCTGGATGCTGTGGCTGGGTGCAGGCTGACCTCGCCCACTCTTCTGGAAAGTGGCCCACGGCGTGTGCTCTCCCCACGTAAACATGGAGCACAGAGGAGGCTGACTTGGGGCGTCCTGTGTTTTTCTTCTTTGCATTCCAGCCCTTTGTCTCTCCATCATGATGCTGGGATCAGGTACCAAGAGAACACGATTCCAGAAAGGCTTGTTGCTATTCACAGAGCAGAGAGAGCTCTTAGCCTGAGTGATAACAGAATTCCCTTCCAATCAGGCCACAGTGAGCAAAGGAGGCCAGAGGCTCTCTCGGCATCTGCAATGCACAGCCTGTCAGAGCCTGTGGGTCAGAGGCTGAGGCTCAGAGAGGTCAAGGGGCTTACCTGAGGTCACACAGCAGTAAGTTTCAAAGCCAGACCTCCGAGCAGCTTTCAGGCCCCCAGTGTGCTGCTCTCCTCTTCACCAAGCCGACTTCTTGTCAGGCCGGCACATCTGCGGGACCACGCTTTGGGATGTGCTTTCGGCTACGAGAGCCAGCTGGGCTCAGGGCAGCTCCCTGCCCTGCTCTGATATCTGCTGGTGCCTCAGGCAAAGGATTCTCCAGGGCCAAGAGACTTTCTCCAGCTGCTGAAGGACCCCACGAAGGCAAAGCTGTGTTCTCAAGCCAGACCCAGTTCCCCCACCCCTCGAGCTCTGCTGCCCAAGAAGACAGCCTCGCCTTCTGCACCCTGGGCTGTGTGGAAGAGAGTGGGCCAGGCGCGGCCAGGGCTCGGCCCAGGTCAGAACCCACGGGAAAGCAAACGGGCCGCACAGGACGTCTCAGCTGAGCCACAGCTGAGCCACAGAGGCCAGGACACAGCCTCACCCTCTTGTTTCATCAGTGGTGTGATCATTGGCTCCCTGAGGCTGGAGAAACGCCTTCTAGGGCTGGGTGACCCAGACTGGACCCAGACCTGACCTCTCTGAGGAAGAAATTCCAGGGTTATGTGGCAGCCAGTGGTGGCCATGGGGAGAAGTTAAGCTTGTGGCCTCCAGAATCAGATGACCTGGGTTCAACCTGCACTGCTACTCCCTAGCTATGTGAGCTGAGACAGGTCGCTGTACCTCTCTGTGCTTCACTTTCCTCTTCCGTGTCTGGCACACAATAGGTGCTCACTAAGTAACTGTCGAATGGACACTGAGTACTACAGCTGATAGCTTCATAGGTTGCTCAACTGTTACTAAGGCTCAGAGAGGGTCACGACCTTCCCGGGAAAGTCCCACCTCCCCCCCATCACTGTCAGTCTGGGAAGAAGCCTGTGGTCAGATTAGCGGGAGTCTCAGGAGCCCAGCACTCACCCGCCCCACCCCCAGCCCTATAGTGATTCAGATGCTAATTATTTAAAGTTCTTAGTCACTTCTCTGAGTTAAAAAAGATTTAAGGGACAAAATAAGAATTCGTGGTGCTTTTACTTTGGTTTTCCCTTTTTTAAAACTTTCAGTTTTGAAATGATAATAAATTCACAGGAAATTGAAAAGAAATGTCCCGCAGGTAACACATGCCCTTTTCCCGCCCCCGTCTCCCCCATGTGAACATCTGGCACATCTGCATTATTGCAGCGGCACCACCAGGTTGGTGCAATCCCAAATTTACGGTCAGATTCACCAGATGTGTGTGTGTGTGTGTGTGTGTGTGTGTGTGTGTGTGTGTGAAGTGAGGTGTGCGAGAGAGAGAGAGAGAGAGAGAGAGAGCGAGCGAGAGATTAGCTCTCTACCGAGAGGGTTCATTCCTTTTTATTGCCGAGTAGTATTCCATGGTGATGAAAGACATCTGAGTTGTTTCCAGGTTTTGGCTGTTAGAAATACAGCTGCTACAAATATTTGTGTATAGTTCTTATGTGACGATAGATCTTCATTTCTTTGGGATATATGCCCCAACAGTATAATTGCTGGGTTGCATGTTGTTTTAGAAGGAGCCGCCAAATTGTCTTTTAGGGTGGCAGTACCATTTTGCATTCCCACCAGCAATGGAGGAGAGAGCCAGCCTCTCTGCATCCTCGCCAGCATTTGGTGTTATCACTGTTTTTACTGCCACTGTTCTGATAGGTGTGCGGTGCTATCTCATTGTGTTCTTAGTCTGCATTTTCCTAATAGCCAGTGACTTGAACACCTTTTCCTGTTCTTATTTGCCATCCATATCTCTTCTTTGGGAAGCACCTGATCATGTCTTTTGTCCACTTTCTAATTGGGTTGTTTGTTTTTTCACTCTTAAGTTTTGAGAGTTTTCCATATATTTAAGACCCAAGTCCTTGTTGGTTACGTGGCTTGCAAATATTTTCTCCACTTGGCAGCTTGTCTTTTCATCTTCTTAAGAGTATCAATAAGCAAAGTTTGTTTTTCATTTGTTTGTTTTTTTTTGTCAAGTCCAATTCATGGACTTCTGTATATCTAGGGAGACACTTTGACAGGTCATGCTTTGAGTGTCAGGTCTAAGGACTCTTTGCCTGCCTAGAATCTGAAGATTTTCTGCTGTGTTTCTTTTTTTTTTCCCCAAGGTTTTATAGTTTTTCATTTTCCATTTAAATCTACAACTCATTTTGTGTTAATTTTGGTATAAGGCGTAGGGTTATCTGGCAGTTTGTTTTCTGCCTCTGGATGTCCAGCTGCTCCAGTACCAGTGGTTGAAATGCTGTCCTCCACGGAAGAGCCTTTGACCTTTATTGAGACCTTTCGGGCATATGTCTGCGTGGGTCCATTTCTGGGCCTTCTATCTGTCCCATTGATCTGTGTGTCTGTCCCTCCGCTGACACCACGTGGTCTTGATGACTGTCGCTCCGCATGTGCTGACATGTCATATCAGGTAGAGTGATTCTTCCCACTTGAGTCTTCTTTTCCAAAATCACTTTAGCTATTCTGGGTCCATATATTTTAGAATAAACTGGTCTGTGTTGACAGAAATCCTTGCTGGGTTTTCATTTTCTCCTTTTAAAACGAGCATTTGAAACGATCTGCATTCATGAGGGCATTTCTGCCAACCCCTGGCCAACAGTGCCTCAAAGGCCTCCCAGAGCTCTGGGTGGATGTAAACTGGACGTCCTTGGACACCAATGTTTACCACTTAATGAGTGGCCTCCTGGGTGGCCCTTCCTTGGTGGCTTCCTCAAGCTGGCCCCCTCCCCAGAACATTCAAGAATCTCTCCCCGTGGCTTAGGCTGCTCCTGAACGGCTGCGCCTACTGGCCGTGGGCATGCGGAGGAAGCTTCCTCAGCAGAGTGGCTCACACACCTGCAACGCATCGGCACCCTGAGGGCCCATAAAACACAGATGCTGCTGGCCTCACCCAGAGCTTCTGACTCAGGAAGTCTGGGGCCTGAGAATCTACATGTCTAACGCGTTCCCAGGTGCTGCTTTTGCTGGCCTGGGGACCCCATTTGAGAACCCCTGCATTGTATGATAAACTACTCTTGCATTTTTAAAGTAAAAATTGTACTTCCAATATTACTTAAAGGAGGGGTGAAGGAGTGAGGAAAATGCTTCTTTTCAGATTAAGTCTGTCAGCGCCGAGCTGATCGAGAAGGGAGGGTTCGATGGTGAGACGCCCAGTTGGAAGAATGCACAGGAGGCCGACATGGGAATGAAACGGCAGGCGCCAACTTTACTGCGGGGAGCTCACTTCTGTTGAGGGGAGTGCCGTGTTGCGCGCACTTCTCCTGCTCCCCTTCTTGTGCTCCCCTTCTGCTCTCCAGGGGACCGCATGGCTCCACACATAGCAGAGCACAATAGTGGCCTTCAGCCACACATGCGTGATACAATAAGCTGAAGCACGTTTACATATCTTAGGCACAGGCGCCCTACTACACTAATGTGACATTCTAAAACCGGGGTCTTATTCCTAGCTGCGAGCCTGGACCACTGCCAGACCTGAGACCCGCCAGGCCTGGGACCCAAAAAGTCTAATTTAAATGGTTAGTTGGTAGTTCACACAATCTATTGATGAAGGAAAAATTACAGATTACATGGTGCAAAAAACGTAATGAGAAAACGGGCTACCGCACATCGCACACGCGCCGCGCCAGACCCCGTGCAGAGGGCTTTTCGATGTCATCTTCTTCATTTTCCCCTTGTTCTTCCCAGGGCTAGAAGGTTGTTAGCAGATTGCCTGAGCTGACCATGTCAGTGCCAGGGATGGCCGGGCCTGCAGGCCTCCAGTGCATTGGCCAGGCTCTTCTTAGAAAAACAACCACAACACATTCCGTACAGGCTGATGACGGCCCCCAAAGATACCAGGTGCTCATCTCCAGAGCCTGTGAACATGATTTTACAGGGGGAAAGAACTTTGCAGGTCTGGCTGAGTTAAGGATCTTGAGATGAGAGGGGAGGAGGGAGATTTGACACAGACGGACAAGGAGGAGGCCAGGTGAAGATGGAGGCAGGAAGTGGAACAATGAAGCCACAAGCCCAGGAATGCCTGAGGCCCCCAAGAGCCGGAAGAGGCAGGAAGGACCCTCCCCTAGAGCCTGCTGAGGAACCTCGGCTCTGCCGACACCCTGATTTCAGGGAAAACTGATTTCGGCTTCTGGCCTCTACAAACGTGAGAGGATAAATTTCTACTGTTGTAACTCACCAGGTTTGTATTGATACGCCGGCCCTAGGAGACTCACACCCCCACTGTGGGCACCTTGTGTTTCTTATTTAATCCTTACTAGAAGCCAGGGAGACAGGAGTGACCTCAGTCACCACTCCACATGGGAAGAAACCTCTTTCTCTAAGCTCGGTAAGTAATTGACCAAAGGCCAAGCTACCAATCGGCAGCAGAGGCAGGACAGCTGCTGCGTTCAGGCCATCTTCATTATTCTGTGGCCATCAGACACTGGACCAGAGAATAGATAGGGAGGGGCATCAGTTAGGATATGAGCAGAGGTCCAGAGGTAGGAAGCCCAGGGACAGTATCGGGCCCCAAAAGCCATCACTCAGGGACCCAGCACCTATCCATTCCACCATCCTCAGCATGTGATTTTGTTCTCATGCCACAAGATGGCTGCCACACCTCCGAGCATCACATACACCTTCCAGATAGAAGAAAGGAGGAAGGACAAAAGGCCACTGGTGCTCGAAGACTGAGTCTGTTCCTTCTAAGCAGGAAATGCATTGTGTCCCTGGAAGCCTCACATGGTATTTTTGACTGTTATCTCATTGACCCGAGCCATCATGCGACCAGCCCTAACTGCAAGGCAGCCTAAGAACTATTTTTAATGGAGCTCATTGACATCCCAGGCAAATAAGGGTTAAATCGGAAAGGGACAGTGTGTGTCTTGGAAGGCCTGACAAATAGCTGAACGTAGAGCCCTCTGTGGTTTAGACGCCAGACTCTTCTTGAGAAGAGGCTTTGCTTCAACCTCCAAGACTTACGTGCTCCACACATACACATGTGTTCCTAAAGGTATCCACAACATTTTTCTGATTATGAAAATAATATATATTCATTGTAAATATATTAGAAACTACAACAATGCATGAAAGTAACTCACCAGCTAGAAAGCACAGTGACCGTGTGCACATGCTGCGTCCCGTCTCCCCCTTCGCACTAAGATCTTGCTGACGTATGAATTAGATTGAATCACAACCTACATGTACCAGCGTGGCACGGGTTGACAAGGCGGGGTGGTTAAAACAAGCTTGGCGGGGGTACCGGGGAATAATCTGGGTCTTCACCGGGATCCGCCATTTGCTAACCCCATGAAACTGGACAGCTTTTTTGTTTTCTGGTTCCTCATCTGTAGAATGGATATATGGATGTCGTGAAGGTTAAAAAGTGCAGGTAAACGTTCTGGGGCCCGCGGTGTTGAATCAATGTTAGTGCTGCCAGTGCAGGTCAAGGGAGGCCCGCCAACCCACGAACGGTAAGCTGGACTCAAGCCTTCCGTTTGGTAGATTCGATTTTTCGAGTGTGCGAGGCTCACGTCAGTGACTAAGATTCTTATCAGAAATGCACACAGCTTCCAGATACACAAATCCCTCCACCAGAACGAGAAGTCTCTCCTCGGTTGTACGTTTGTGCCCAAATATTCCTCAGTGAAACAGCAGACAGCCTGAAGCCAGGAGCCCTTTTCCGGCCATGGCCCTTCTGTCCAACCTGGTCTGCCCAGGCGGCCTGGAATATAGGCTTTATGTCCAATTACCCAGGTGCACAGTCCAAGTGAGCGTGGTCACCACTCCTCTCCCCATTTACATAGAGGGCTGGAGTGATCTGCCGGGAGCGGCCGAGTAGGGGGCTGAGATTGGCCCAGGCTCTTGGGGAGAGGGAACACTTCCTTAGTGCCATCCTGGACAATTAGGAGGCAGTGAGCTCACACTGCAAGATTCCACAGCCCACCTGGCACAGGTCCCAGCATTGGGCCTGGTGTCCCTTCCCAGAAGCGCTTTCAACCTGACAGGAACTGTTCTCACTCCAGGGGGTTTTCCCTCCTCTCTGGGGAAGATAAAACTTCACCTAGTGGCCTCAAACAGACTCTTCAAGCAAGAGCTCCTGTCCATTTATCTATCGCCCCCTTCACTTCACACCTGCACCTGCTAGGTGTCAAATCAGTGATGCTTTAACGGAAGAGAACAATACTCATGGTGCTGGGCCTGGAATATGTCATAATAGCAACCGCTTACTGATCTATTGAGCTCTTGAAATAGGCCAGAGGCTACCACAGCCCCACTTTACAGAGAAAACCGAGGCCCTAAAACAAACAGGCCCAAGGTCTTAGGTGTACTGGTATATTCATGAGCTGGGCTTCAAATCCAGGTCCCTAATTGCCTGAACCTTGGGCTATCTCGCCCCTGGGCATCAAAGCACCTTAATTGCAGACAGCCTGCTGTGGGACCGGTTCTTGACCATTCTTATTAAAAAGAGCATCTCTCACAGCAGCCCCATAGGCAATGGGGTTGCCAGCCCCAGGGCTGCAGGTAATAATCCACTGCTAGGAGAGGTGTGGGGAAAATGGGACCTCCTACCTAGCCCAGGTGCCCGGAAAGCACGTGCCTTCTTGCTGGTGCCCCTGGGGGCGGAGCTTCTGCTCTGAGCCTCAGTTCAGTCACTCTGTGGACTGAGAGGTTGGAACCAGATGCTCACCCTTCACTTGTTGTCTCACAGTCTCGCCTGCAGTCCCCGAGATCCCCTGCAGTGGCTTTCCTGGGCCTCACAGACGGGAGAGCCAGTGAGTGGCCCACTGACCTCAGACAGGTGCTCTCCATTTCAGCTGCACGTGCACAAGTGTGTCTTAGCTCACCTGGGACCCTCATGAATAATGCATGCAGGCTGAGCTCACCAGGAACAGACCGACCCACACAGCTTCCTTTCCTGGTTACAAGGCCTCAGAGGGCCTGCCTTCTCAAAATCCAATAGCTCTGATCCCCGGTGGCTGTTTCTTTCTCCTCCTCATCTCTGATGAAAAAGTTATGTTTCTTCTAGAGAAGTTACTTTAAAGTGTGTTTTAAAGGCCACATTGTGATTCTTAGCTGAGAGCTGCAGCTCACACACTAGAACTTTTCAATGCTGATTCATACCAAGACAGGCAAAGGGATGTGGCATGAAAAGACCCAGGACCCAAAGGCAGCAGGCCGGGTGCGGGGCCGTGTGACCTTGGGCAGGGCGCTCCTCGGCCTGAACGTAGAACTGTTTATGACATGGCCCGGGGTCTTAAGTGCAGACTCTGTAACCTGTGTCATAACCAGCTAGGAACACCCAGTGACACTCCTAGAGCCAGCCCTGTCCCAGAACCAGTGAGTGAGAATCTTGGGGGCAGAGAGGGGCTGCCAGTTTAGCTCTGCCAGAATCTAGAGGGGGTTTCTCCAAGTGTGGGCCCCGGGCCTGCAGCAGCACCACCTGGAACGCGTTAGACATAGAGACTCTCAGGCCCCACCCCAGACCTGCAGAATCAGAGAGCCATCAGTTTCTGATTTTAACTGTTTAGCTGCCATCTGTTTCAACTCGACCTCCGGGGAACTCTGGTGCGCTAGCTTGAGAAGCGCTGGACTAAATGATTTCAGAAGGGGTAGTTGGACTTGCACATGAAATGTTAATCATTTCATCTGGTTTTCTTCCTTGTAGCGTTTGCATAAATGATTAGCGAGGACAAAAGATGGATTATGAATGACGGAATTCTAGGCATTGTGGAGTGGAATTCAAGAACACTCTCATGACAGAAGGGTTTTCTTGAATCGCCTGTGTGGATGGCCACCTCTTGTGTCACTCATTCGCATCTACTCAACAAATGCATGTTAGAACCCACCATGTGTCTGAGGGTAAAGTGTGAACAGGCTGATCAAGCCACCGTGCTCGGCGAGGGAGGAGAGACAGGTACATGACACAGATGCCCAATACAATGCGATCGATACGACATCAGAGGAGCCAGGGAGCAGCCCCCAGATTTGTGTCCCTGGTGGGTCCCTAGGACATGAAGCAGAAGCAGAAGTGTGAGTGCAGAGGTTCTTTAGAGCAGGGGTCCCCAAATCCCGGGCCGTGGACCAGTACTGGTCTGCGGCCTGTTAGGAACCGGGCCACACAGCAGGAGGTGAGTGGCGGGTGAGCGAGCGAAGCTTCATCTGCATTTGCGGCCCCTCCCCAGTGCCAGCATCACCGCCTCAGCTCCACCTCAGATCACCTCAGATCGTCTCATAGGAGCACCGGTCCCTGGTGCCAAAAAGGTTGAGGACCACTGAGTAGATACTGTCACCGCTCTTGTTTTACAGATGAGGAGAGCGAGGCTCAGGGCCTAAGACCCTTGTCCAAAGCCACACAGCACGATGCTGGACCTCTGGGTCCATTTGTGCCCTTAGGACCCCCTCAAGCCCCTGAGCCACATCCAGTTGGAATTCTCAACATACAAGCTCAGCACCGGGGGAAATGCAGACCGTAGGCCACAATAAACCTGGGTGCCTCACTCAGGCCTGGAGAATCAGCTTTCCTCAGATGCCCAGGGCAGAGAAAGGAGTGTCCAGGAGCCTGGGGGACCTTTAAGGGAAGCTGCCCCCTGCTGGCCCCCCTCCAGGACAGGCTGCACAACACCTATATCCGCAGCCCCGATGGAAGGGAGCCACCATGCCTGACCTGGCTTCTTGCTCCACTTTCTGCCTCTAAGCCAAGTAAACATCTCTCCCGCTGTTCCTCACTCCCCTCCCTGTCCTTACTTCCCACCCGTCATCCTGTCCAGACAGTTGGGGGAGGCCTCCTCACGGCAGGCCATGAGCTATGCAGTTTCTGTCCCCTGTGCCTTCCTGCATTCCACTCTGCCTCCCACCCCTCGCTCTGAGCTCGGGGTCTGAAGTGGGCCGAATGACAGCCCCCAAAAGATGTATCCATGTCCTAGACCCCAGAACCTGTGACTCTGACCTTATTTGGGAAAAGAGTCTTTGCAGATGTGACTAAGTTAAAAGGTCACGAGATGCGATCAGCCTGGATTTAGGATGGGCCCTAAATCCAATGACTGATGTCTTTATAAGGGAAGGACAGAGGGAGATTTGGGACCCAGACACAGGGAGAGGCAGAGACTGAAGCGATACGCCTCAAACCAGGAACACCTGGGGCCACCAAGAGCTGGAAGATGAAGGACCCTCCCCTCGAGCTTTCAGAGGGAGCGCGGACCTGCCGACACCTTGGTTTCAGGCCTCCAGAACCAGGAAGAAATACATTTCTGTAGTCATCAGCGCCCCAGTTTGTAGCAACTTGTGGCAGCCCCAGGAACTAAGATGTCGTCCGGCATCCCTCGGGCAGGACGAGTCAGCTAAAACGCCTGCCGGGCCTTCTGGGCTCAGCATTTCAAACAGCAGCAACTAGATGGCCGGGGAAAGGGCATTAAACATCGTAGCGGACCTTCAGCGCCTGGCAGGTTCTGGGTAAAACATGCACATCCTCGTAACATCGATTTCCTAGTACATTTTCATGGATCAACAATGATTCGAGCCAATAAAACCGGAGCTTTGTGTGGTGGGAGGTACTCATGTGTGCCCCCTCCCTCCTCACCCCAAGTCCACACAGACCCTGCACACACACTGGTTTTTATTTTTATGAACCTGTGCAACGATGTCTTCATACGGTTCACGTTCTAAAATGGAAAAATGAAATTATTTTCCTATTTCAGCAAATTTGCTACAGCCGCTCGCCCAATAACTGGGCCCTGTTAACTCTCCAGAGCTTCCTGCCCTTGTCCTCTCTTATCCTCAACACAGCCCACGACCCAGACGGTGTAGAAGGCACCATGCCCATATCTAAGGTGGCACGATGCAGGGGAAGGAAGGGGCTGGTCTAAAGCCACAGTTCCTCTGTAACAGAGCCCGCTCTGCCCCTATCTGAGCTGGCACACACCAGAGGCACAGGCAGCTGGAGGGCTCTGTCGCCCTCGCCTTGGCCCAGCTGAGTGTGGGGTGGGCTGGGTCTCCCCCCAAGAAATGACTTCATAAGCTCAGGATGGAGGGATGTGGGGAGCTTTTTCTAAGTAAGCAAATAGCCTCATTTCTTCTTAGTGAAAGCAGAGCAAAAATTCTGAAAACAACAACAAAAATGTCCTCTCTCCTCCACCCCTCATCTGTCTCCAAACGATACAAAAAATGGTGTGAAGGAACTTGGACCCTGGAGTCAGCGAGACGAGAGCCAGGTCCTGCTCCTTAGCTGATAGCCGCTCCTCAGTCACGGCGTGTGTTTCCTGCCGCTGCTGTCACGAGTCATCTAAATTCAGTGGCGTAAAGCAACACGACTTTATTCTCTCACAGTTCTGGAGGTCAGAAGTCCGACGGTCTTGTGTGACTAAAGTCAAGGTGATGGCAGGGCTGTGCTCCCTCCAAAGGCTCCAGGAGAGTCTGCTCCTGCCCCTGCCAGCTTCTGGTGGCTGCCAGAGATCCGTGGCCTGTGGCCACATCGCTCCAACCACTGCCTCTGTTGTCATGTGGCCTCCTTCTCTTCTGCCTGTGCCAAATCTCCCTCCATCTCCCTTTTACGAGGACCCTATGACAACACTGAGCCCACCTGGACAATCTAGAAAGACCTCCCCATCCCAAGATCCTTAAGTTAATCAAATCCGCAAACCCCTTTTGTTGCATAAGGTCACATAAGCACAGATTCTAGGGATTCTAGTGGAAACTTCTGAAGGTCATTTTTGAGCTCACCATAGTCACCTCATCCTAAACAGGAGTCATAAACCTGCCTTCATAGGCTGAATTGGGCAGAGGCTCCTAGAACTCGCGCCTGATGTGGCAATGGTCAGCATGGGCAGTGGAGTTGTGGGGCTGAGCTGAGCTCAGGCACTGCCACATCAAGAGCTGGTGGCTATCAAGTGTCCACTCTCCTGGCTGGTGGTGCCATCCCCACCCCAAGGCCTGCTCAGGTTAAGTGCCCGTCTCTTGGGACCAGGAGAAGCCTTGGGCTAGGCCCGCCCACTTGCCCACACGCTGCCGAGCAGATGAGATAGACAGTGGGTGGCATTCCAAGATGACACCCATGAAGAGAAACTTTTGGTCAACCCAGATATAAAGAGACTGACCATACACTCCCCTTTCTAGTCATATTTGCTGTCTGGGTTGTTTTTTGAGGGGGAAAAGAATCTTATCTTTCATAAGAAATGAATCAAGCAGGAGTTTGCAAACAAATAATGGAAATAAGTAAGGTGACACTGAAAGAAAGTTCTAGAACTCTGGCAGCATGAGTCCAGACATCCTAATCCCTCGAGAAAGTACACAGGGTTCTTCCCGTTAGGCGACCAGTCTCATCTGTGGGAGTTTATTGTACTCAACTCACTTTCTGTTGGAGGAAAATTCCTTTGGGAGCCCCCATCTGCCAAGGACGGTTTGTTAATTATGACCAGGGGAGGTTCAGGGGGCAGGACGGGGTGGAAGGAGGACAGGCTCGTAATTCTTTGCAGTGCACTGACTTCAGAGGTGTGGGGACATGTGGTGGGAGGCTGGAACTTGGCCCAAGGTGCTGGCACCCGTCCACACTGTCTCCTTCTGAGGGGACCTGCTGGCCAAGACGGAAATGCATTGCGCTGGCCCAAATATCGCCAGATGTGACGAGGCCGTGGATTCTGTTTTTCAAATCCTCGATTACTCAGAGATGGCTGACCTGAGACATGACTTCCTCCTGGACCCTAAAACCAGCTTGCTGGGCCTGTACCCAGACCCTGCCTGCTTGAAACTTGGCCTGGTGTGTCCCAGGGCCTGGTTAATGCACGGCCAGGTCTGAGGATGCGTCTTTCAGTCTACACACACACGAACTGGTGTGAGTATTTGTCTCCTGAGTGTGCCCTGTGACTTGTCCTTTCTAACCAAATTTGCACCAGACGCCACCACAGAGCATCCTCGCTGTCACTCCATTCGCCAGTCCATGGCAGACATCACTAGTCAATCACTGAAATCCCAGCGAGGGTTCTGAGATCCTTTACAATACAGCACTTCAGGCCTTCGATATTTACTGTCCATCTGAAGCAACACATATTTACTGATCTTATCTGAGATCACCATGCTTGCTTTCAAATACACACCACGCACACTGTTTTGACGATGTCTCCCCGGAGCCACTGAAAATGCCACTTTCCATGGTCAAAATTCCTCTTATTACCCAAGTGGTGTCTTCTCCAGGAAGAAAAACAACTGAGCTGCATGCATAGGGGAGAGCGGGCTCGGCTGCTAATCAGCACATCTAGCTAAAGGTCGCCGGGGGCCTACAGCCGCCTGTGTTTATTGGGGTGGGGGAGCAGTACAGAGTGATTTTTGTCATGACACGGAGTGCAAGGCAGAACATGGGATTGCCATGAGGAGGGTGAAGTGGTCCCACTGATGGAGTCACAGCTAATGAAGCAGAGGCTCCCAACACATCTTTATAAGTCTGCGTTGTCTCCAACAGGAAAAGGCTAAGATCTTGACCAGAGACACGGCCTGCAGCGTCCGTGATGCTTAGCGAGAGAGGCCGAACAGAAAAGAACACACATTGTCTGCTTCCTTCACAGGAAATGCTCAGAACAGGCAAATTCATGGAGACAGAAAGAGGACTAGGGGTGATTGCCAGGGGCCAAGGAGATGGGGTGACTGCTAATGGGAACTGGGATTGTTTGGGGTGATAAAAATGTCCGAAATTGAAAGTAGTGAGGGTTGCACAACTCTGTAAATATACTAAAAACATAGAATTGTATTCTTTAAATTAATGGACTGTGTGGTCCATGGGTTATATCTCAATAAATTTGTTGGCGCTTTTTTTTTTAAAAAATAGCATCTGAAAGGCAATGACCTCACAGCATGATGGCCAGGCTGCCAGCAGGCTCACAGCTTCCGGGCCAGGTGGCCTTGGCAAGGGTCTTAACCATCTGGAGGCCAAAATTCTGCAACCATAAAATGGAGCTAAGGCAACTCACCCCGCAGGGCTGTGGGGGGATCTCGTGAGGATTAAAAACCACCAGAGACAACCTGGTATGCAGGAGACACAAGAAACCCTGGTTTCTCGGGAGCAGGCCTGGTGACTCCCAGATGTGGAGCTGAGGGTGACTAACACCTGGGGGTTGGTGACTGAGGCCTGAACACTCCCCTGAAGTCCCTCTCAGGAGTCCTGGGAGTTCTTTCATCCCTCACCCACCTGATAGCGGGGGCAGGCCCTGCCGTTCCCATGCGGTGAGAGCCTGCTCGCTGCTGGGGAAAAAGGACCAGACACCCCACACAAGCCCCTGGCATTGCATAGTAGAGGATTGGGGGGCCAGGGCCCCAAACTCTCACGGGGAGTGTGCAGCAAGGAGCACCTCTTCAAGGAAGTTCTCAAGGGAAGAGCTCAGGCAGCTTGGAGCGAAGAACAGAGAGATAGCATCTACCTTCTGAGGGGTTACTGTCGCTTCTAGAGCCACCTAAGGGAGGAAGGGAGTGGGAGGAAAATGGCCAGCCTCAGGGGCCACAATGAGGGTATTTTTAGTACCCGAAGGCCCTCCCATGCTCGGGTCGAAGAATCAAAGACTTTTAGAGACGGGGGCCACATGAAACACACCAGCAAGACTCTACGCAGGCCTGAGGAGGTGGAGGTGGGCCATTCCTACTTCTGGGGAGCCTTTGGACAGTTGCAGAATAGGACACCATTTCAAGAAAAACTGAAACCACGAAAAGGTGCTTTCGCCCCCGAATCTGGCAGTTGGCCTCCCTTTGGGGTCACGGACACAAGGTGCATGCCCTGGGACACGAAACGAAGGGGACAGGATCCCAGGGGACAAATGCGTAACTGAAAACACGCAGGGCCCGGCAGCTGACACATCCGCAGCACATTGTTTCTGTCTTTTCAGCTTAAACCGAGCTCTAAGTCTAGAAGGAGTCTCTCCTTGAAGTCCGATGCTGGGGAGACTGTGGGAACGATCAAGAGCTGGCATTCCTGAATCTGGAAGCCTGACCCCTAGCAAGGACAAAACGGGCCAAAGCCGTAGAGCGGTCAGGAAGTCCGCGTTCTTACGCCGTCCACCCTGGGGTGGGAAATCCTGCCAGTGTTTTCAACAACCCAAAAACCATCTCCACCCTCTCTCCCCTTACAGCTCAGCGCGCAGAAGGCATGAGGACTCGCCAGCCCATGGCGACAGCTCGCCGAGATTTTATCACTCCAGATATTTGCACAAAGTGTAAAGACTTGGGGAGAAATGGAACCTCTGAAACGCTCTTTGGCGAACTTCATCCGTTTTTTCTTCCTGTTCCTTACTCAAGAATCCCTGTTAATGATCCAGGCCACCATCCTTCCTAGCGATGAAGCCCGAGCCCAGGGGGCCTACAGCAAATCCCCCCCGGGAGTGAGGGCTTTGAGTCTGCCTGTTATGGAAGACCCTTCCCAGGGCGTTTCGGGAGGTTTATGTGCGGAAAGCCCGATTGTCACTTTCGTTCATTGCCCAACTTCGTAATGGGAAACAGACATGTCAATAAGCACCAGGAAGAGATCTGCTTTGAAAAACTTGCTCAGATGAAACTCTTGCGAAGAGACCGGCACTCACGAATATTGTAAAAATGGCTTGTTATCGGTAGCGCATGCTTAGGATAGCTCATGTACAACTGCAAGCTGCCGATCCCCAATTCTGCTCCTGGTTGGTCCGGGGGTTTTGCAGGGTGACTCAGCCCTGCCTCCATGCCTGGTCAGAAAAGCCGTAATGCAATGCACATTTAGCAAAAAGTATAGCTCATCAGGTTTGTTCATGGCACATCCGAACCCGGGTGCTGAGAGATAAGCCTGTCACCAAGGATGCGTCACAAAAAGGAAAGAATAATTCAGAAACTGACAGAAAACCTTAATGAAAGAGGAAGCCTCTGATTGCGTCAGATCAAAGTCTACAGACAGATCACTATTCCCACCAAATGAATCTGCTTTTAAGCTCCTGCCTTTCGTCTAGCACACGTTATTTTCAGTGAGAAAACAGAATGCTTTGTTTTGCTTAAAGGTGTTCCCAGACTGCATTTGTCCCATCACTTCAAGTCTGAACACATCAATAGTAATTAATTAAAAGACACGGATTGTCCTAATAGCATCACATCCAAACTCCTAAGGAAAACACTTAATTTCCAGTGTCCCAGAGCCAGCTCCTGAGCCAGGGAGCCTGCACTTACCCTGGAGGCAGCGGTGGGTGTCTGCGCGTGTCCTGCCGTGCGGCGTGTGGCGGGTCAGGTATTCATGTGTCCTCCCTGACTGCAGTGGCCCAGGTGCCCGCAGTAGCTGCAGGGCGCTGACTCTGCTCTCCTGGACTGGCTTGCGCTCAGCTGGGAAGTTTCAAGTTCCAGGCAGTCTGGGATTCCCTCTCCCCTCGTACACACTTAACCCTGCTTTTGCCTGGTTAAGAGGGATGCGAAGAAAATCAGTCTTGTGCACTCGGAGACACAGGCTGGCTCTGCTCGGGGACGAAGGACCAGATTTCTGGCTTCTCTCCTGCTTTCTTCTTAATAAACTGGAGCATGTGGGGAAGATGCTTCTTAGCAAGGCTCGTCGGTTTTCTTAACCCTCCGGACTGTTTTTCCCCAGGCAGCAGAGGGCGCACCTGCTGGGGAAAATTCGGGACGTCCTCCCACAGGTCTTGGGGTGGGGGGCACCCAATGCCGGGCTCCTTTTCAGGGGGCCTTGCTCAGAGAGTTTGGGGCTCAGACCCCACCCCCAGGCTCAGGGAGAGTCGGGGCACTCAGGGAGAAGCACGGCTGGTGGATTCCAGCCCACTCCTAATTGTCTGCGGATGCTCAGCCAGTCTCGTTCTTTCCAGAGACCCAGTGTCTGTGTCTGTAATGTGTAAATAGTTCCCACTGACCAACAAACTCGGAGAAGTGATTTGTGTGCCTGACGGAGGTGACGGTCACCAAACATCTGAGCCCACCTCTCCTCTGATCCTGCACACACACCCTCGCCCCTGAGTTGCCCATTCTGTTCGCTTACCAAGGCGTCCTTGGCTCTCATGAGCTACAAGGAAACTGAGTCAGGAAAGCCTGACATGGCTGTAATTCGCCCCAGGTGTACGTACTAAGCTCCTACCATGCAGCAGTTGGAGTTCTGTGGTGGACGTGGATGGCTGTGACCTCACGCACACTCGGACATGCGCACAAACACATGCCTGCGTCCTTACCCACGTCCGACTGCATGAGGCCATCGCTAACACGTTCCATGGTCACGTGAGGGTCACACGACCCTCCCAAAGAGCCGCTAGGGTCTCGGGTATGCTCTCTTCTTAATTAAGACACCTTCAAGAAGGACCCTCAGTAGCCATCAGCTCGAGGGACTGAAAAGACGCGTCCCCAATCTTGGTTCTGATTTTCGATTGCAGAGATGATGCCCCCGAGTTTCAGCCCATGGGGGTGTGCCTTCAGGCCTCCCTCAGATTTCCTCAGCCCCCACATGGAGGAAAGAAGCGACGCCCCCTCAGCACCCACACCACATGGTCCCGAGAGGCGGCAGCAGGTAGGGGTAAGACCCTGACTATGGAGCCAGCTGCCTGGATTCAAATGGGACTTCACCGCTTACCTACTGTGCCACTTAAGGCAAGTTCCTTAACCTCTCTGAGCTTCCGTGTTTGCATCAGCAAAATTCTGATAGTAATAGTACACTTCTCATAGGGATGATGTTATGTAGTGTTCTTGGAAGAGCTAGTACTGGAACTCGAAAGAGAGATCCCATCATCCCCTGGCCCCACTGCAGGGTTCCCTGGTGAGCCAGCACCAGGCACCCACGCCTGTGACTGCAGCCGATGCACTGATATACATCAGTGAAAATGCCGTTAACCTTTGCTGTAGTCTTGAAAATGCCGTTAACCTTTGCTGTAGTCTTCCCTGGGGTCTCCTCTACAAAAGAAATCCAAGATCCGGAAACATGGTACAAAGATACTTATTAATCAGAAACTAAATGCCTCAAAATAAGGGGATGACAAATTAGGAAATGTCCGGAAATGGGTCAGCATGCAGCGACACACGAAGAGCTTCCAGCTCTGTGGCGTTTACATGTAAATATGTATCTAGATGTAAGCAATTCTATCTAGAATTGACGAAATAAGATCTCGAAAAGAGAGAACTGGTACATTAAAATGAAATCACTAGAACTTTTAAGTCATCTTAATTGATGCCTGAGACGTGAAATCTTGCATCTGGGGTGGGGGTGGGGACGGAAAGAATAAATATGGTACAACACCCCGCATGTTCATCTCGGGGACATCTGGGTGGCAGGATACAGTTGGTCTTTAATCTTGTCCTTTGTGCTTTTCTGCATTTTAGAAGTTTTCTACAACAAGCATGGATTGCTTTTATCATCAAAAACCAGACATTTATAAAATAAAAAACCCAAGCCTGGACTGGGTCAGGAGGATCTCCTCCAAGGTGATCCTCACATTCTTTTCAGTCACTAGTTCTTCCTTTTTAACGTGTCTCATTGTTTCTACTTTTCTATATCAGCTCTTCTCTGACGGTCAGCAAATATTCCGCCACCCGCCTCCCACTCCCCAAAACAGCCCCTCATTGCCCTCTGCCTGGGGCTGTCTGCCGGCAGCGACCCAGCTCATTATGCTCACCCTCCCCACAATCTGAGAGGGGGCAGTATTACTGTGCCCAACTCACAGATGGAAACAGTGAGGCTCAGAGAGGTTAAGTGACTTGCCCAAGTCACCCAGCTAACAAGTGGCAGGGCTTGGACTTGAACTTTGCCTTACACCATAGCCCTTTGCCATCCTGAGAGGTGAGAAATTCCACTCCATGGGCCAGCGGGAAAGATGCCGAATTTGACCTGGTACTTCCCTTTCAGGGCTTGTCTAAGAGTTGCCGTTCTGTGTAGTGGCCTCACAATTTGCATCTCAGTTGTCCTGAGTGACACCATCACAATTATCTGGTGGGCAATTACAGTGTGCAAGGTACCATGAATGAATGAATGAATATACAATCCACTCATTCAACGAATTCTTTTGAATGCTCCCTGTGTGCCAAGGGCCAGCTGAGCACTGGGGACTCCGCTGTGAACGAGAGACAAGGTCCCTACTCCAGGAAGCTCACACTGGAGTGACAGCAGACCAATCAACAGGCACTCAGACGTGCAAGGAAACGTCAGAAGTACTTGAGAGCGGTGAGTTCCGGCAGAGAATTCCAACAGAGTCTCTATTTTGGGGGGTGACCCGAGAAGGCCCCTCTGAGGAAGGGGCAGGAGGGACCGAGGGCCTTCCCTCAAGGGCCCCAGGCCGAATCTGGGGTGTGGGGTGGTCAGGTTTACGCGTTGGCTCCATGGTGCTTTCATCTCAGTGATTCCACCAAACACTTATCAGTGCCTTGTTTTGAAGGCATTTCTGGAAGTGGTTAGCGCTGCAGTCAGATTTCAGGTGAGGGAGATGATCGCCCTCCTTAACGTGGGTGGGCCTCATGCACTCGGCCGAAAGCCTTCTGGAGAAAAATGGAGATTTCCGTGAGGAAGGAGAAAGCCTGCCTCTGGCCCGCAGTGTCAGCTCCTGCCTGTTTCCAGCCCTGCCCCATGGACTTCAGGCTTGCCAGGCCCACAGTCGTGCAAGCCAATTACTTAAAATAAATCTCTTATGTATATGGAATCTCCAACTGGTTCTGTCTCCAAAGATACAAGACGAAACCCTTCTCTGAGTCCTGAAACTCTATTGTCTGAAGGAGCCTCAGGAGTTAATGAAATGTGGATTTCTTACTGTGCCTCCTTTCGTCACTGAGTTTTGCGAAGTTGGGACACCGTGCACAAGGCAGACACATAACCGGTTAACTGCGGTGTTTGTGGCCATTTCTATTTAAAAGGCCAGGCTGGGCATCCTGCCCTTCGTAGCTCTGTGCCACCTTTTCCTGTGGCAAAATGAGATTAAACATAAACCATTTCAGGTTAGACCACTGTTGCCAGAAAAACTATTTCCTAAGTTGTGAACTGCCTGGATTTGTTGGATTCTACTTTTTAACCAAGAGCTCTGTTTTGTAAACAAGACCTGAAAAAACTTTATAAACGTAAATTTGGCAGCTTTAAACCAGTGGTTTCAACTGTGGCTGCACATTAGAACATGGGCAGGTTTTGAACCTCTGGTGCCCGGGCAACTGCAGACAACCAAACCAGTGTCGGGGCTGGGGCGGGCAGCAGTGCTTCAAGGTCCCCCAGCTGTTTCCAAAGCTTGGACACAGCTGAGCGCCTCTGGTTTACGCACAGGACTCCAATTAGGCATCAGATGAGCATTTCCCTCCGTGGGGCAGACACAGAACACGCAGCCCTGCTAATAGCGTGCCCAACTTTTGGGAGGAGTCAAAACCAAACACTCCAAGGGGAGAGATTGCTAGGCTGGTTGTCGTTAAGGGAGGATGACAGGTGGCCGACCTGTTTAAAAATGATCAAAGCTATGAGAAAGCCTCCTCGTGTCCCTGCACATGGGAGTTGACACTCTAATACTAGTTGAAATTGAAACCTCAAAGCAGGCAATTGATGCTGATCAGAGTACAATTACCCCAGCATTATTAACAAATAGCTTGGGAAAAATAGATGGTATTGTTTGTCCCTTGTCCAAAATATGGTACATTCCCACTTCTATGTTCTGTGCAGGTCTGGGTCCTGGGTTTCAGCAATCTATCGTTGTGTAACAAACCACTTCATACTTGGTGGCTTAAAACAGTAAAATCACTTACCTCTCACACTTTCTGTTGGCCAGGACTGTGGGGAGGGCTCAGCCGGGCAGTTCTCACTTGGGCTATGTCACACAGTTGTGGTCTTATGTCAGACAGGGCTGGGGTCTCACCTGCAGCCTAGACTGGGGCAGGAGGATCACTTCCAAGGTGATCCTCACACAACTGGCAGGATAGTGTTGGCTCTTGGCTGGAAGCCCCAGCAACTCTCTACATACCTGCCTGAGTGTCTTTACAGCATGGCGGCTGGTTTCTCTAAGAGCACGTGATCCGAGAGACCAAGGGGGAAGCTACAATCCTTTTATAATCTAGCTTCAAGGGGAAGTCACACGCTGTCACTTCCATCATATTATATCGACCACGCAGGACCAGCCCTGGTTCAGTGAGGAAAGGCAGTGCACAAGGGCTTGAATGCTGTGAGGTAAGGGTCGTTGCGGCCATCTTGGAGGCTGGTCCCATAGTCTGTCCCGTATCCCCATATGACCCACATTCCTCCCATTTCATATTTTTAGAATTGTTTGCCACTGTGAGGGGCTGGGAATAAGGAAGGTATCTCCTTTATATTTAACAGTCCATCCTCTAGCTTATCTCACGCCTCCCTCATTTTATTGTAGAAGAAGCCACCTTCAACATTCTCCTTACGAATCTTGCTGGCTCCATCACCAGGTCACGAGATGCAGGTCCTGCTTTCCATATTCCTGCAGTAACAGAATTGCTAAACTATAACCAGGACCCCATTTCACTAGAAAGGGATTGATGGAGATGCTTGCTGGGGTCTCTCACGCGTTTGTGGTCCTACGTTGGCTGGGGCTGAGGTGTCACTTGAAGCCTTGGCTGGGTGGAAGGATCACTTCCAAGGTGGCTCCTCACGTGGCTGGCAAGATGGTGCTGTAGCCGGAGACCTCATTGTCTCAAGTAGCCCTCTCCACGGAGCCGCATGAGTGTCACGGCGTGGTGGCTGGCTTCCCTCAGGGTGAGCATCTAGAGACCGAGGTGGAGCTACAGTGCCCTTCATAGCATAGCCTCAGAGGTCCACTCCGTCAGCTCTGCCATAGTCTACTGGTCACACAGACCGGCCCTGACGCCATTCGGGAAGGTGATGAATACCCAGAGGCATGGGTCAGTGGGGTCATCTTGGGGGCTGACCACCACAGTGCTGTCCTAGAGAGAGATCGAAATGCAAAGGGCTCAGAGAAGAGCAATAAAAGGTCAAGGAAATAGATTGATCTCTCTGAAAATGACCAAATAGACAGGGATGGGGATCGCGTATTAAATCACGAAAGGCCAACTCACAGTGAGCACGCAGAAAGAGCCGAAGTCAGAATCTACAGACCGAAGCCTTGGCCCTGCCACTTTCCGTCCAGGGCTGTGATGTCACATAACAGCCTCATCAGCAAGTTGGACACAGTGTTGGCACCTGACGTCACTTCTACACCCATTTGTTGGGAGACCAAAGGAGTAATAGGAAAAATAGTACAGTACCAAGAGTTATGCTGTTTTTACCAATTCATTTTTGTAATTAGACTAAGGCCTTTTAAGGAATTACAGCTCCATTGTGATATAATTCACATATCATACACTTCTCTGTGTACACAGTACAAAGTGTGCAGTTCACTGGTTTTTAGTGTACCGTCACCACTAGAGAATAATAAGGTCCTCTTGACACTTGAGAAGGTGTTCTCGGACCACAAAGAGAAACACCAGTCAATGTGGCAGAAGCTAACTAGGGAACCCCTTCCCTCGGAAGGGCCTGGGACCAAGAAGTCCAGGCTGAGAAGGACATCAGTGGGCAGAGTGGTCTGAGCAGGAGTGTCAGAAAAACCAGCTTCACTCCCTCGAGGCCGGAGCGAAGGCTGACGGCCTGTCCTGAGGGGCCTCGGCACCAGGGTCAGAACCTGCTTCTTGAATCCTGGTCACTCCAGTTTCTCTCGCTCCTGCAAGGGAGGGCTTCTTTACCCTTAAGGAAGGTCGCTTGGGGGTGGGGATCCTGCGGCCAGGGTATAATTCTGCCCCTCCCTCCCCTCCTGCAGTAACACTGCCCCTCTATCTGATCTTCCTGGAAGACTTTCCCTCTTTGCTTTTGGCTCCAGCCAGGCCATTCCACAGCTGAACCTGGGGAGAAAGGAGGGTGGGACCCTACAGGCCAGAGCACTAGCAGTGGGACAAGGGAATGGTGGCTCTAACGCCTCAGAGTGGGGGCAGGTTTGGCCCTGAGGGGTTGACCAGGTGCCTCGACAAAAGACATGGGCCACAGGCGCATGATTCTCCTTTCGATCTGGCTGCAAAGGGAAGAAAGGGCCGTGAACGCTGACTCACTAGACATGGGATTTGAACTTGCTTCTCTCTGCCCTTTCCTTGCTCCGCAGTAAGACCAATGAGCAGAAGGCGCTGCTGGCCCACAGCGAGGGGGCAGGGGTGTCTTCTGGACACCTTTGAGTCCAGAAGGGGTCAGGGGGCTCCATCATGACCCCAGCAAACAGAGTCCCAGTCCCCCTCGGGCACAGGTTGGAGCACTCTCTCCTCTGCTGTGGAGCCAAGTCCAAGCTGCTCCTCCAAACAGCCTCCCCGCTCACCTCCACAGGCCTCAGCCTGAACTCCCTCTCTGACCCTGATCCTCGATCGGGAGCAAAGAATTCCATGGCAGATGCCCAAGCCACCGTTCACGGAATCACTCTCATCAATGGACACAAAGGGCTTTTCAACTTTTTGCCCTCATAAGGAACATGGCTAAGGTCGGAAGTCTGTTCAGAGAACCTCAATGGCAAATTCTGCTCTGAGTTCTGCCACTAATCCAGGTTTCCTGGTCAGCCTGGGGGCTCCCTCCATCAAATTACAGGCTCGAAGGAGATGCTTCCTCAGGACCGCAGAATCCTGGCGAGGATCAAGTGAAAACCCCGTGCATCAATAAACTAAAACACGGACTACTTGACAAAGGGCAGAAGCTGGCAACGGGCTGACTGGGGAAACTCACTGACAGGCAAACACCGAGGTAAGCGTGTGAGCGAGTAATTGCATTTGTGCAAGTGTCTCCTTGTGTGTGGATTCACATGTACACACATGCACAACACACAGGCTGCCCCGTTCTGTCCACTGGGAGGGCTGGAGCTGGGACAGCCTCGTAGCAGCAGCACGTGCACCCCCGGCACCCAGAACTCGGTTTCTAAAAGTGACCAAGCTCCTTGGAGAGATGGCTGCTTCCACTCTCAGTGGGGAAAATACCAAATGCTCCTGGAATATGCTGACAAATCAGATGGCCAGGGAGCCATTCGGGAGCCCAGATGCCGTCAATGCCTTGGGAGCCAGCTTGACAGGGTGTGCTGAGAGCAACGGATTACACCCTGCTGAAAAAACTGTAGTTCATGAGTTCAGACTCAGACAAATAAATGGACAAATAAGCGAAAGTTTGAGGAAGCGTGGGATATTTACATAGTTTTCAAGTACTTTCTTACAAAATATTTATAATAAAGAGGGAAAGGCTAACTTTGCAGGGGAGGGGTCTGGAACATACTGAATTAATTAAACAATCAATGTTCACATGGTCAGTAATGGGACAAATTGAAATTTTATCCCCACCCCATGTGACACACTGAGGGGCACAGCCTCACTTCCTGCTGTTGCTGCCCAACTGGAATCTCATCTCCAGGAGGCACCAGACATCCTATAAAACCACCAAGGACCAAGGTGGAGGACGTCGGGACAGATGAGGAACTTGCAGAGACTAAAGGAGATGGGGGGGCGGGGTGACAACCTGGTGCGGAGCACGACACTCCACAGATGCACCCTCTGCTCTCTGACCTGACGGAGACGGGGCCCAGATGGACCATGTTGCTTTCTGAATGTGTCAGCACAAAGGCTTCCAGGAGAAGGCCCATGTTTGCAGGAGAGGCACGCCGAGGTGCTGGGCTGTGGGCTGTGGCTGGCCGGCATCCTAGGCTGCATTTCCTGCACAGCTAGCGGCGATGTCTGCAGGGTATCCCTCGCCTTGGCATGGAGCAGCTAGCTGTCTCGTCCGCGTGTCCCTGGGTGTGCAGGCTGACCTGCCACATCCTCAGCTCTGCTAGTCTCTCCACCACCTCCCCCAATCTGAGCCGAGCTCCCCGACTACACACCGCACTCTCTGCTGCCTGATGCTTCACCCCAGAGGACAGCCGAGGTTGGAGGGCCTTCAAGGGCATCCCGGGGGGGGGCGGTCATCAAGGAGGGCCCCCCAGGGCCATGGATCTGAGTTAGTCCCCCAGGGACAGGCATGTCCCTTGCACTCTGAGCACCCACAGGAGGATCCCACCTGGTCCACCCACTGCTTACTCCCCCAGTGGACACTGAGTGCAGCCATCAGGGTGAGAGTGCCCCTTGCCCAGGGCGTCCCTCCACACGCTTCTCCCCTTTGCCCTTTACGTCACTCTGTCACCCCACCTACTGGCCAAGGAAAGGAAGGCGTGCCTGTGGATGGGAAGCCAGCCAGGCCCTGAGGGCGCCTGGTCTCACTGGGGAAATAGGGCCTTTAGTGCTTTCCTTCCTCACTCCGACTCCTGTACTACAGGTCCTGGGTCCTACCCCCACCCACTAGAGGTCAGTAGCGCCCCCTCCCCAGCTGTGACAAACAAAATGTCTTCAGAGACGTTGATCAATGTCCCATGACAGTTGAGAACCATGGGGTCTTCCTATGACCCACCCTTGTCCCCCACAAGGCTCCAGTTGTGTGGCTTACTGGCCAAAAGACCACCAGCTGAGTGAGGAGGGGACAGGCAGGAGGGCCTGGGAGCTCCACGGGCATTGGGGCGAGTCCCCTGGGCCTCGGGGGCTTGACCCTGGCTAGAGAGATAAGCATGAGAAGAAAGCAAACTTTATTGGGGACACAGAGGTCTATCTACAGAGTTTGCGATAAACTCTAACAGAGCTCAAACACAGGCTTTCCTTGTCGTCAGCAGCCCACAGCCTGAGTCAGCTACACCCACTGCACTGAGATCATTCTTGAAAATCCCCCAATCACAGACATAGCACAGGCTGGAGGAAGAGAGTAATAGGGAGCTTCTTGGTTGTGATAAGCTGGGTCTGGGGCTCAGGGGGTTCCTGGGGCTGCCCCAGGCCTGTGGCCAGCATGAAGTCCTCACTTAGGTATGCCGTTCCCCGGGGGCCAGCAGAGAGAGCCTGGGAGTCCACAAAGAGGCCTTGACCCACGCCCACTTGGCCTGGCCAGGGGCCAGGGGCCCCTGTGTGGTCATACTCGGAGGTCCTCACGGAGAACAGGCCAGCAGCCAGGGCAGCGGGAGAACCGGGCCTCACAGCTCACCTACTTGACAGCCTGGCAGCCTGAGCAGAGCTGGGGAGGACACAATCAAATAAAGCTATCTGAAGGTGACGTTTAAGCCAGAGCAGCCCGTGGGCAGGTGAATGCTGAGCAGGGACCTCCAAGGCCTCCTGGGTCAATTTCCCATGACAGACGGGGCCAAGAGAGAAGCAGAGGCCTGCCTGGGAGAGAGGATAGTGCTTGTCACCTATAAAAGTGGCCTCGGCTCTGGAGTTCAGATCATCTCAGAGTTTAGGCAGTGGCGAGGCACAGCTTGTGACCAAAAGGGTCTGAGGGACAGCATGCAGGAAGCAAGCTGAAAACCGGAGTCGGCCCACATTCCACCCCACCTCAGTGGTCCTTCCCTCCTCCAGCTCCCACGAACTTTCTGTCCAAGAAATCAGGGAGTTGTGACCAGATGGAGGACAAAACCAGGCTTTGTGGGGCCTATAGTTTATGTAATCCTGGGGGGATGGGGCACAGGGTCTTTTTCAAGAAAAACGATACAAAATCACAGACATCAGACTGTGCACAGCGGTGAATTCTTAGTCCCTGCACTGTCTGGTACTCTGAGGATGATTTGGTGACCAGATAACCAGTCTCATGATGACTGACTTGGGAAATGAATTATTTTTCAGAGAAGAGGCTGCCATCCATATCCCAGATGTCTCGGGCCATATCAGCAATATTCTATTCTATCTGAGATTTATGCTGAGTCCCTTCATCATATGCTAATTATACTTTTTTAATGTCCCATAAGACATTACTCTCTTTATACGGTCAGTTCTTTAGACTACTCGCACATTGACCACGTTCTCTGCTTTTCTTTGCTTCACGCATCTCAGATCTTCCATCTGGGATCACTTTCTCTTTGCCAAAAGTATCGTCTTTAAAACTTTTATGTGTGTGTGTGTGTGTGTGTGTGTGTGTGTGTGTGTCTGCTGATAGCAAACTTTTGTCTTTTGTCTGTTTTATTTAAAAAAAAAAAACAAAACTGAATTGAAGAATGGCAGAGACGAGTGTGCAATTAGAGCACTCCTCACAAAGTGAGTGCCCTCAGATTCAGAAACACAGTGATATCAGGTCCCCCCCATCACTATGACCTCTTCCTTCCTGGAGGGCTTCTAACGGCAGCCATTATTCTGCCTGTTTTTGAAATGAACATTAAGGGCATTACGCCGTGTCCTCTTCCTTTCCACACCGTGCGTGTGCAATCCGTCGGTGTGACCACAGAAGCGGCAATTCGTTCATTTCCATGGCTGTTTCGTATCCCGTGGAATGAGACGGCCGTGGGAGGCTGCCCATTTTGTTGGTGATGGGTACCTGAGGATTCCGCTTTGGGCTCGCAAATGGGCAGCTGGGGCCACCCTGGTGCACGCCTTCTGAAGCACTCTCTTGGGCAGAGCCCGGAGGGGCCGCATGTGCGCTCACTTCAGCAGAAGGCACTCACCCGTAGGATACCTGTTTCCTGGTATCCAACCCCAGGATAGGTTCAGATAGGAGACTCACCTGGCGACTGATTTAGGTACCCATATTTGATGGCCTGCTGCAGACTTCTCTCCCTGTGGCCTGTGATCGGGATGTGACAAAAGCTGACGAGCACCGGGTTGGTATGATAATGGTCCACGAAGAGCATGCCAATCCAAGCCCTGAACCCTGAAATCCAGAAGGCAAGCCAGGCTATGCAGCACATCCTAGGGTGGCCCAGCTTATGCTTTTTATGACTTAAGTGTAGCATTGCTTTGTTCCTAAACTGTTTCCATGTCTTCGCTGAGAATCTAGAAAAATTAAGTATAAAGAGCTGAAAGGCTTCTTAAAGATCACATTCTTTGCCATGGTTTTATCAATTCCCACTCTGCCCCTATCACATAGGTGGCTCAGTAGTTCACCTCCCTCAATATCATTAGTCTTTTAAATCTTAGCGATCCTGGAGGTATCTCATGGTGGTTTTAAGTAGTGAGATGGAGCACCTTTTCAGATATTTATTGACCATTTGGAAGATCTTATGTGTGTGTTCATGTGTTCATGTCTTTTGGCTTTTGCAGGGAGGCAATGAGGACAAAAACTCATTAATCATTAGATAATTCAACAGCAATGAATGAATGCGTTATAACCCTCGCTTCTGAAAATGATCAGGATGGCTTCTCTCCTCCATCTCCATTCCGTCTTCCACTGGCTTCCTGGTGGCACCTCTGTGCTTGGTCCACCTACGCATGTAGTTGTCTGCCTGTTACCTTACAGATTAATAAAAAATCTTATTACCTTATATATCTCAATATAAGTCCTTTATTGGCTGGAAAACTGGCAAGTACCGACCCCACTCTGTGGCTTGATTTTCTGTCTTCTTCTAATGCTATCTCTGATGAACCAAAGATCTCAATTGGATGAACTCCAATTCATCAGTCTTTTCCTTTAGAATCAGTACTTTTGCATGCAATTTAAGAAACTTTTGCTAACTCCACGATCACAAAGAGATCTCCTTAGTTATCTCCTAGAAGTTTTATTGTGTTCTTGTCACATTTTTCTCCATAAGTGATTTTCATGTAAGTTGCCAGATGGGGATTAATAATTGTTTCCTTTATTTATACCTAGTTGACCTGGAACCACTTACCGACAAGCGTCCTTCCTCACCGAGCTGCAATGTCTCTCCTGTCACTCATCAAGGGGGCCTGCATGGGTGAGTCTGTTCCCAGGCTCCTTATTCTGCCCGTTGCCTTCTGTCCCTTCTCACACGAACGCAACCCTGCCTTGCTTTCTGGGAGCACGCTGATCCTCCAAAGTCACACAAAGTCTTCAACACTGTATACTATTCTTGGTCTTTTGCATTTTCAAATACATCCTAGAATAAGTGTGTCCATTTCCATAAAAACCCCTGCTTGGGTTTTGGCTGGATTTGTACCGACCGAATCCATAGTTAAGGGAAGAATCGACATCCTTACAATATTGAGGCTTGCCATCCACAAACGCGCCCTATTCCCCCATGTCCTAGGTTTTTCCTCACTTTCTTTCAATATTTTACAGCTTTCTGTCTCAGGTATTCTTTGTTAGATTTATTTCTACGTAGTTGAAGTGTCTGAAAGGCTACAATAAATAATATTTACAAGTGATCATCATTGTTTCTTGTTTTTATAAGTAGAATTGATCCTTGTACGTTGAGCATGTGGACAGCAACCTTGCTAAGTTCACTCATTGCTTTTAAGTTTGCTTGTGGATTTCTTTATATATAACCGTATCATCTGCGAATAATGACAGTTGCATTTTGGGCTTTTCAAACCTCGTACCTGTGAATCTTCTTTCCTAGAGAGGTTCTGTGGTGCAGTGCCAAACAGCAGTGGTGCTCGGCAGACACCCTTGTCTCAGTCCCACCCCAGGGACAGAGCTTTTGACATTTCACAACTAAGTAGGATGTTTGTGACAGATTTCTTGCTTGATCAGATTAGAGAAGCCCCTTTCCATTCCTAGTTAGCTAAAAGCTCTCTTGATTGTGAATACATTTTTATAAATGATCTTTGTTTACTGAAATGATCATATGGTTTATTTCTTAGTTGATGTGGTGAATTACATTAATTTTTTAAATATTATATACAAAAACTTGCATTCCTGAAGCCAACCCAATTTGGCCATGACATATTATCATTCAATATCACTGAATCCAGCTTGTTCCTACTTCGCTTAGGATTATTTAGGATTTTCAAGAGTAACACTGGCCTATAACTAACTCTCTTTTCTTTGAAATATCCTTCTCAGATTTTGGTGTCAGGGTTATGTTGCCTCACAGGAAATGAGCCTCTGTCTGTCTCTGTCTGTCTGTCCGTCTGTCCGTTTCGTGGAAGAGTTTATAACAGAATGCTGTTCTTTCCTAAATCTATGAAACACTTAACAGTGAAGTGTCACCTGAGCCTGGAGTCTTCTTTGTGACAAGATTTTAAGCTATAGATGAGATTTCTTAAAGATAGTTGCTATGAAGAGTGACCTCAGCAAGATGGCAGTGTAGGAGTTTCTGGTGCATGGCTCCTCCCAGAAACATTGATTCGAACAACTACCCATGCATGAACATGCCCTCACAAGACCTTAGAATTGCAGGTGAGGAATTACAGCAACTGGGTGGAGCCCAGATAAGAAAGACACATTGAAGAAGGTAGAAAAGAATTTTATGTTACCCCATTACCCTTCCGCCAGGCCCAGGCAGCCCAGCACAGAGAGAGACACCCTTCTAATGGGGTAGGGAGAGCCAAGTGAGCACCTGACTTCACCATGGACTTCAGTGCCAGCCCACAGGTGCCAGGCTTATCCCCAGTGAACCGAGATTCCAGGCCCAACCCTGTGCCCCCAAGCACCAGGCCTGCCCACCTGGTGACCCAGGCACTAGCCCAGCCTACCCAAGAACTCTACTCAAGTTCCTGCATGGGCTGACTGGTGAAGGATTTCTCCTACTACAGCCAGTCTATGGAGACTGGAAGAAGTACCTGCTTCTTTAAATGCGCAGACTGCAAACACCAACACAAGGCCATAAGGATCATGAATAATCAAGGAAACATGATACCACAAAAGGAAACTAATAAAATTCCAATGACTGACCCGAAGAAATATAGAGAATATATAGAATATATAGAAAAAAAAGAATTCAGAACAATCCTTTTAAAAGAATTCTGTGAACTACAAGAAAAGACACCTACACAAAATTAGGGAAATAATATATGAACAAAATGAGTTTAACAAAGAAACAGAAAACTTTATAAATAAAAACAGAAATCCCAGGGTTAAAGGATACAATGACTGAAATAAAGACTCCAATAGAGAGCTTTAACAGAAGACTAGATCAAGCAGAAGAATGAGTGAGCTAGAAGACGGGCCATTTGAATCATCAGTCAGAGGAGCAAAAAGAAAAAAAGAATGAAGAAAGCCTACATGAATTATGGGATATCATTGAGAAAAATAACCTACATATTATTGGAGTCCCAAAGGAGAAGAGAGAAAGAAAGGGGCAGAAAGCTTATTTTAAAAAATAGTGGCTGAGACCTTCCCAAATCTGGGGAGAGATTTAGAAATCTAAGATCATAAAGCTCATAGACGCCCCCCTAAAAATTCAACCCCAAACAATTTTCAGCAGAACACATTATAACAAAACTATCTAAAATCAAAGACAAAGAGAAGTTTTAAAAGCAACAAGAGAGAGAACTTCTGGAGATGAAGAACACACTGCAAGAGTTGAAAAATGAAATAGCAAGCTTGGGAAATAGAGTTGACCAAATGGAGGAAAAGGTCAGTGATGTCGAAGACAGAAATCTAGAAATAAATCAGAAGGAAGAAGAGAGAAACCGAAGAATGAAAAGTAATGAAAGAGAAATTCAAGAACTAGCTGATACCATAAGGAGAGGAAACATAAGAATAATGGGCATTATCGAAGGCGAGGAAAAGGAAGAGGGACTAGAAAGCATTTTCAGACAAATAGTTGATGAGAATTTCCCAAATCTAAGAAATGAGCTGGAGCTTGGAATTCAAGAAGTCAACAGAACACCCAATTATCTCAACCCAAAAAAGCCTTCACCAAGACACATCGTATTAAAATTATCAAAAATCAACTACAAAAACAGAATTCCCAAGGAAGCTGGGGGGTGGGGGGGGGGCGGGCGGAACGGTAACGTATAAAGGTAAACCCATTAGATTATCCTTGGATTTCTCAGCGCAAACCTTACAAGGCAGAAAGGAATGGAATCAAATATTTAAACTATTAAGTGAAAGGAACTACCAGTCTAGAATAAGGTATCCAGCTAAGCTCTCCTGTAGATATGAAGGAGAAATTAAGACTTTTCCAGACATACAAAAATTGAGAGAATTCTCCACTACAAGGCCTGTACTATAGGAAATACTGAAAGGGGTCAGTTCACCTAAAACAAAATGACAAAACAAAACAAAACAAAACCATAATTAGGAGTAGAGTGACTATCCGGCAAAAAGAAGCAAAGGAGTGCAACCCTTACTAAGAACAGGGCAATATAAGCTTAAATAATAATAAGAAAATTGTTCTAACAAGATAGTAATGAACGTTCAGCATACATAGGGACAAATTGAGACAACAATGACAAAAAGTGGGGGGATTCAAAGATCCAAATATGCAGAGGGGAATGGAGATAAGGCACGCACAGAAGAAAATGGACAATTGTATATGTATATATATATATATAAAACTATCCTTTACATATTCATAATGGTAACCACACACCAAAGATTCAGAACCATTGTATATAATATAAAACAAGGACCAGAGGGGAAACCCACAAAAGCCAACCAAAATAAAGAAAACAAGAGCACAAGGGCAAAGAAGCAATGGAAACATCAAGCTACCAGAAAGCAAAAGATAAAATTGCTATAAGAAGACCTCATATTTCAATAATCGCCCTAAATGTAAATGGATTGAACTCACCAATAAAGAGGCTCAGAGCTGCAGAGTGGATCAAAAAACAAAACCCTACCATATGCCACCTCTAGGAGACACATCTCAGCTCCAAAGACAAATACAGACTCAAAGTGAAAGGGTGGAAAATGATATTTCAAGCAAAAGGCATTCAGAGAAAAGCGGGAGTAGTGGTACTAATATCGGACAAAATAGACTTCAAAATAAAAAAGGTAAAGAAAGATACTGAGGGGCACTTCATAATGATAAAGGGAATCATGCACCAAGAAGACATAACACTTATTAATATCAATGCTCCCAACCAGAGAGCCCCAAAATACGTAAAGCAATTACTAACAGAACTAAAGGGAGAAACAGATCAAAACACTATCATAGTAGGGGACCTAAATACCCCACTGTCAGATATGGACAGATCATCCAAACAGAAAATCAATAAGGAAATGACATCCTTAAATGATACATTAGACAAACTGGACATAATTAAAATTTACAGAGCCGTTCATCTTATACATTCAGCTTATACATTCTTCTCTAGGACACATGGAACATTCTCAAGGACTGACCACATACTGAGGTCAGTAAGAGGGTTGAAATCATACCAACCATATCCTCTGATCATAATGCTTTGAAAACTAGAGATCAACTGCAGAAAGAAATCAGGAAGAACCACGAAGACATGGAGATTAAACAACATGCTAGTGCAGAATAACTGGGTCAGGGAAGAAATAAAAAGAGAGATCAAGAAATACATAGAAACGAATGATAATGACAGTAAGACATACCAAAACTTTTGGGACACAGCAAAAGCGGTCATAAGAGGAAAGTTCATATCATTATAGGCCTACCTCTAAAAACAAGAACGAGCCCAAATAAACAACCTAACGCTTAATCTTATAAAACTAGAAAAGGAAGAAAAAATGAAGCCTAAAGTCAGCAGAAGGAAAGAAATAATCAAAATTAGAGCAGAAATAAATGAAATTGAAAACAAACAAAAACAACAGAAAAAATAAATGCAACAAAGAGCTGGTTCTTTGAGAAGGTTAATAAAATTGACAAGCCCCTGGTTAGACTCACTAAAGAAAAACGAGAAAGGGCACAAATAAACAAAATCAGGGATGAAAGAGGGGAAATTACGACTGACATCAAAGAAATACAAAGGAACATACAAGAATACTATGAAAAAGTATGTAACACCAAATTTAGTAATTAGAAGAAATGGACCGGTACTTAGAAAAATACAACTTTCCTAGACTGAATCAAGAAGAACTGGAAAATCGAAATAGACCAATGAGCAGTATGGAAATGGAAACAATCATCAAAAACCTACCAAAAAGTAAAAGTCCAGGACCAGATGGCTTCACCAGTAAATTCTACCAAACATACAAAGAAGACTTAGTACCTATTCTCCACAAAGTCTTCCAAAAAGTTGAAGAGGAGGCAATACTTCTCAACAGTTTATGAGGCCATTATTATTTTGATACCAAAACCTGGTAAAGATAACACAAAAAAAGAAAACTACATATCAATATCTCTCATGAATACAGAAGCAAAAATCCTAAATAAGATACTAGGGAACTGAATACAGCAACATATTAAAGATTATACACCACGATCAAGTGGGCTTCATCTTAGAGGCACAGGGATAGTTCAACATACGTAAATCAATTAATGTGATACGCCACATAAACAAATTAAAAAATAAGAATCATATGATCATATCAATAGATGCAGAAAAAGCAACCTAAAAGCAACAAATGAGCAAGACAAACAAACAGAGACTCACAGACATGGACTGTAGGCTAGTGGTTACCAGAGGACTGTAGACTAGTGGTTACTAGTGAGGAGGGGGAGAAGAAGGGAGGTAGACGGGGTAAAGGGAGTCAAATATAGGGTAAGGGGAGGGTGAAGTGGGTAAAGGGGATCAAATATATGGTAGCTGAAGGAAACTGGACTTTGGGTGGTAAACACACAATAGAATATACAGATATCAAGTGATAATGTACACCTGAAAATTATATAATTGTATTAACCAATGTTACCCCAATAAACTTAATTAAAAATTAAAAAAAAAAAAAAGCAACAAGAGAAAAAAATTCCTCACATATAAGGGAACCCCCAGAAAACTATAAGTGGATTTCTCAGAAGAAACTATGGAGGCCAGGAGAGAAAGGCATAATATATTCAAAGTGCTGAAAAGAAAAAGCTGCCAAAAGAATTCCTGGCAAAGTTATCCTTCAGAAATGAAGGAGATAAAGACCTTCCCAAACAAATAAAAGCTCAGGAGTTCATCACCACTAGATCTGTCTTACAAGAACTACTAAAGGAGTTCTTCAAGCTGAAATGAAAGGACGCTAATTAGTAACATGAAAGATGGAAAATATAAAACACACTGGTAAAGGCAAGCATACAGTCAAATTCAGAATACTCTAATATTCTAACACGGTGGTGTGTTAATCACTTAATGCTAGTATAGAATTAAAGGACAAAAGTATTAAAAAGAACTACAGATACAATAATTTGTTAATGGATACACAACATAAAAAGATGTAAATTATGACATCAAAAACATAAAATTGGGGGTGGGAGAGTAAAAGTGTAGGGTTTTTGTATGTGATTGAAGTTGTTATCAGCTTTAAAAAGACTGTGATATCTATAAGATGTTTTATGTAAGCCTCTTGGTAACCACAAGGCAAAAACCTACATAAGATACACAAAAGACAAAGTAAAGGGAATCGAAGCATATCACTACAGAAAATCATCAATTCACAATGGAAGACAGCAAGAGAGGAAGAAAGGAACAAAGAAACAGCTGAAAAGAAGAAATAAGATGGTATTATTAAACTGTTCCTTATCAATAATTTTAAATCTAAATGGATTAAAGTCTCCAATCAAAAATATCGAGCGGCTGAATAGATAAAAAAACAAGACTCGATTGTAAGTTGTCTATAAAGAGACTCACTTCAGCTTTAAGGAAACACATAGCCTTAAAGGGATGGAATGGAAAAGATATTCAATGCAAAAGGAAAGCAAAAAGCAGAAGGGGTAGCTATATTTATATAAAAAGATAAACTTTAAGTCAAAAACTGTAACAAGAGACAAAGGTCATCAAATAATGATAAAGGGATCAGTTCATCAAAAGGATATAACAATTATAAATTTACATACAGCTCATGGTGATGGTTTTTGAAAAGATAAACACAATAGACAAAACTAGCTAGACTAAGTGAAAAGAGAGAAGACTCAAATAAACAAAATCAGAAATGAAAGAGAAGACACCACAACTAATACCACAGAAATACAAAGAATCATGTGAGACAACTATGAACAATCATACACCAACAAACTGGATAACCTAGAAGAAATGCATGGGAAACTCCCAGAAACAAGACTGAATTAAGAAGAAATAGAAAATCTGAAGAGACCATTAAGGAGAAAGGAGATTAAACAGTAATCAAAAAATCTCTCAACACAGAGAAGTCCAGGACCAGATGGCTTCACTGGTGAATTCTACCAAACAGTTAAATAAGAATCAATGCCAATCCTTTTCAAACTCTTTCAACAAACTGAAGAGGGGAGAACACTCCCAAATTCATTTTACAAGGCCAGCATCACCCTGACAACAGCCAGATGAGGACTGTACAAGAAAACTTAAGGTCGATATTCCTGATGAATACAGACGTAAAAATTCTCAATAAAATACTAGCAAACCAAATTCAACAGCACATGAAAAATACCATCCACCATGAACAAGTGGGATTTATCCCTGGGATGCAAAGATGGTTCAACATACGCAAATAGGATATATCACATTAATACAATAAAAGATAAATATATTATCATCTCCAGATACAGGAAAAGCATTTGACAAAATACAACATCTTTTCATGATAAAAACTCTCAACAAATAGGGTGTAGAAGGAACATATTTCAACATAATAAAGGCCATATTACAACAAGCTCACAGCTATCTTATCAACAGTGGAAATGTTGAAAGCTTTTCCTCTAAGATCAGGAACAAGATGAGGATGCCCACTCTCACCACTCCTATGAACATAGTTCTAGAAGTCCTAGGAAGAGCATTCAGCCAAGGAAAAGAAACAGCATCGAAATCAGAAAGGAAGAAGTTAAACTGTCTGTCTATAGATGATACAATCCTATATATAGAAAATCCTAAGACTCCACACACACACACACACACAAACTATTAGTATTAATAAACAAATTCTGTACAGTTGCAGGATACAAAACCAACATACAAAAATCAGTTGCGTTTCCATACACTAACAAACAATCTGAAAAATAAATAAAATAATCTCACATTTACGACAGCATCAAAAACAGTACTTAGGAATTAATTTAACCATGGAACTATAAGATTCGTACACTGAAAACTATAAGACACCAATGGAAAAAATTAAAGACATAAATAAATGAAAAGATATCCCATGTTAATAGGTTGAAAAAATACTGTTAAAATGTCCACACTACCCAAAACCATCTATAGATTCAGTGTAATCCCTATCAAAATTCTAAGGGCATCTTTCACAGAAATAGAAAAAATATTCCTAAAATTCACAGTGGAACCACAAAAGAATCTGAATAGCCAAAGCTATCTTGAGAAAGAAGAACAAAGCTGGAGACATCACAATTCCTGGTTTCAAACTATATTACACAGTTCTAGTAATCAAAACAGTATGGTACTGGCATAAAAACAGAAATATAAAGCAATGAAAAAAAAAAACCTAACAGCCCAGAAATGAACCCACACATATATAAACTAATATTTGACAAGAGAACTAAGACTATTCCAATGGGGGAAGGACAGTCTCTTCAATATACATGGCTGGAAAAACTGGATATTCATGTGCAAATGAATAAAACTGAACCCTTATCTTACACCACTCGCAAAAATTAAAATGGGTTAAAGATTTAAATGTGAGACCTGAAACCATAAAGCTCCTAGAAGAAAACAGAGAAAAAGCTCCTTGACACTAGTCTTGGCAACAATTTTTGAGGTACTACACTTTATGCATAAGCAAGAAAAACAAAAATAATCAAGTAAAACTACATCAAAATGAAAAGGTTGTGCAGAGCAAAAGAAATAATCGACGAAATGAAGATGCAACTTTTGGAATGGGAGGAAATTTTGCAAGCTATCCATCTGATGACAGGTTAATATCCAAAATAAATAAGGAACTCATATAACTCTATAGCAAAAACAAAGACGAATCTCATTAAAAAGTGAGCAGAGAAACTGAACAGTCATTTTTCCAAAGAAGACGAGCATATGGTCAACAAGTATATGAAAAGATGCTCAACATCACTATTCATCAGGAAAATGCACATCAAAACCACAATGAAATATCACCTCGAATCTATTAAAATGGCTTTTATCAAAAAGACAAGAGATACTAAGTGCTGGCGGGGATGTGGAGTAAAAGGAAACACTTGTGCACTGTTGGTGGGACTATAAATTGGTAGAGCCACAGATGGAAAAGTCTGGATGGATGTTCTCCAAAAGGTTAAAAATAGAACTACTATATATGATCCAGTAGTCCCACTTCAGGAATATATCTATATGAAATATAAATTTGCCTCAGAACAACTTTTGATGTATTCCGCAAGTTTTGATGTCAATTTATCAAATTAACTGTCAATTAAAAATACTTTCCCATTTTGATTTCTTATTTGGCCTTCTTTATGGTCTGGCCTGTGGCCAACTTTGATAAAGTTCCAAAGAGCACATGGGAAGAATGTGTGCTTCATGACTGCTGGACGCCGTGTTCTACATGTCACTTACATCGTATTCCTTAAACACAGCTGAGATACCACACCTCACTGACTTTTTATATGGTGTTTTTTAAATGTTTGTCAAAAATATTGAATTTCACGTCTTAACATTGTACAGTATCTTGATCTTTTTTTAATAGGGCAATAAAAGGGGGTTTTAAAACAATTTAGCTCCTTTCTGGCCCATCTCAACTTATAATGTTTTCCAACATTTTATTATTTTCAACAATTTCAGTGAGACAGAAGCAGAATTATAAGAGCAGAGCACTTTTACCTGTGTGTTTATTTTTCTATTTGTTCACTACTCTTTCTTGCTCTTTCCTGGAATCCATATTCCTCCTCTTGAAGAAAATTCCTTATGATTTCCTTTTTTGAGGGATTATCTGCTAGTAACATCCTCATTTTTGTTTATGTTTTTTTAAACATGTCACCCAATTGATTTTTATTAACTTTGAGATATAATTTACATACCAAAAAATTCACCCTTTTCATTGTGCAATTCGATGACTTTTAGTAACTTTACAGAGTTGTACCAACATCACTACTAATTCCAAAACATTTTTATCACCTCAAAAAAGCCCCATGTCCCCATACCTCCCTCTCCCCTCCCCCACAGCCCCTGGCAACTACTAATCTGCTATCTCTATGGATTTGCCTATTCTGAACATTTCATATTAATAAGATCATATAATATATAGCCTATTGTGCCTGGCTTCTTTCACTCAGAAAGAAGATTCATCCATGTTGTAGCAAGTGGCAGTGCTTCATTTCTTTTTACGGCAACATAATATTCCATTCTAAGGATGTACCACATTTTGTTTATCCAGTCAGCCGTTGGACACTTGGTTCTTCCCAATCCTTGGCCACTCATGAATACTCATGTACAAATTTATATGTGGACATACGGTTTCCATTCTCTTGAGTGTACATCTAGGAGTGGAACTGTAGGGTCAAATGGTGACTGTCACCAGCACTCTTGAACGATAGTTTTACTAAAGACCCAATTCTGTGTAGAGAATTTTCTTCTTTCAATGCCTCATTGGTACTACTCTCTGCCTCTGATATCGACTTCTCTTGTTGAGAAGTCTGCTGTGATTCCTTCATCCTGCTGTAGGTGGTCTGGCTTTTCTCTCGGGCAGCTTTCAGAATTATCTTCGTCCTTAATGTAGTGTGTGTGTCCAGGCATGGATTTGCTTTTATTTCTACTTGGGACCTGTTCTGCTTCCCGAATCCTTTAAATGTCATCTTTCTTCTGTTCTTTCCACTCTCTCCTTCTGGGATTCCAGACACATGCTCATTAGACCTTCTCCTTCCAGCCTCGTGACTGGTCCTTTTTCCCATTTCCATCTCCTGGAGAATAGCCTCTCTCAGGTGACTGTCCAGGGAGGCCCCATCCTAGGAGGATGGATGGAGGCATGGGATGTAGACATGCTGTCCCACTGTAGGGGGCTGCTCTACCTCCCCCGCACTTCCTTCACCCCTCCACGTGCCCCGGTGTAAGCTACCCAGGCCCGGGAACCCCCAAGGGGTGGAGCAGGAATAGGCGTGACTATTTGGAATGAAAACTTTGAATGCTTCCCAGAAAAAGCACCATGCAGTCATAGTCTAAGTCAGTGAATACAATTTTGTTGTGGGAATTTCACAAATCTGACTAATATAACTACCGAAATGGTCTGACAGAAACGAGTGCCACACACCGGTCACGTGTAATGCAAACCACCTCTGCGCTTGTGTTTGGAACCGCTTTCTCTGCCTTTCTTTTTTAACTTTAGACAATGAAGCAGGCTCCTCAGGACAGGATTTTTTCTAAGGAACCCTGGAGCTGTAACTTTCTGAGCTGGAAAAGGCCTGTGTCATTTGACAGCACGGATTACTGGTAGGAGTGCCTACAAGACTGAAGTTGGCTCACACTGTCTCAGGGATGCCTGTGTCTGAGAGGGGGCGCTCTCCTGGGGCAGCGCTCTGCATGTGGGGATGCTGACACTCCAGGCCTGTTACATGGGACTGAAGAAGCAGCCACACTCCTTCCTTTGCAAGGATCCCGCAAGTACTGTCAGAATAGCTGAAAGAGCCCACGGGGTGACCCCTGAGCACCCACCAGGAGTGAGGGTGGCCTCGGTAAACCATCTTTTAAGCGAAAATAACATTAAAGCTGCTGTGGTCATAAATACATTTTATTTCATTAGAAATGCTTAATTACATTGTTGAGAGCATTTCCCCCTAGAAAAGTAGGTAAGCAATATTTCCATCAAAATCGTTAGCTGTCTTTGCAAATACCTATTTTCATTACACTGAACAGAGCACACAGCAAAAGGCTTCTGCTAGTCCATTTTTTTTCAGTTTTCTTTTTTGTTATAAACACCATAGCAAATTAAAAAAAGCTGTTTAAACAGAGAAAAATATTGTAGTTCTTGATTTTCTGTGTGTACTTAATGCAATCCACACTGTGCTTCCCCACTCTTTCTCTAGACACCAACAGTGTGACTCAAACGAAAGGGGTCTTCTGGCAGGGGTGGTGGCTGTTACCATCTGTTTATTTACTGGGACGCTTTCTCCTGTGGATGAGGCTCTCGGATGCACTTTAACAGAACGTGTGCAGTCACCTCTGTGCAAAGCCGTGGGGCCAGGGCGCGTGTAGAACTGGGTGGTTGGCTGGAGCTGGCGCTGAGCGCGGTGACGGCTCCGTCTCGGGTCCTGTCGTGCTCAGGTGACCTGCCCTGCATCACTGGATCTGGATGGCTCCATGCTCAAGCTGCATTTCGGACTGCAGGGTGGGCTGCAGAGTCTCAGCTGTCTGCAAGAGGGGAGAGAGCAGGGCTTTTCTATAAAAGTATCCACCAACTCGAGTCCAGGCCACTCGCGGGTCACAAGACACCAATGGTTTCCATGCATAGCACAACACACACAGCGGAGCTGGAAGGGGTTGGGTCCTAGGTTCACCCCTGCCTAGAGCGGTGACGCTCCCAGAACCCGAGCCACTCACGCAGTTCTGATAAATCCGGGCCACAGTCCCGCCTTGCGGGGCTTCTCCTTGCCCACAACCCCGCCAACCCTCCCACACATGCTGCAGGGCTCACTCGCAGCCCGCAGTGCTGACTTCCCATTCCCGCCCCCTGGTTATCACTGGGGAACAATACTCTCTGTGGTTGACACTTCCTTAACCTAGTATATTTGCCTAGAATTTCAGTTACCATTTTGCCTTTTCTTATAAAAACTGTTCCAATGTTATGAAAAGCATTTTAGGGGCAGCTACCTTTCTCACCTTAAAGACTGAAGTTTTAATCCACGAGTTACAAGTATTAAGGATTTTAAATATATATTCATAGTTTTAAGATGAATTAAAGGGAAAAATACAATCTTAGAATAAGTCACCAATCATCCATCTCAACCATCCGGAATTGGCCCTCAAATGGAGATTTTGGGGTTTTTTTGGACCTCCTAAGCCAACATCAAAGGCGATGGCACAAAGACTAGACCTTCAGAGGTGGGCTTCCTGGCTTCTCAAGCGGGAAGTTTAGCTGGAGGGGCCCAGCATGGTGACCGCAAAGAAAGAGGTGAAGAAAGGTACAGAGACGCGAAGGTGGAAGTCCCTGGTGCGGCCCTACATCTCCTACTGCGGTTCAGGGCCGCGCTTCTGAAACACTATACAAACGTCAAATGACATTTGACATAGTGTTTCCTCAAAGCAGGGGCTTTCCAGTTTCAGAAGAAGGACTCAGCAAAGGCATCGCCTGCAGCCCAAGAGAGTGGCTGGGTAGAAGCGATGAAAAAGGGGTCGCCTTAAGACAACAGATGGGGGTGGGGGTTCCCCACAAGTTTCTGGGCAAGGGAAAGTGAATTAGAGCCTGCTGGTGGCTGCGGGCAGATGAAGTGAGGGCAGAGCGAGACTCGGCTGGAGCAGTAAGTACATGTCTCATTCCCCGCTCCTCTGCTGTGTCCTAATTAAACGGATGTCGAGAGCTGCCAGGTGTGAATGGAGACAAAGAACACTGACAGAAAGCCAAGGTGGCAAAGGACTAAAATGGACACAGCTTTCCTCAATTCTGAAATCTGTAGAATGACCACAAACTTACAACCCAGTAAGATGCCCCACCACACAGCTCCCCAGACCTGAAGAACACACATCCTTTTGTGGCAGCCCAGCAGCAGAGTGAACTGATTTTACACAATGAGCCCATTCACGACGATGTGGGCATCAGACATATCACCAGCATGGGACGAGGTGGGGCCTGCACAGGAGCTTCCTTCCAGGACAGGTTCACCCTCAAACCACATCAACTTAGCTGGTCAGGG
>NW_024349801.1:2840604-2958515 GCF_902729225.1 Pteropus medius
CCATCCCCAGCTCTAGGCCATGCCTCATCTTTCTCAGTTGGTCTCCAGAATGGAAGGAGCCTCTGTGGTCACCACTGTGTCAACATCCACACCACTCAGAGTCAGAAGGGCCTGGAAGTGCCCGGGTCACGGGAGCTGGAGAGGTCTGGTAGGAGTAGGGGGATGGGGCAAAGGGGAAACCAGCCTTCTCCAGGACACGGGTTCCCAAACTTTGGGCCAACTGGGGCCTCATTGTGAATCAGGAGAGTAAGAATTTAAGTCCTCGCAGGACTGCTGAGTTCACCCAGCTGGCCACCAGGTTCACCCTGGGCAACCTACTTGGCTCTGCTGAGCCCCATTCCTTGGGAACCACCTCACCAGGCAACCAGCGAACCAAATGAGAATTTCCTTTCCTCCAAGGACTGTGGAGAGCACACCACACCTAGCACAGTGCAGATCAGAGGGCGAGAGGGGAAAGGGACTGCCTGGGAATTTGCAGCTTTAATTCTAAGCATCAAAGGCCGATGGCATCAAGGTACACGAAGCTCATTAGTGCCTGGCCACAGAAAGGAGAGGAGCAGACCCAGAGAGGGCAGCAGAATGCGCCAGAGCAGGCGGGACAGGAGCCAAAACCCAGCAGGATAGAGCAGAACACCAACAGGGTCCTGTGGGCAGTGAGCTTTGAGGCCGTTTCCAGGCTGAGGCTGCCCGAGACATGCAGCCTTCTCCTGCCTTCCCCTGCCTTCCCATGGTCAGAGCATATAAAAGCCCCTGCATTACAATGGCTCTCCCTGATCTCAGCAGTAATTTTAGTGATTTAAACCTACAGCTTCTGAGGTTTGAGAATGTAGGCAAAAAGCTTACGTGTCATTCACAGCACCAGTAGGCTAGTGCTTTGTTCTAAGGTGCCCTTGCCCCCACAGGAGCAATCCTACGGTTACTCTCGTAAAAAAAAAAAACGGGAATATGCCATCACTTTAGAACTGGTTGTTCCAAACACAAGCAACCAACCAGACAGAACCCATTCATACTGTCTTCTAAAGGGGCTCAGGCCATCCGGCTTCTGCCAGCTCTCTCTGCTAGCACAGGGGGCCCAGGCCTGGTTCCCCCAGACCCAGGGGAACTCTGAAGAGAGAGACCAAGACGCTCACTCCACTAAGTACACTCACCGTGGGGAAGCTCCATGAACACTTCAAATATCTAAGGAAGAAACCCTCTCATCTGACATTTCAGAAAGTGTCCAAACGGGGTCTGAATGCTGGAGTTTCCAGAGCTCCTGGGAAAACACGGATAAGGGGCAGTGGAGGAGATCCAGCAGAGCCGGACAACGAGAGGCTTCTGTGGGAAGCCTGTTGGTGCTCAGAGTCAATCAGACTTCCTGAGCAAGCATGTAACAAACAGGGAAAACTGGGCCTTACGAATGTGGAGCTCCCCACAAGGTCGTCAGGCTGCCGTGCTAGAAGCGCAGGGCAGGCGGCTGGATACCTGGTCAAACGGTGCCCCCAAAACCAAGGGCAAGCACCACAGCTATCGGGGTCAGCCGGCATTTCCACCACAAAGCGGCGGGCTGCTCAGAGGCAGGTGCCCCATAAACCTGCCCCCGGGAAAAGGGTCAAGGGTGAGTGCTGGGTCTGCAGAAGCAGTGATCCCTGGGCCAGGTGCTACCCGACTCTGAGGAGCAGCAAGGTCTCAAGTCAGTGGGGACCCCCCACTTGTGGAAGGGGATTGAGAAGAAGTTAAAATTTGCCTTCGAATTCATAGACAAACATTTGCACAAGACAAAATATCTCAAGAACAGGTTTAAAACTATCACCCGGGCGAGGATCTAATATCACCGATACGTTATTCAGGCACTTATAAAAAATATTCCAAATGAGTGCCTGTGTCCAAATGATGCATCTTCCAATGGTAATTACCTTCCTCCCGGGAGAACATCAGAAGCAGAAATACCCAGGCTGGGGCTCGTGTTCACACCTGCAGAAGCCCCAGGACCCGTCCACAGACAGGGTGTCCACTTCCAGAAGGGGCAGGACCCACCTGAGCTGCAGTGGTGTGGTCAGTCACCGGTGCCAACTGGACGTACTGGACCTGGATGTCGCTGCCCTGGAGAGGCGACCCGTCCACCCCTGCAGCAGCAGGGTCTGAAGAGGCCACAGCTATCAGCTGGGCCCCCTGCAGCACCTGGAGAGACAAAGCAGAACACCATCAGCACCGTCACAGGAGCAATGGCAGGGGCAAGTACCACGCGTGCAGACTCCACCATGACTGTATGAACCGAGGACGATGGCCCAAGACCTCACTCCTTACTGTGGGGTCTGTCTCATGAATCATTCTGGAGTAACGTCTGACCAGTGAGTGTACATGTGTGTGTGAGCATGTGTGAATGTGTATGTATGTGTGTGTGATCTCCTCTATTATTCACGTGTTCTTTTCTCCAGCACTTACTCTCCACCAGATCTTTCATGATCAGAAAACAGGACGTAGTCCTGTCCAGTTCCATAGCTTTGCTTCCCGACCACCAGGGAGGAAGCCATTGTCATTTTCTAAAGAAAGGGCAGCAAGACCCGGGAGGGCTCCCTAGGCCCCTCCAGCAAACGCCCCCACATGCCCTCCACAAACTCCCAGCAGACAGAAAGTCAAAGGACTCAAATCCAGAAATACAAGCTGGGACCAGAAGAAAGGGGGACACGAGGCTGTATTTAGTCATGAATGTGTTTTAGGAGCCTCTGGTCATCAGAGGAGAGAGAAAGGTAGTTTTTTGGCATGAAGAGCAAAACTGTCAAAGCCCATTCAAAAATTACATGTCAAATGTCAAATTTACTTAACCTGAGCTAACTGAACTGATGGGTCTCCTCCAACTGTCACAAACCACACCATGCCTCAAGGTTCTGCCACATAACAGGAAAAGGACACCCCGGGATCAGTTGTGTGGGTGACTGCAGGTGGGGTGAGGTTGAGAGTCACAGCAAGGCTACGAGAGACTCACAGGACAGGCGGGAGTGGCTGACACGCCTGCACACACCTCGAGCCGGCAAGCTCCACAGTAGACATGCCCATTCCCCACTGCCCCTGTGTCCAGCCTGCCTGATCCCTGCACTCCTCTCCTCTGCTCCTCCACTCCCTGCCTCTCTCTTCGCTGCTGACATTCTTTCCTTCCATCAAGAAAGAAAAGCCAGCAGAGGGGACTGGGTGACTTCCCACTTGGCCCACCACAGCCCTGTCTGGAGCCCTGGCTGCCTCTGGGCACACAGCGCATCCTGCTTGGGGACTTGTTCACAGTCTGCCCCCTGCGCCCACCCCCACCCCGTGCGACTGGAAGAGGCGCTGCAGGATGGCACCGTGTGTGTGTGGTGGGGGCTGTTGGGGTCTCTTTTGTTCACTGACAAATCCCCAGCGTCTAGCACAGTACCTGACACTGAATAAACACTTGTTAAACAAATGAAAATGAAGCTGATATTGATGAGGAAAGACTGAGAAAACAGGCCAGTGCCTCAACGGGTCCATCAGACAGGGAGTTGGTGGTGAAGTACAGGGAACATGGAAACCTGCCCACGTGTATTTTCACACAGGCTCTCCTGGTGTCTGTCTAATAGGGATTGAGGCGGCTGTTCCTAAGCCAGGCAACTCTAGAGAAAAGCTTAGAAGACTCACATGAAAAGTTTTCAGAAGAAAATGTTAGGGCGGGTAAGAGCAGTTAAGAGTTAAGAAGATATCGTGGTAAACTAGAAGATTAAAAAAAAAGGGCACGTGAGGGATGACTCTCTCATACACACAATGTTACAGTATCACTTGAGGTGGAGCGGAGGAGAGCGCAGAGGACACAAGCCGGGTGGGAGGGAGGGAAGGCCACACAAGCCAGGCCCTGCTCCGTCCCACCACTGGTCCCCCAGACCAGACACTATGGACCTCACTCCTGAAGGACCTTGATATGACACACTCCTTCGTTGGCCCTCCTCACAAGGCTGAGCCAGCTGACGTGTGTAAAAGAACTCTGCACTCCCAGATTCTCTGTGACAAGACAAATTCAGATTCCCAAAAGGGGCCATGAAATGACAAAGTCAGTCGAAGGGTCTTTAAGTCCGAACATCACTCTTACATCAAAGCCAGCCACCAATGACCAGACAAGAACATTCATTCATGTGCTTGGCAACTCCAAAGCACCACTGAAAGGTCATGCACAAATATATTACAAGACAGTGATACGGTTACTATGAGCCAATTGCAAGATTACAGCGAGTGTCTGACGGAAGTGAATGGAATTTACCGTTAAGACTGAACTAATGAAATGGACATTTGCTTTTTCTCTGAATTTTAATTTAGCATGTAAATCATCTTAAATTAGCTAAACTGTCTCAAGATCAAATGCCAGCAAGTGACAGGCCTGCACTAAATGCTCTCTAGTATCTACTGACCCACCTGCTCCGACCAAGTGTCAGCCAACACCCTCAGGCCCCAGCTGGTCCTGCCCCCCACCCAGGGCCCACTGCTCTCTGTACTGTCCTCCCAAATTCCCTCCTGGGCAGCAGCCCTCCACATAAACTCCTTCTCTCCAGAAAACCAAATTCAAATATTTATTGAGGACCTGATATGTGCAAGACACTGCAAGGGCAGGAATGGGACCTCGAGAGACTACATTCTAGAACAAATGCACTATGAAGCAAAATGGGCTGCAATCTCAGAATGAGAAAATGTCCAGTTCTGTCATCTGTGGAGACTCGGGCAAGTTCTGTGGGAGGGTTGGGGATGGCCTGGCTCAGAAGGAGAGGGACGGGAAGGAAGAGTATCTTAGGCAGAGGGAACGAGAAGCCCCAGGGATGGCAAAGGAGGAGACAATTGGGGGCGCAGGGGATCGGTCACAGAGAGGAGAGATGGGCTCAGTGCTGGGCAGAACTTCTAAGGCTCCATGAAGACAGCGGAGGGCTGAGATTCAAGTTAATTCTATCTGGCATTCCATGACCAACCAGGATGTTTAACTGCTTTGAAAGAACACACTTCTTCCAGATCGGAGAGGAGGCCTGTGGAAGTGTGGAAGAGACACTGGCCATTTGTGGGTCCAACATGGGCCCCCACTGTTGTCTGGCAGTGGGTCAGCTCATCTTTTGTTCCTTTGCTTCTTTTTGGAGTGGTAGGCCCGGCCCCTCGACTCAGCAAATAAAATCCAATGTGTGACCGCACTTTACCAGCCCAAGAGGAATCCACTGTTCCACTGGATGGCGTTTTGACCTGGCAGGGTCTCTCGACAACATGGTGGGGCCACCAGTTCCTTATGGTCTTTCCGCAAATAGTGTAGAATCCTTGAACCAAAGTGGTTCCGTCATTACTTTCAGACTTACAAACCAGTTACTTCACCCTGGTTTGTAAGTCTGAAAGTAATGACGGAACCACTTTGGTTCAAGGATTCTACACTATTTGTCCTCGTCCCACATCTTCACAGTATTTCTGCAAACTGTCACCTTTTTGTGCTATTAAATGTATAGCAACATTCTTGGTAGGGTCACTGCCAGAAACACTAACCACATGTGTCATTTAGCTGGCCCAGCGTCCCACAAAACACTCTTTCAAGTCTAAGACTGAGACTAACACAGCTGCGAGTAGGTGACAAGCTGGTCTGGAAGCCTGGCAGTGCTCACAGCATTTGCACCTGCGTCTCTTAGCAGACTTATTCCTGACTTAACACGCATCTGTGAACTTTTTATAAACTAGTTCCATGTAGGAACATCCAAGTGACATTCTTGCTGCCAGCCCCCACTTTCCCCAAGTGGGTAAGCTCATGTCTAACTGGCACAATCAAGTAAGGTTTATTCCCGTGGCAAAGCTGGGGAAAAAGTAACATGGGCCACCAAAGTACCACTCAATGGAGGTTTATGGTTCAGCTCAGAGAATGTACTGGGCGACAATGCAGCGTCGTAGCAGCTAGAAAAAATCAGAATGCACAAAAGACAAAAGGTAACAGACGTAGTAGGAAATTCTCAGAACCGCAGACTCCGCCCCTTCGGTGGGTGGTGAAGGGGAACGAGCGCTCCGGGCTGCCCTGGCTTAGCGCTTGTTTGCTAGATCCTAGGCTGAACTTCAAAAAAAATATCTAGGCAATGTTTGGAAATACTAAGCTAAAACGTTAGGTATTAAAATGTACTCACGGTTTTGTAGTTGAGGTATATTTTAAAAGATCCATTAATAAGTGAATTTAAGGTCAGATCACATAACTATTTTTTAAGGAAACTAATGAAATCATGGAACATATTTCTGAGAAGGTTCGGCCTGTGCTCTACTTTTGGCGATGAGCCACTACCCCCCACAAATGGAAGGCATTTTATGGTATCCTAAGAGACATTGTTTTCCCTGTGAGCACTGCCCATAAAGTGACTTTTCGCATGATCTACAGTTGATTAAATCTTAAGAATTACAGTGTCAGAAACCTCAGAATCTAAATGTGCAGAATTATAATAGCGAAGGTAGGCACATAACCAGCCTGGCTGCTAAATGAAAATGAAAATAGGAAAATGTTCTCCGCTGGGAATTCATTAAAAATGCTATGCCTTTTAAACATTTCCACATTAGTTTGGTTTTACAAAGTGATTCAGAAATGAGTTAAACACTTAATGAGCACAGAACTGGAGGAAAAGACCTTCCAGAAACTTAGTTATCATTCTTCGCCTTCCTTGTACTCTAGACCCTGCAGAGGAAAGCTGTCCTGTCCCCAGGGACCTCCCCGACGATGCGGCCTCAGCAGGAACCCTGTGCAGCGGGCGCTCCAGTTCCCACACCTGGACTCCAGGGCTGGGAGAGAGATGGCTGGCTATTCAGACAAAGCAATTCAGGATGATTTCAGGGAGTCTCCAAAATTTGGAAATGACTCTTCTAAAGGCGACATTAACATTTTGTTAAAGAATATATCTTCTCAAACTGGATTACAATTGTGATGAAAGAGAAAACACAGGAAGAAAGGGTTCAAAAGGCCCTCTCTCCCAGTGGTTAACGTCATCACAAACCAGTGGCACTGGCTCTCTTAGCAGGAACCTCGCCAGGAGCAGGACTGACTTATCACAGTGTGGTCCATGGAAGCAACAGGGAAGGGGAGAGTCGGGCTCACATGTTTTCCACAAAACCACCACAGGGCTGAGGATTCTGGGGATGCGCGTGGCCCCGTTTCTTCTGTGTAAGACAGAAACGGCACTGAACCGAGTCTTGCCCATCTGAAGAAATTGATAAATGAAGGAATTTACTGATAAGTTCTAAAATGATGGGCGGGAAGATGGCCAAGTTATAAATCCCTGGTTTTTCAGTTATCAATACGTATTTATTGAGAGAAGGTGGTAAATATGTGACTGGAGATGCCCTGATTGTTTTAAGGGACCCATGGGTGCTTGTGCTCGGATGGCGTATCAGAAACAACTGGCGGGCACCCTGTGGAGTGGGCTGAAAGTCCAGGCTGGGGGCGGAGACTGACGCATCATGGACCTCGTGTGGAAACTTTTTCCCTTGTGCTGTTTTCATAATAAGAGAATGAACCATGCCAAGGAGCAAGGACGTCAAGAGGACAACATGGAATAAGACCCAGGGGGGCCCTTCCTTTCAGACCAACGCACAGTCAGGGGTCGGGAAAGGGCTGAGTAACCAGCACACAGTGGGTGGTGACCCGCTCGAAAAGCGAGGCACAGACAGGCTGAGAGATGAGAATGTGGCAGACACCCCCAAGGGGCCTCAGGGAAGGCTCTGCAGCCAGGGGCAAGTCACGAGGGAGCTGGGGCGGAAGTGGACATTCTGGGCATAAATGCGCCTCCTCTTTCTCTAATAACTGCATAACCCTGAAGGCAGGCTATTTTTGTGAGGGTAATACACATGAAATGAGTAAAATAAAAACAAAACGCTACAAAAATCAATTACACAAAAGATTTGATTCATCTGCTTCTCAGTGGTGCTGCCCGAAGCAGCACTGTGCAGCCTTTTGAAATACACAGGAGGCTCAGACAGATGTGTTGGTTTGGAACTGATTTTAAACTAGTAATGAGGAAAACCCATTACATCAAATCTTAAATGCAGAACAGCAAAAATGAAGTCACATGCCACTGTCACATGGATCACTATGGTACCCCAAGAAGGAGAATTCACTGAAAACCTGCCTCCTGGCTCATCTGACCACGGCCCTGATCTTCTGTGGAACAAAGCTCGCCTGGATGAACTCCCACTCAGCTCCCAATAATGAGCTTTCAGCTCCTTCTTCATTCTTCCTGCTCATTTTCCGTTTGGTGCCTTTTCCAAACAGGCTCTGGAATGTAGAAAGATCTAACTGGAATGCAGCGAGCTCCCGGCCAGTAGCCAGTGGCAGTACCTCTGGGCTGCCAGCGACAGCAAGCCTGTGGCTGCACTTATAGTGGGGCTCCCCAAAGGGCAGCACATCTGTATAAGACACCAAACGAAGTGCAAGGGTGGCCTACTCTCCCAGCTTCATTTAGAGAGTTCCCCAGTACATTTCTGAAGCATAGCCAATTATTTTCAGGTAAAAGAAAAATGGCACAGGGTACAAATTTAAAGCAGCCTACTAAGGGGATCCTGGATCTAAGAGCACTGTGTTTTGGAGCACACACATCTGGATTTCCTCTCTATACTGCCAATTCTGAAACTCTGTTTAACACTCAGCTGAGATGATACAAAACTGGTACAAAACCTGCAATAAATGCAAGAATCCCGAGGACTTTTCCGAATCCAACCAAGAATCTACCCAGGCGCAAAAAACGAAACGAAACAAAATAAATCCAAACCAAAACAAACCAGCAAAAAACCCTCAATCACTTAACAAGATCTGTTTTCAACATGATTTAACTGTGTAGCCAAGAACAGGGACGAGACCACTAATCCCAAGGCCTCCTGCAAAAGCCATGGTCATTTACTTGTTTTGTCACTTAATGTTTGAATCCAACTTGTTAAGGTAACGTAATCGACCAACCAGGTTGACTTTCTCACATCTGGATGTTAATTCAAGGAGTAGCTTCCTCATGATAGAAAGTAATAAGGAGCTGAGAGACAGATCAGGAAGCCCCCAAAGCACTACGTGGCCAGAAGATCTACCAGCCCCAAATCTCTTTCGTACATCTGTACAGAAAATGCCCCAAACACATGATCATTCCGAAGCCTTTAAACCCACCGATGGAACACTAGGATGTTTCCCTGGGTTCCATTTTGAGTGCTTTCATAAACCACATCGCCATTAGTAGATGGTCAGAAATGAGTTCAAACAGCAAGGTCCCTCTGGGATGACTCCTCGGCCATGGAGCAAAACTCAGCACAGAGACTCCTCACAGCCCTCAGGGTTTGAGCCAATCGATGCAACATTTTAGAAAAGTATCCTATGGCCAGCAAGGCTGTGCTTGCAAAGCGAACAGGCTAAAAGCCATGAGCCAGATTTACAGCCTGGAGCGGATGAGAACATGCCCCAGGGAACCAAGGTCCAGATTCTGTGCACACAAAGATGCTGTGTGGCGAGCAGTAATCAAAAGCAGGTTCTGCTGTATGCTGTGGCTCGTTCCAGCACTGGAGCATGAACCTCAAACACAATCTAGGAGAAAGCAAAATAAAACCTAAAAAATAAAATAAAGCAGAAACGGAAGTCTGGAGATACTTGGTATTCATCCCCCATCATTCCAGATAGGGCAGACTTCTTGGGAACAAATCTTAACCATGTGTCTTAAAACTTTCCAGTTCATTGGGGCTGGGGGTTGGGAGAGGTTTAATAACTCAGCCAGAGTCAAGTCCAAGGCCCTCATTTTCCCAGGGGTCCAGGTCCCTGGTTTCTAGAAGGAAAGGTTAGGTGAGAGAGGAGCAGGAGAGACAGAGCAGGAACAAAATAAAAGTTTTATTTTAATTGCGTGTATACATGATCTGTCATAACAGTGTCGTTCAGACATGGGGAAGGGAGAGGGTACGCCCGGCTGCCAGCCATCACACTTCACGACTGCAACGAGCTGAGATGCCCAATCACGGAAGTGAACGCTGCCAGCTGCCATCAACTGATAATAAGAACAAAGTGGCCACCACCTCACAGGACAGATTATCTAAGAAAGGACTGTGCTCAGGGCTGCTTCCTCTCACTGTCCTGTGATGACTCTGACCATTTCTTTTTTTAATTTGGAAAACTCACTGCACAGAACAGCAAAAATTATTGTTGTGTTTACTGTGATGGGGCTAAAAAAAAGAACTTCTAAAGAGAGGCGATACAATTTTCCTACTAGTTCCATTCCATTACTAAATTACCACTTTATAAATGTCTGTGCTTTACTGAGTGATATGAATGTCAACAAATGTCCCCTCCTCATTGGGAACATTGAGGGAGAAAGTGGTTTTTAAAAAGAGAGTGTATCAGTCTTTAAACTCTCACCTATGAACCCAGATCACATGAGTGATCAATATAGCAATTAGGAGACCACAGCCCTCACTGGGAAAGACCAAGAGAGGCACCTCCTATGGCAGGGTGCACCCACAAAGGAAACACCTTGGAGTCCTTGCATAAATTTAAAATTTCATGATGCTGTAGAAACACAGCCTCACTATTCATACAAATGGATGATTTATTGTGAGATGCTAACTAATGGGGACATCTACACATACCTCATACTGGTGGCACAGCCTCCATCAGCACAGCGTTATTATTCTATTCTGATAAAGCACGGTGCCTGCTGTCTCTTAAAGAAAAGTTCAGAAACTGATTTCTATGCCAAGTAATCTATTACACACCAAGTGGACAAAGTCTCATTAGGTGACAGCTTATCTCTAAGGCTCTCACCACTGAGGCTCTCTTGGGTGAGGATGGCACTTCTCCCCTTTCAAGGTGAGAATTCTAGAAGTGCCTCCATTCCCATACCCAACCTCAAAGTGCACTGTGACCTCAGTGCATCAAGAAATGTGCAGAAGAAACTGCCCATTACCAAGCATCCTTTCCTGTAAGCAAAGAGAAGACTGTACCTGTGTACACATTAAACATGATTGGGGGGCCCAGGAGAGACGTGAGAGGCAGAGCACACAGGTACCTCTCACAGGAAGCCCAACAGCACCTCACAAATGACTTGTTTCACAGTACAGAACTTCGGTTTATCACACTTCTCTGTGGGATGTGGGTCTGAGGTGGGGTGGTCGGCCAATGTTCTGTCGATGATAGGGTGAGGGGTGTTATAGGCCCAACTGGGTCCCCCAAACATATATCGCCAAGTCCTAACCTCTAGAACCTATAATGTGACCTTATTTGGAAATAGGGTCTGAAGATGTAATTAAGATGAGGTCACATTAAAGCAGGATAGACCCTAATTTAGTGACAAGTGTCCCTAAAAGGAGAAGAGAATTTAGACACAGAAAGAAGAACACCATGGAAGCACGGGACCAGAGGCTGGAATCATGCATCCACAGCCAAAGAAGACAAGGAAGGAACATCCCTTAGAGCCTCCGGAGGGAACACAGCTCTGCTGACCATGATTTTGGACGTCTGGTCCCTAGAACTGTGAGAGGACACATTTCTGGCTGTTTTAAGACACCCAGTGGGGGTTACTGGTTTGGGGTTGATGGTCCAGGAACAGTCTTTGCACTTTCAGACCCTCTGCTGGAATGCAGTAACCCCATGTCCAGGCCCACATGGTCAACTGTCTTTAGTTGACACAGCTTCAGGCCTTTTGCTTCTTGAGAATATCCTGACCACTTCTCTCCTCTGTCAGCTCCTCATGGGCAGGACTTTCTGGGTGAGCTCAAGGGTACCCTGCCCCTCTGCCCTTGCAAGAGGCAACCAATAGTCTTCTCCCAAACTGCAGGGCCTCGGGCTTCCTGGACACCTGAAAAGGTGTGGGAGCGGGTCTGTGATGGATTCATTGATGGCAGGTCCCGAACAGGCATGGCTAGTGCACTAGTGATGCCACCTGGCAAGGCGTGCAGAACACAGGTAAGGCCAGGCTGCAGACGAGAGCAGCGAGACATCGGCATGAATCTTAAGTCACTCCTGTTGCATAAAGACCATCATAAGAAAGCAGCCAAAACTCAGAAAATACAAGTGATAGTCTCTTAAAAGGCCAGATTCCAATTTCCCATGAGAAGAACTGGCCCCCTTTGGACTGATTTCTAACTAACCAGCAAGAGAAGGGACACCTCCTCCTACATGTCAACAGTGTGTCCCTTGCCTGAATCAGTGCTGGGCAGGAGCAGCTCTCGTGACCACTCAGTCCCTGACCAAGACCCACTGTGCAAACGGCCTCTGGGATCCAACTCTACCTGGGGCCAAGAACTCTCCAGGAACCTGACTGTTTAAGGCGATGTCTCAGAAAGTTCTACACTGAGGTAAGACAGTGAGATTACTGTATGGTCAAGATATCTATGACTAAGTAGCCACAAATATGTTCAGGCCCAAATTCCCTTTCTGTACCGATAGCAGAGCTCAGTCCCAAATCTTTTCTAGGAACACACAGGGTTCTCTGGACTAAATGTTTGTGCCCACTCCCCCAATTCATATGTTGAAACCCTAATTCCTTAATGTAATCGTGTTTGGAGGTGAGACCTTTGGGAGGTGATTAGGGTTAAACGAGGCCATGAGGGTGGGGACCCTATGACAGATTATTGTCCTTCTAAGAGGAAGAGGGACAGAGGCTCTCTCTCCACGAACATTTCAAGGAAGGCCATTGGAAGACATAACCAGGAAGAGGGTCCTCACCAGAACCTAAGTGCTGGCACCCTGATCTTGAACTTCCAGCCCCAGAACTGTGAGGAATAGATATCTGATGTTTAAGCCTGCAGTCTGTGGGGTTCTGTTATAGCCACCCAAACTCAGACAGAGGGTGACAGTAGATAAACATCATCATCTTCTTTCTTATAAGGTGGAGAAGATATCCTTAGGAGAGGAAGTTTCAGGAACTATTTAATCACCAAAAGGCCTAGGTCAATGCATTCTAGACAAGTTTGGAGATGGCTGGAAAAGAAAAAAACCCACTAACAGACCCACAGGTGTCTCTGATATATCAGCCTTGGGTTTGAAATCCACTGGTGTTAATTTTCTAGGACTTTTAAGTGGAAGGGACATTCTTATACATACACTGTTATCAATGGTTTGCAAAAACCTAGTTTATATACATTTCAAGTTAAACTTTGGAAGAATCTCTTCAGTGAGTCTCCAGACTTCTGACGCCAGGGAGCGTTTCTCTGGGAGCATTTTGAATTTGGGGACTTCAAATTCGCCTCAGCCCACTGACACTGAGAGACTATGTTTCTAACCTCTAGAGTTCAGAAAGAGAAAATATAAGACAGGAAAGGACGATGGCCTTTTTTAGCATGCTCCAGTCTCTGGAGGGTTCCTGGCCTTAAACAGCTTAGCAGAAACCTGACCAACTTCCTGTCCTCTCCCCTGTGCGCCCCTCAGACCAGGACCAGGAGACGTGTGTACTGTTAAAGTACAACATGCTACTGTCAAACACATTCACACATTTGAGGACACAAGAAGCCTGGTTGGAATGTGACTATTGCTTGTTCTCACTACATGGTGTGCTCCAGCCACCCCACTTTGAGGTCAGGTTGACTGACATCAGGAGTCAGAAATGATATAAATGTTTAATTTGAGGTGTAAATAATTTCTTTAAACATTGTCCAAGTGAAAAACACCCAAAAAGCAACACTTCATACTTGGTCAATGGTGGGCTCCCTCTGAGAAGGAGAGTATAGGCTGCTTAAGAAGAGTTCACACTTTACAGTGTGCTTCTGTATGACACCCAGCATGGGGCTGGGTTCATGCTATCACTCATGCATTGAAAACAAGAAAGCTCCACTACAACAACTCCAAATGACGGGGGAGAGTAAAGGAAGGAGGAAGGAAGAAAGAACTTCCTCCTAAGGATGATTTCATCTCAGAAAACACTGTTTTGCAGATATAAAGTTCAAGCTACAAGTTCAAGATGCGCTCTGTGTCAGGGTGCAGCCACGGGCAGATCAGCAGAATGAAGACCTGAATCTCAGGGCTTCTTGCTTCTGCACCCCGCACTGGCCAAACCCATGAGGGAAGCCGGCAGGTGAGGGAGCCTAAAGAGGACTGAGCCAAGAGAGCAATGGTTCATACAAGAGAGGCCAGTAACAGGGATGTCCCTGCATCCTGCTCCACCACAGTGTGTCCTCTCTGGGGGACATCCTGGCTGCTGCTGATAGCTGCGAGTGTCAGGATCACACATACACTATGTCAGTCATAAGAAGAGCCCCTGCTGATCATCATTCAGCCTGAACATGAGCAGATAAGGACCTGAAGCCCTGGACAGTGGGCAGGACCAGGAGGGCCAGTGAGTTTGTGTGGGAGCAGTAGGACTGGCTGGGGTCCCGGGGCCTCTGCTGCACTCTGGGCTCTCATCACGGCTGCCATCTTGTTTGTTATCATTAGCTCTACTTTGCCAGGAGGAAACAGGGCCTCAGAGGCTAACTTATGTGCCCAGGATCATAGGCCAGTAAAAATACAACCAAACAGAAGAGGCTTTGAATGCAGTTGTGGCAACTCCTCCAGGCTGCTCCAGTCACACCATGAGGCTGGAGCCAATCACTTGTGTGTGACTGAGATGTGTTAGAAAAAAGTGAAAAGAATGATTACACAACAAGTCACATAACTAAGAAACCTCAAGAGCCTCATTTGACTTCAAAAATAACTTCCCTTTAAAACAACAAGGAAAATTATTTATGCTAAATCCCCTCTACTTCAGCCTTTGTTAAAAGAATCAGTTTCATTTTGGCCAACCTGTCTTTTGGCTGAACACCTGCCAACCACACGAATCATTTGCCCTTCGTGTATTCTCCAACTCTGGAGGGGCTTTTGGGAACTAAACTCGGTGCCAATGGAGTATCTTCCCAAAGAGAAGATAACTGCCTTAAAAAGATTTGCCAACTGGTTACATCATGAGGACCTATTTTTAAGAAGCCACACTTTTCAGTCCTATTTCATCAAAAATTGGGTCTGGTTTACCCAACTGTTTTCAACTGAATGCTATAGACCCACCAGTGGCCTGAGGCTGACAGCCCATGTCTGAGCATGTAGCCTGGAAGGCTTCATGTCACATGGCTCCGTCACTGCCTGCCCCACTCTTGGTGAGGTAACGCGTCCATTAATGGACAGAAGCATCTATCACTGGATTGTTGGCCCATATTGTCACTATTCTAAGGGCTTCCATTTCAAAAATCACTGTATACACTGATTTTCATCTTTTGCCAACTGAAATGCCATCCTCAGAGCTTAGACCAGCCTTAAGCGCTTATTTCTATAACGAGTGGACAGCACTCAGTGCTATACACACATCTGATGATATAACATTAAGTGAGAATAGTTGTTGAAAGCAAATATAATAGCTCAAAGGGGCAGATGAAGAGATAAAATTAAAAATTAGTCTGGGTCACTTTACAAGCTTTTTTTACTTTGAGAGTTAATATGAAACAATGGCCTGAATTTTAACAATAAGTGACTATTTTTGTACACATGAAAATCATGCCTAGATTATTTGCGTATTTTATATATCATGCTCAGAGCAGCTATCAGTTTACTGTGTTCTTAATCTCCCCCCTCCCTCTCTCTTACACATACCCCTGATGGTCTCGGATATTATACTTACTCTCCCATCTAAAACCAGTGGCATGTCACACATATTTCATTTCATTTTTGGATTGCAAATCTTTAGAGTAAATGTAAATAAAGATGGTTGTGGATTTTACCAAATATTTGCAAATATTCTCATTATCTGTGTGAGAGGAAACATGAAACCTTCCAGCTGCTCAGAATAAGAGAAACCATCCTTATTCTTTGGTATTTACTTGATCAGAAATCAACCTCTGTTCTGGAATTGTATAAAAGGTCATAATATTAGCATCTGTACTGGTTCTGCTATGGATTGTGCCAAATTTCTAAACATAAATCCTTATGTAGACACAGCACCGTCTGATCCTATCATCCTGTCTTCCATTATCCTGTTGCTGTGAAAATGCTCACAGATTATAGGCTTCTGATAAGAAACACAGGGATCTGTGTTTTCATGTCCTTCAGTTTTCCACACGTCAGTGAGTTAATACACATAGGATTCTCTTTTAGTCATTTCAACACACTGTTCAAGCAGCAGCTTCAACAATTTAACCAGGCATCCTGATTGGACTGGATCTATAGTTTCTATGAAGGATTCCTCATAAACATACAGTAAATTTAACAATCACTCAGCGGTTCACTTTTGAAGTGAGTAAAAAGTGAGAAACTGCACTGTGCTTAAAACTTTTTCCCCTCTGCAGTAATTCTGTCATTTAACGGTTCAAGGGCTCAGCGAGATTTTAGTCAGGCTCACTAATGTCTTCTTATCTGTCAGAACTCTGGACACCGCAGGCCCCACTACTTGCACCTCTTGCCACTAGACTATCGGGCAGGTGGTTCTTTTGATGAACCCCCTTCCTCCCTGCTCGACATCCTGGAATGAAGGTCACGTGCTCCTGAAATCTCCAAATGCTGGAGACCAGCAGCACTGGGACACACTCAGTCCAAATTACAGTACCCTTCCAGCCCTGACTCCTCTTCAGTTTTCTCCATTGTCTACAATCTTCCCTTCTGGAATGGAATCACCAGAGTAGAGTCTACATACAACCACAGTTAAGGGAATGGAGAAGGATCTGCTAGTTTTATAAACGTGAACCAGTCCGAGCTCCTAGAGTTTGCACAAGGGGAAAGCCATGGCCTGGTCAGAATAGGAATGAAATGTCCTAGTGGGTATCTTCCATACGCACGTTCTCTGTCTATAAAGAAGTGAAACATCTGGAGCTAATGACAGAGTTCCAAGGTTCATTCCTGCTTCTGAAATCTCATCTCCCACCCACCTTCACTCTCCACAAACCAGAAGTTCAGAAATAAAGCTTTGGTGCACTAGTGGTAACTTGGCTTCCTTTCAACAGACAGCAGCTGCTCTGACGGCTTCTGGAATAGAATTCTTGGGTCTAAAGAATCCTTTACGTGTTCCTTAGATACTACGCATGGCAGCTCGAACAACTGGTGCAGGCTGCCCACCCAACCAGGTGGCTGCCCATGACACAGCAGGCCCACTAGCAGGAAACATAATAGACACATTGAAAACATGTGACAAAGTTTCAGAAAAGCTCAAAGAAATCAACAAAACTTCTTTATATACAGAAAAGATTGTACTACTTGGATCCCACGAAAAAGAAATTTAGAATTACTCAGAAGTCACAATTTTTCAGGGTATTAAGCTGCAGGTTTTATTATTTTTTAAAATTTTAATTAGTTTCAAGAATACAGTACACTGCTTAGACATCTATATAATTAGTAAAATGATCCCCCCAATTGCTCTCTCCCTCCCCTGACCCTCCACCTTGCCAATGTATTAATGCTAACTGCATTCCTGTCTTGCTTCCCATTCTCATGACCATCCGTCAGCTAATTTGTACTTCTTTAACCCTTCACCCCATTCTCCCAGCTCCCCAAAGCCCCCTCCCCTCTGTCCATCACCAAATTGTTCACTATATTTGTGAGTCTGTTTTCGATTAGTTTGTTCTTTTTATTCTTTAAATTCCGCATATAAGTGAAATCATATAGTGTTTATCTCTCTCTGACTAAAACACTTTCTAGGTTCATCACAGCAATATCTTTTTCCATTCCCTTCAGCCACTCCATCCCTTGGTTGGAGAACTTAATTCTTTTCCCTTTAAGGTACTTATTGATAGGAATGTAGTTGTTACCATTCTTTATTCTTGTTTTTGATACATGTTTTTTCTTCTTAAAGAGGTCCCTCCAACATTTCTTGTAATTCTGGCTTGGTGGGGATAAATTCCTTTAGTTTATTTTTGTCTGAGAAGCTCTTTATCTTTCCTTCAACTCTAAATGATAGCTTTGCTGGATAAATTATTCTTGGTTGTATATCCTGGGTCTTCATTTTTTTGAATATTTTTTGCCAAACCCTTCTGTCCTGCATAGTCTCTCTTGAGAAATCAGCTGCCAGTCGTATGGGGGTTCCCTTATGTGTAATTATTTGTTTTTCTCTTGCTGCTTTTAAATTTTTTTCTTTGTATTTAACCTTTGGCCTTATAATTATGATGTGTCTGGGTGTAGGCTTCTTTGGATCCCTGATTTTTGGAATCCTCTGGAGCTGCAGATTTTAAATTAGTACTCTTCTATACATTTCCAGGTTATTACTCATGATTAAAATTCTCTATGAATATATGTTAAATTTTTAAATGGCTTAAAAATGGAAGAGTCTTTCAAAATGTCTTCATTAACCTGTGTATCTTAATTAACTAAGTGCTAATTTGGAATAATTATTTGTTTTCATCAAGTAATCATTAAGTATTGATAATTTGGTACTCTATTGGGTACTGTGAAGAAAAGAAATGAATAAAATTTATATCCATTAAAATATGTAATTTAACTTTCTAAATATATATTTGTAAATGATGAAATTGATCAAAAACAATTCTGGAATTTTGAGGCCTGCCACTCCTCCCTTGACTACACGGAGTCACAAGACTTTGATGTGGGATTCAACCAAAGGGGCCCAGGGCGACTGTGGACACAGTGACCATGTGCAATGTGTCCAGATCATCAGAAATATCTTTGAGGTATTATTATAAAACTACTTCAGCCTCCCCTAATATGAGTCCCTTCAAAGATATCATTGTTTCAACTACCTAAACGCTGGAAACGTACACTTAAGTAACCATTTTGTCCAACTTCTCTCTGAAAAACATTGTAACACCCTGCCAAGCTCAAGCTCTTGTCGGGCTTTTTCCTGGTCTTTCCAGACCTGAAACCGTCTGATCCGTTACAACTACAGGAATGAAACAACAGGCCTAAAGAAACACACCAGCGTTACTAACTAATCACCACCTGAGCCTGAAACTCTCTTCTTCAGGGCTGGGGAGAGATCAGGAAGCTACAGCACAGTGAGTCCTTGGGTCTTCTGTGCCACTGGCATCTGGTCTGTTTTGCTTCTCACAACAAGCCTCTGTTGGGGACCAAATGGATTCCTGAAGAATCAGAGCCAGCAGCAGGAAATACCGTGGGCCCCTTGTCCTGTCTGGGCTGGCCGCCTCAGAAAGGGTGACGAACCTGCAGCATCTCGCTCAGTGCAGGGCTGCCGGTGGGCCAGGCTCCTCAACCAGGCTGCAGAAGGCCCACAGTTGTTTTTGTGACTTTCCTAGGATGTTTTTCGGAACTAGTCAACCCCTAAGTCACTCCACTCTGACCTTTTATGGCTTAAATTATATTTTCCACCATTTCTGGTATGGAAAGCTTTTCCATAAGGGAGGAATTCCCTGAGCTACCTAGATTCTCCAAGATTTCTGTTTGTGTTTTGGCATGCAATGCAGGAACACATTTTCTTGAAGGGAACATTTTTATTAGAAGTGAAGTGATCAGTGTATGCCATCTGGGAGGCTGACGATTTTCCCCATTGTGACAAACCATTATAAGTGGACTAAAGCTTCCTAGAAATAGAGATATTTTACTGCTACAGATGAAGATAGGCTGCACGGACACGTATGCATGTGCACGTGTACGCACACACATATACACACATGCCCTAAATACACACACACCCTACACACACACGAGCCCCTTTTTCTCACCCACTCCAAAAAAATTCTACACATAAAATGTTAGATACTTCTCATCTCTCCTAACCTTTTCCAAGCTGGGTTTTCTCGAAGGCCTCATTTCATGGAAAAAATCCTTAAAGCTACTGAAATTTACCTTGAAACAAGTATAAGGAAGGATACAAATGCCAAAGAAGTCAAGAGAGGTTTAAAAATTTAAAGAATGCCAAAGCTGCTGTTAGTTGAATATTAGTTATCTCACAAATACAAAATGAGAATAACCTGGATTTATCACTGTTGCTTAGCTTTGTTTAATACGTATGTATCGTGTGTATGTATGGTGTATTCATTATTACAGAGATGAGCTTACCAGAACATGCAAAATCTCCTTGGTTATCACGTGATCTGACACTGGTTTGCCTATAGACATGTATAAAATTTTTCATTCACATCTTAGATGACATTAGCCACTATTGTAAAAACAAAACAAAACAAAACAAAAAAAAACTATCATTATCAAAATACCCAACTCGTTGAAATAGTACTAAACCATTTCATGATTCATGCATGATCTAAGCAGCATGACTAAAGCACAAGTCTTTACAGACTTCCATGGCTGGAAATCTCCCAAATATAGAGAAATAATGGACCCAGATTAGAATGTTTCAATGGACATAATATTGCCTAGCAATAGAGTTTGGTACAAAGTGAAGTATTAAAATCTTGCTAAATCTCAATCTACTAGATCCAAATTCCACACCATCCATACAGCCTGCATCTCACCTTCACGGTTCTTTTCCATACCTAGGCACCTACTGAATGCACAACGTAACGAGACAGGAAACAGCTCCCACAGATCTGTCCCTTACTTTTCTTGTACATTTTCATAGCTTCATTTATCTTACTCTCAATAAAAATTCCTATGAGCTGGGCAAAAAAAGCACTGTAATTTCAGTCTCAACGGGAAAGAGGCAATAAGTAGAGAAGATTAGAACACAGCTCATGACAAAGCAACTCACTTCATTCCTTGGTGGTGATGGTGGTGGAGATAATGAAGATGATGACGATGATGACGATGATGATGATGATGCTAATAAAGATCAAAACACAACCAAGAAAAAAATCAGTGTTCCTTTTAACCTTAATGTAAAGTATCAAGGTTCCCCGTCATATAAAATTACCTTCAGATGCTAAACCATGCTTCCCTTTCAAAGCATTGCAGGGAATTCGCTATCTGCCTGCAGTAACTCAGGGGTTCCCAACCTCCGGGCTGTGGACCAGTACTGGTCTGTGGCCTGTTAGGAACCAGGCCGCATAGCAGGAGGTGAGGGGCAGATGAGTGAGCAAAGCTTCATCTGTATTTGCAGCCGCTCCCCAGCATGAGCATCACCGCCTCAGCTCCACCTCAGATCATATGGCATTCGATTCTCATAGGAGCACTGGCCCCTGGTGCCAAAATGTTGGGGACCACTGATGTAGATGACAGTGGTGATAATATTAGTGATGGTGGTGGGGGTGACAGCGATTGTACTGTCTTGGTGTGGTGGTAGTGATGATGGATGGCAGTGATGGTAATAACAGCAGTAATGATGATGCTCTAGAGAACTAGAGCCAGTTTGGAGACTAGGAGTCATAAGCGTTGGGGTCTGGATCCATCCCTGACTTCACCTTCCTCCACGATCCTGGAAAAGCTGCTATCTACTGTCCCCATGTGTAAAAGGGGAATAACTCACCTAGTTCCTGATTTTATCTCGTTTCCTGTACAGAATACTACCAAAGAGGTTATGACATAGGAGAAAGCACGTGTCCAGCTCCGGAAAGGGATGCCTGAGTCACTGCAGGCAGATAGCGAATTCCCTGCAATGCTTTGAAAGGGAAGCATGGTTTAGCATCTGAAGGTAATTTTATATGACGGGGAACCTTGATACTTTACATTAAGGTTAAAAGGAACACTGATTTTTTTCTTGGTTGTGTTTTGATCTTTATTAGCAATGTAACATTAACGTAGTAAAACAAAGAAAGCACTAGCACCCTTTCAGGAATGGGTGACTGTCCTTGGGTGTTGAGAGTTCAGTAAACACAGAGCAGCAACAGACATGGGGCTCCAAGAGGAATTTGAGGTCAGCCAGCAGCAGCTGCCAATTATCCAAAAACAGACTGCTTTTGGAACATTATTTCTTAGTCACATGAATAAATGTTTAGGTCTTTGCTTTGTTTTCTTAAATTCTCCAAAGAAACAAGATGAATGGAATGCAAAAGATATCTCAGAAATTGTATAAATCTAGATTTTTAAAAAATCTAAATTTTTATAAATGCAAAAAAGAAAACTTTAAGACTGTTTTAACCATTCAATAATTAACAATGCATAATTATAAAAATGCATCCGACTTTATCATTAGCCAAGCTGTCCCAACAAAGAACACAGTTAATCAATCACAAAGTTTCTCAATGCGGATTTTATGCCACATGGGTGGGCTGGTGTCTGCCTGAGGTCAGGACACTGGCATTGACAGACTAACCCCCAACTCATCATCTGAACAGAGAAGGTCATTTCTTGGGATTGTAGTGTGTGATTTGCCCAATAAACATCTAGGCGGAAACATGTCCATCCTCTTAACTACAGTGGTGCCTCACCTTGAGATCACCAACCTCTCACGCAGCCCCTGCTTCCTACATGCCTCTTGTGTGCTTTGCCCTGTGGTCTGGTCCATGCCTGAGTGAGACCAGGACTCCTGTGCAGCCCACGCTTCCCTGCATGCCTCCTGTGCACTCGGGCAGGGCATAGGCCCTGTGTATGGTATGGGCCCTGCCTTAATTAAAGAGCTCAGAATCAAGCCATGTTAGGTACAGCATGAATGCCAAGAGATGCTACATCCCTCCTTGCAGGCAACATACACCTCATCTTTCCCAATTCAAGAGTCTGGCATGGCTGTCCCATTCTGCACCTAAAGGAAAACACAGTCACTATGTGGGCTTACAGGACCCACAGCCTCTGCTCTTGTATGCTGGTTACATCCCCTCCTGGAACCCTGCCACCATGCTGTGAGGGCCCAGGCAACTCAAGGAACCTGCACAGAAGAGAATTACGGGGCTCAGGTGGACAGCCCTGCTCAGAGCTCCCAGCCATGGGCCAGCACATTCCAGGCCCTGGGAGCAAGCCTCAAGATATGGCAGCCCACTGAGCTTCCAGATGACCCCGGATGATCCCGGAAGCACCACGTGGAAAACAACCAATAAACCCACAGCCATGAAAGATAATAAATGGTCATTATCTTCAACCCTAAGTTTTGGGGTGGTCTGTTAATATATCAAGAGGTAACAAGCAAAAGTGACAAACTGGTAGTACAGGTAAAGGTCCTTGTGCTTACAAGTTCTATGAAAAAGTTTTTGGTTTCTGCAACTTACTAACAAATAACACAACAAATACACACACACATACACACTTATACACATATACGGATTTCTGGCTGTTTGTACTTTTATACAAACAGCCAGAAATCCGTATATGTGTATAAGTGTGTATGTGTGTGGATCATGACTCGTTTGTGACTGGTTCTAATTCATGCAGGTTTATAACTAGAATCCTCTGTATTGCAATGCCAACTAATGTCGGTGATTTTTATGAACATGGTAACTTTTGTTCAACCATCACTCCCACTTGCATGACCAAATGGAGACAAACCACTTACTCAGTTTCACTGGAAACGCCAAATGCTCAAAGCGATGGTCAAGAGAAGATGTCACAAAGACAGTACATATACTAAATGCAAAGTGCCCTGTCTACGTTTAACTGCATTTATCCCAGTTGATCTTGCTTGAAATAATCTGAATTAACACGAAAGAGAAGGATTCACATCCTTGTTAATATGACTGCAATGCTAAGCTGGCAAAGGGCTGGAAACCAAACCCACATGCCCATTCTCTCCTAAAGAATGTTCTTAATTTAATTGATGAGTATTACATTATGCTCTAATTAAAACAACATATTTCCTGTGCCTTATGCAATCTACCACCCGCCTGCCCCCCCACCCCGAGGAAAACAATTATCTTTAGAGAAGAGGGAAAGAATAAAGCATTTTCATTTCAGCTCACTTAAATGAGTTACAGGAGATGTCTGGTTTTGATACGAAGTCATGTGGCTGGGAGCTTCATGTCACCGAGCGTGTGACCTCAGAGCACTCTTGCTTCTATTGTGGTGCCAAAGCTGGGCCCGTTTCCTGTGTCGACTCCACGAAGCCCGCTGCAGACCAGGGCACACCTCACAGTTTCAAAAAAACCATCTCCCCCATGGGTCATGCAGATGTAAACTTTAATACCTTATACTTGCATATCACAATTTGTTCGGTGGGAGCCAATTCAACACTGAGAACATTTTTAGAATAAACGTCCTTTCTTTTTGGCCGCTTCTTTCCTCCACGACTCAAATTTAACCTCTGCATAATTGCTCTACTTCCATGTTTAATTCTGTAATTGCAACGCAATCTCCTAGACTGAGTCTGATTGTTTAGTTGTTTCTCCGACTGATTAGATACTTCTGGAAAATTATTTTGAGTTGGCCAGGTGTCCAATCGCGTCAAATTAATCAGAACCATAGCATGCACCTCTTGCTATCTAAACTGTGAGTACCTAAATAGTCCCAATAAGGACTTGGTAATTTTTACCCCAAATTCACCAAATTGAGAAACTGTTATAACAAGCTCGCAGTCAACCGTTTCAGTTGCACACGATTTCTGAGAGGCTGGCATGTGCTGTGATTACTTCAGAGCTTGCCCCATCATTTTGGGGCCGAGAGTTCACTTCTGCCAACACCTGCGGACACTGCTAAATGGGGTAAAATTTAGACAATACCTTTAAAATTATTTAATTACAGTACATAGTCCTAGCTGTGCAAAGAAAAAGTATGTTCATACCCAACATTTAAGTGTATTACTGCAAAGTGCACAAAACACACCAGCAACAAGTTCATGAAGTTCTACAAAATCAGGTCATTGGTGTTTTAAAGGCTCTGAAAAAGCAGAAATCCTCCGTGGACATAATGTAGTTGTGAGAGTGTGTTAGTGGTATCTGGGGAAAAGGTAGGAGTTTGGGATGAGCTGGAATGTACTACCATTGTTCTTATTTAGAATATCAGACTGGAAACCCCCATTCCCTGAAGTCTTGCTGTCCAGTGCATTTCAGAAAGAGCAGGGATCTGAAGAGTGAGGGTACCAAGCTAGGGCCAAACTCTGACTCACACAAACAGGTGCTTATCTCTGAGCTCTAACAAGGGCTCACAGAACAGAGGGAGACACACACTACACTTTAATTCAGCAGACCCCACAACGCGCAAGCTTTGCTGTAGAGCTGGCTTTACCTGTCCCACAGGTGGGAAAGGACGAGTGCAGAGCAGGACTGTGAGCAACCCCAGGCTCCGCCTATCCTCCCTGTTCTTCTGATGGGAATCCTGCCCATTTTCTCCTCCTTACCTGAAAAAGCTCTTCTGGCAAACCGCAGGATGTAAGAACACCGGGCTAACTAAGCACCTTTCTGAGCTTACCTAGCAAGTGAAGGAGCCCTGACTCCAGGTCTGGGGGTTGATCTGTTGTACTCTGTGGAGACTTGCATGTGGCAGGCCCCACTTTTGAAGCTCAAATCCAAATCTTTAAAGTTAAAAGGGGTTTCAAGAGATACTCCTCGTTTTCCCAGGAAGAGTCTGAAGTAACACAGTCTATGGGTTACTTGGGTAACCACAGCACCTTGGGTTCCTGACCTCCAGGCATGAAGTATACACGATCGTCAGCCCATGCCACAGGCCTCTGCTTCCTAGAACATTTAGTCATGGAAAAGGCACTCATTATAGAAAATGAACGTTTCCTCTCCTCAAGAATAGCATCTTTTTGCTCGAATCCTCACTTTCCCCTTTACAGCTAGGGTTGCGAGGAGCAAAACTATCAGGCAGTCACAAAACTGGAGGTAATGAGACTCCTGGACGGCGAAAGGCAAACCATTATGTGACATGAGTCTAGACATCATGGGCAACAACAGAAGTAGTTCCAATAAAAAGACAGACACTGTGTTATAGGAACACGAAGCACAATTAATTGAAATTTAAGTGTTGCTCCCCAAACATTTTTAATTACATCATTCTTGAGCAATGCTCAAAACTATACCAGATTCTAATCCTGTATCATTCATTTAGAAGTTTTTTAAAATGTCTTGACAAGGTTAAAATGTCCACATAACTTTACAAGTATTTTCTACATATAAAGAAATAAGGCCGAGAAAACACAGTCACCAAAGTTAACCCAAACTGAACTTCGTGCGTTGGCCTTCCAACTAACATGAATGCTTTGAGGGCTGTTTTATTCATGCTTGGCCAAACTCGACTTCCTGGTTCAGGGAGAGGAACAATCTCAGTGAAACGCATGAAAAGGCCGTCTTGACCAAGATTCTCATTCTACCTAACGGATGTTTGGTAAGAAATGTGACTGGGAAATGTTCTCTGAGGAACTGGAACAAGTATCCTCAGCCTTTTTCCATCCCAGAGTCCTGAGCTGTTACACGCCGGTCAGGTCCAAACACTGACTGTGAACTGTAATCCGGGATTTTCAATAACACAAACATAATGCCTCATGCCATGTGAGATTCCACTTGTTAACAGCTCCCTTAAGATTACTAAAACATGTTTACATTATGTTTGGCATTTCTTTAACAAATAATTTTAATTCATTTTAAAAATCTGAGTTCTAATGTAAATTGCTTCACAGATCAACTGCTCTCTTTGAAAGGTTCATTCATGGCCATAACTTTAACAAGAAAGGGAACATTTCCTAATTAATGCTTTAAGTATATATATAGCTTTCTAGATAATGTCTCCAAAAAAAATTTCTCTCTCTCTCTCTCTCTCTCTCTCTCTCTCTCTCACACACACACACACACACACACACACACACACACAGAGGATGTTCTGCCAGACATCAAGACTTTTTAAAAGGGTCACAGTCCAGCGACATCACTCAACAGTACAGATCTTACTTCTTACTTTTTTAAAGTGTGGAAAGTAAAAACTTCTTTCTTGAGAGCCCACTCATCATTCTCATGCCCTGCCTGCGTGGTCAGTTTCTGAGGGTTTGGACAGATGCACTCACTCTCCCAGAGAGGTGGCTGTGTGGACAGTGAGTGTCCATCAAGTGCCAGCCAGATGCCAGGCTGAGCACTGGGCAGCCTCCTGCTCTTGGTGGGGGCACAACTTCCTGAAGCAGGTCTCATTTTAATGACGAGGAACCCAAGCAGAAAGAAGTAAATTCTCTGCCCCAAGACGACAAAATGACAGAGGAGCAGCACCAAGGTGAGACCTGCATGACTCTCCCAAACGACATCCCGCCCAAAAGCTCAGCCTAATTCTGTGACCCAAACAAGGGCCTTGGGAGGCTGCACCATGGGAGTGCACGATGCAGGTGTGGCCAGCAGGCCGAGAGCCCTGAATGGGTGCTTCACCTCTCACTGCTCACCCCTACTTTGAGTGCCTGGCATCACAGAGCATAGTGGGGGTAGGAGGAGCCCTACAATCCTTTCTCTGACAACGAGAAAGTGGGAGATTCAGGAGCATTAGGTCCGACGTAGCTGCAAGGCCCCATGGAGAAAGGCCTCTCTGTTGCTGGCAGAGGCTGGCTTGACATCCCAGGCGGCTCCCAGCAGGGCCTCCTGGCACTGAAGAGCTATAAATGACCCTCCAGGACAGGGCTCCTTATCACCCCAACCTTCCTTGCAAGGACAATGTAAAGACACATGGTAAAAGGTTCATTTTAAAATACTGAAAGAAAGAAGACAGCAGCATGTAGTAGTATAAGAAATCACCTACACTTCCTATGATCAGATTGCAGACAAGAGAAATTAGCACAGTTTGAATTTGTTTAATTAATAGTGTGACTTGCAGTGACAAGAATCATCTGGAACAAAGCCATAAACACATGTGAATAGCTGAAAGAACAGCCTCAGACCCACGCATCTTTCTCTGAGGAGGGACCCCTGCCCAGAGCCCGTGACCGGAATCAGTGACAGCATCTCGATTTCAACCCCAACCAATTTGGCCATCTGCCTTCCCCGCAAAACAGCGGATTGGATGAAGAATGAGGAATGATCATGGCAAGAAGATATGCATGGCTGAAAACAGGGAAGAGAACAGGAAATGGCTGAACACACCACACAGCTCAGTGCTGCCTCGAATCTGCCCACCGTCCCTTGAATGTGGCTTCCAATCAAACCTCTGGTTCTCCACGGGTCTGCAAATTGTTCATCTTTCCAGATCCTTCCTTCTCATGATTGGGAAGCAACGGACACTGCTGCCCTAAGCCCTTGGGTCTGTAAAGTATCAGGCGTTCACGCACTCTCATCAGACGCACAGCAGACCTGCTAAGTGCCACACCCCTGCATGGGATGGAACAAGGATCTCTTGCTATTTAATTTGAAGAAAATATATGACTCAAAAAGCATGGTCCACTGTCAGTATCATGTTACGGGATTGTGTAAATATAGTATAATAAACTCCGCCTGACTTACTTGTCGGCTCTCACTCGTGGAAACAAAGTTCGCTGTGAACTTCACTTTAAAAATCCTACCACCAGCAGTTGCAGTGCTCAGCACAGCACACACTGCCTTCCCCTCTCCTGCCAGGTAACAAACGGAGAGGTGCTTTCACAGCACCTGTGCACTGACTTAGAAAACAGCCAACACAAGCAAGAGCAGCGATACACATCTTAGAATGAGAAATAACATAATTATTACCCTAACCCTAACACAGGAATAGGAGTGGGGAGGGCTTGATGGCCCTGGGCATCAGGAAGAAGTATTCTAGGTCATCAGCCCCAGTGTGATGTTTAGCTGCTATATAAGGATTTTGAGTGTTGCCGCAAAATCCTTAAATGGCACTTATGCCTACTGAGTAAGAATTTAATGTGAAGCTGATGAGATATAGTCAGTAGATCTATGAACTCAAAAAGATATACGTAATTTTGCATGTTATTATGTAACTTTTACGCAATATTTAAATTACATGAATAATGAATGTATTTCTTTGTGAGCTTCTACAATTCAAGAGGATTTTTTTTGTTTCCCAGAGTTGAGGTAGCCATTCAAGAACGCTTCCCTCCATAAATGTGGAGTGAGCCTGGTGTCAGTAAATCAAACATGGACACACACACCAGGACTGGGAACTGGGAGCGGCTGTCTGGAGCATTACACTAGGGAAGATTCTGCTTGGAGAAAGAGCCCTAGACCCCCAGGGACTGTCCTCTTGTGGGCAGGAGAAAGGGAAGGGCAAGGAGATAAAGAGACAGAGACAGAGGTGGTGGGAGAAGAGGGGAGAAAGTGGGATGACAGGCACTCCTGCCTCCAGCACTGCTGTGTTTCTTAGTCAGCCCTACCCGTGACATCAAGCTAAGCGGGGTGTGCTGTCTTGCAAAACATCATTCTGTTTCACAAGTACTTGGTAAATTTAGAAAACAAAGCTTTTATGAGAAGAATAACTTAATAGGAGCAAGAACTAGACAGATGATAAAGTAACAAAAAAACAATTTCCACAAATGGAAAATAAGAAAGGATTAGCTAAACAGATTTAACAGAAAAAGGCGGCTTCATATGAACACATACTGTTTATTTAAATCAGAAAGCAGAGTGTCCTTTAGAAAAGGTGCCAGATACTAAAATTTCTCTAGCCACATCAGCGTTAGTCCTGCCTTTTTTTTAAAGTTGTCTTTAACTGGAGGTCTCGCAAATGTGACTGACAATGAGAATCAGGTGGAGGTGGAGAGGCAGCATGAGATTTTTATAGACAAAAAAAAAAAAAATCAGATGACTAATAAATTATTTATGTAACAGAGAAAGTGATCGGTGCAGTCATTTTATTTATTTTGTACTGAGGCTGCTAAGAGAAAGAACTAGTGGGAACTTGGAAGAAGACATGCTTGAACATACATAAATCAGCAGTAAATCATGGCTGCTCGTGGGGAACAGGCCGATGAGGCATGAACACGAACTTAAGCAAGGCAGCAGCACTTGGTGAGTGTGAAGCATGGGAGAGGACAGCAAACACTCGTTTGGGGAATTTTCAGAAGGTGGTTCTTCCCATGTAAACTCAAGGAGTCCTCCTGAGTTGAAAAGTGTGGCTAGAGCTCCTGTGCCTGCGGTACCTGTCCACAAAGACTGGGTCCTCTGCACTCATGATTTATTTGGGATGGTGTTGACTATAATTATATACAGTGACACAATGGTAACAATGTAAAAAATCTGATTATATTTCAAAATCCCTACTGGAATTTTGCTCAGGAGTAGAGACAGAAACAATCAAAAACAAAGAGACAAACTACTGACGGGAACCCACCCTCTCCTGCCCCAGCCGGGACATCTCTTGCCTGACCGAGAGAGAAGCCGCTGCGAACTGACTTCTACTGGGCCTGGCCAACAACTTCATCACCAAGACAGCTCAGAAAAAAAAAGTGGTGTTTGTTTTTTTTTTTTGCATTTCTTTGGCTTTTTGGCTCTTCCAAGGCAGCTATGCTATATTTATATATTAATACTGCTTCAGGACTCTGATTAAAACCTCATGTGTGTGTTCAAGATGAAACTTTCGAACTAAGAAATTCCAATTTAAACAAATGCTTTAAGGTCTGTCGCAATTCTCCCAAGGCGCTCTGGGGGTTCAAACAGAAAGTCCAAGGGGCGAAACTATTCTTTCACTTCCCAGCCCAGCAATACAATACACGGTCTCCACACCCATTCACGGCAGACGTTGCGCCCTCACCAGGGACAAGAATGCACACAGGTGTTTCGAAGGGGAGTGTGTAATTGGTTTTGAGAATAACAACTATTATTATCTTGACAGGCAATGGGCTCTGTGTTTATGGTTCATACGTTATGTTTTATAAAAAAGGAAGATCATCCAGACTCTCTTTCATAATTATTCAGAGGTTACATTCACTTTCATTGGTTATGTTTTCAAAAAGATGTGAAAATTTTAATCCTTGAATTTACCAGCAATTTCACTCAATCTTAGAAAGCAAATCACTTTCTAGAAACCCTCACAGTTGGCGTACTTCATTTTGTAAAGACAATTCATATCAAGTGTGCCCCATGACTGCTTCAGTTACTTTTTGTCCAAAACTAAAAAAAAAAGGCAGTGGATGGAGTTTGACAGTAATATTCATGAACAAAACCTACTTTATTCTAATATACGGCTACTGGACAAACACGGTCTTTGACAACATTTATGTCAATTTACAGAAAACAGTGATAAACAAATGGGGGGGTTCACCTGTAGGGCAAAAGAGCTACCTGGAACCCCACAAAGAAACAGATGTAGCCCAGGGCCCCGCAGTCCACAAGCCCAGGGTGTCCCTGGCCACCACAGTAAAGCCAGTATTTCCCCAGGGCTGACACTGCACCACCCTCCTTTTCCCGCTCCCTCCCTCCCTGTGGCAATGTAATGTCTGATCCACCACAGCAAGCAGGCATGAAGTGAAGGCAGGTGAGCACTTACCTGCCCATCCTGTCCCACGTGGTGTATCTGTAGATTGCCCTGAAAAATGAATGAAAAAAAGAAAGATCAAGGACAAAAAGGACTTCAAGACATAATTAGACAGAAGTAGGAACCTCTCTGTGCCGTGTGTGAAAAACAAATAAAACCATTAACATCAATTCTAGAAAAACCCAACCCCTTGTAGCAATAAAAACCCCAAAACAAAATCTTTAGCTGAGTTTACAGGTACTAATTTTTCTTATAAAAACAAACTCAAAAATACATTGTACCCTCCCACCCTGACCCCAAATGAAAATGTCATTTTTTTTTCCTTTCTTTTATTTATTTTGAAACAATTTTAGATTCACAAGAAGAATCGAAAGTGGTATAGAGAGATCCCATCACCCAGCTTCCCCCAATGGGGACACCTAACATAATTATAGTGCATTATCACAACCTGGAAATTGACAGGACACAATGCAATTAACTAGACCACAGGCCCAGTGGGATCTCGCCAGTTGAAAATTCATTTTCACTTGTTTAAAAAAAATAATTGCTTTAAGTCTGGCAGGTTCTGCTAAATGTCTCTGCAGATATCCTCATCTGACAAAACAACTTAATTTTTAAATGAACAAGGTAAGATTTTATTATAATAAGAAGACAATTGCACATTGTAACTTACTACAAATTATCAGTATTATCAGCAATTTATTCTAATTCAATGCATTCAATTCCTAGTGGAAACAAAAAATTCTAGATTATATACGCAAGGGAGATTCAGTTATGAAAACTGGGGGGGAAAGGGCAAAACTGATTAAAAAACTGAAATTCAAGAAGTATTCTAATGACTTGTTAGCAAAAACAATATAAAAGCAAATGTATGTTGATTTTTCCTTCCTTTCAAATGGCTACTTGTGAATTAAGCGTTCTGACTGAGTGTGGGCCTTCGAAAATAACACCTTAAATTGTTAGTTTGGCCTCCATTTATGTGCCTTTAAAAATGCAGCCTCCCTGCCCCTCAACGGAATGCCCCAATTAGCCTGCAGGTCTCCTGCACTACTTCTCTGCACCTCCAATATAACCCATTTTAGTTTGATTCCTCTCCCATCACCATTCAGCTCTTTAACTTTCACAGGCCTTCCAGGGCCATCTCAAAGTTCACTGTCTGCTGCTCTCCTTCCCCTGTCCACTGCTTCGGCCACCCATCAGCTTTCTCCCATTCACTCGTTTGGCCATGTGCCAATCAGTGAACTAATTATTCCTATGAATGAATCAACCCCGTGCCCCATTTGACCAGGTATTTTTATTTTTCCTCTCATAGGAATTCACTCAGCCAAGTATCCTCATCTTCCCTTCAGAACCTCTGTTCTTCTCTTCCTTTTGCACACTGGGCCCACCGATAAGCCTGCAGGGTCCAAATGAAAGCACTTCCCTCATAAAGCATCCCAGGGCCCCTGTTCCATGAGTCTTGTGTTCTCTGCACCACTGAGTACATCACCTCTGGCCTTCCTGGCACAGTTATCTCCCATACACTGTCAGGAGCCTCTAACTCACATGCTCGCCACAGTGGCAACAGCCAGCACAGCAACCTGCACAGGATGGGAGCTCAGCAAGCACCTCGAACACAAGTCAGTGTGCAAATTACCACCACCTCCACCCCAGCCCCCTGGGTTCTGGGAACTGAAAAGTCAAAAGGCACTAACATCCTATCTACTTCCTAGGTTGCCACTAAAATACAAGGAGAAATGTCCACAAAGCAACTTTAAAAAGCCACCAGGCACCACTAAACCAGGCAAACACTTCCCTCGAGAGAGTCTCTTGAAAGGCTCTTTGATGAGTCAGGACTTTCTCAGTCGCTGGTGGGTCTATACCTGCTTTCGATGTTGGAATGTGGGGAAACCTGACACCCGTGTGACGACACAACACAGGGCAGGGCAGGCACAAAGGTGGTACTACCTTCATGGCCTATATAGAAATATATTCTTCAGCTCCCAGCCCGCACTGCGAGGGGGGGTGCCGTTCCACACCACGTTTGGCCAGCAGAACGTGTATGCACTGCTCAGCATCCACTGGACAAAGGCAGAGGAAGCCAAGTGCACTCAGTCTGCTGACAGTCTCCTATGCTGTAGGAAACGGTCAACAGCGTCCCTGCAACAAGTGGCCACCACCACCCAGCCCTGCACAGAACGACTGAAAAGAGAAGGTCCCACCTGAGAGGCTCACAGACCATCAGAACCATGCCTGCTGGCCTCATCTTCCAATGACTGTCTGAGTCAACCTGACCTTCACGTACCAACTGCCTACAGCAGCTGATATGCACATGGAGTAGCACTTGTACAGCTGGGTAAGACCCCCTGCATTCTCTCTTTATCGTAGATTAGAATTAATGAAAAGTGGAATGTCAAAGTACTGACACCGGTGATAAGAAGCCTGGATTTCATGAACTTAAGGCCATCCAAGAAGCAGCAGTTGTGCAAAGGGCCATGAAAGTTGCACTGAAAGCTTACATGATATACACGTGCTTTCTCACCAGCTTCCCAGCCATCCCACAAGATGGGCATTAGTCTCACAGTGCAGAGACAGAGCCAAGGCTCAGGAGGTGAGGAGAACTTGTGAGGTCACGGTTGCTAGGGCAGGGTCCCACCTCCTGTTCTTCCCACTCCAGCACACTGGGGAGCTCCCTGGTGAGAGAGCAGGACCAAAGCTGTGCTAGGAGCTAGGTCTGCATCTCAGATAGGAAGATGGGAAGCAGAATGGTCAAGGAGGAAAGGGGTGTTCAGAGGGCAGCTCCAGCCAGGAGCAAAAACCTCCATACAGCAAATATTTACAAAGAAAACCAGATGGGGTTGCCCAGATAAGCTGGCGGTGCAGCAAGGGCAGGAAGGTGGGCAGGGCCTGCAGTTTGTGCCCAAGGAAGCAAGAGTCAGGTGGTCAATGCTGGATATCTGTGTTGTCTGGAGACTCCCAGCTGTCCACCTCATTTGACAAAGATCAGAGTGCAGGGAGCCCACGGGCACGGAGTGTGCCTTGGGCAGTGTGGGCGGCTATGACTCACCTCGCTGTCCTGTGTAATCTGCACCTGCTCCCCTTGAGGCACCTGAGCGATGTGGAGGTGACCCTGTGGGATCCGCAGCAAGAGAAGACAACAAGAAGCATCAGAAGAAAATCAAAATCAGAGGAAACAAGAAACACATTCCGAAATTTTTGTTCTTGATTATCTGGCTCATGGTTTGAGAAAACACAACATAATATGTGCATGGTATAAGCTATTTAATCACCTCTTGAAATTCAATGTTTAGTATGGAACACATGTTGCAGTAATTCTTAAAAAAGCAATAGGGCCCAGGAAAATTCTGTTAAATCTTTAAATGTTACCAAACAAGCGAATTCAGAATGTGAAGAACATATAGAAAAGGAAAATAGAAAATTTCCAGAAAATTAGAATAACGTTTTAAAAAATAAAAAAAAATCATACTATCAACTCAGAGGGACCAGAAGCCGAATAACTACCAGGCACGGTCTCCCAGCGATCTAGGAGGGCTGGATGGCTACACAGGGTGTGGGTCGAGGGGAGGGGAGTGGTATATGTGTATCTACACTGAAAACTTGTCAGGCAATTTTTTTTTAAATCAAAGAAACACACAATTATTTAAACAGCTGGAGTACACCCTAATAAATGTGGTTCCAAAAAAAAATCAAAGCATCCAACTACGATGCATTTATGTTTGTAGATATAGGCAGATAATTAATTCCTATAAACCTTAACTTCGCTCAGTGAAATGAATACTCACGATCTTATTTAGTACACTACCTTAATGATCCTAAAATTAACTACTATAGAATTTTCTATTGCTTCCATTTGACTATATCTACATGAATCTTGTACCAAGTTATCTATTCTGGAATTCTTTCACAGAACTTTCTTACTAATAAGAGCCTTTGTGACTGTCAACTAAAGAAAGAATTCACTATTTATAACTCTTTCATCTCCTCTGGAAGAAGAAAAACCCCATTTAAAAGTCCTCATCAGCACTCTCTGGAAGCCACCCCTCTCCAGGCAGTGTGCTGAGTGTAGCATCAAACTGGGGCCATCCGGGGATGGGAACTAGGGCTCCAGGAGGACGCCCTGGCAATGCAGGTGTACGACCAAGAGGCTGAGTGTGACCCAAACATCAACGGGACCCCACAGGCACATTGAAAATGATCTATTCCCTAGCTAAGTTCCTGCCCCCTCCCCAACCTCGGCCACAGGATCCCTGAAGGGCCTAGAGAAATTCCCATTGGGCCAGCACCACCAGAGGCAGAGCGGTGTTGTGGGCTCACCTCTGAGCTAACTGGCCACATTAGTTCAACACTCGACCCACAATCCAAAGGAAGCGCTACACAGTGACTAAGGCCACCAGCTTTTCCCTCTCACACCAGAAGGAAATGACCTTTTCCTCCCCCAGTGAAAGAGTGCCCGTGTTTCCGAAATGAGAAAATACTATGACACATCTATGATGCCTCCCAGGAGGGCAGAGAGCAGCAGGGACCCTCAGAGCTGACAGTGAACACTGGGTGCAACACAGCAGGGGACCACAAAGGGCCCATGACAATGACGCAGTCACACGGTACCCACCCTCATTACAAAATAGAAAAGCTCACATCCCTAACTGCTACTACTTTATGGCACTTTTCCCTCATCCTAAGCTATCCACATGATCCAGAAACCCAGAGAGCTGGTCTCAGCCATCCCCATGCCCACAGGTCTCTCCCCTCCAATTCATTCTAGGAGGCAGACTAGTAGAAGGGTACATACTACTTGGACCTGTCCGTCCTCTCCGATCTGGTGGATCTGGACCTGCTGGGCGTTGGCCAGGGCGTAGTGCAGGGCCTGCGGCGGGGGCTGTGGTATCTCACCAGTGGGTGGCGGCGTGCTCATCATGCTCTCTGCGGAGAAACAGATGGTGCTCAGCATCGGCCTGGCGGACAAGCCAGGCATGCACACCTCTGTCTGCCTTCTCTGCCCAGAGCCCAAACTCCCTCAGAGGAAAGGAAATTCTTCATTCCAAGACCCAAGTCAACATGCCCCAGTGGAGAGCACAGCATTCTGCGAACTCGTTAGTATTAAGTGTTAGACAAAAAGATTTCTGACCTGTAGAGAAAAGGAATCTAAAAAATTATTATTCACCAACACAGATGATTCTCATCTAATTATTTAAATGAAGTTCCTTAAGATGTATCAACAAAATGAAAAATAGGAATAAGTTGATATTAAACTGCTTTAGATAAGCAATAAGTAATATTTTTCCTTGGATAATTTATGGAAAAAGCTCTGCCCACTCATTTAAAGATACACTTCCAATAAAATTTTACTTTCTATGTGTAATCCCAAAATGAGATACATTGGTTTTGATCTTGTGTATTAATTTTAACTATAATGATATCTCAATCAAAAGAATTTTCTTAAACACTTAGAACATTAAGGGCTCAGAAAAAAATTTTTAATTTTCATATATTTTTGTTGTAGAAAATTATGATGGCTTTATCAATAAAAAACTTTTAAACATAAAATCATTACATTAAGATGAAATTCTGTGAGAGAATTAGAATAGTAACATGGATGGAAGAAGAAAAGACGTAAAATGTCTGATTCTCCAAGAAAAACTTTTGGTGTATTTTTATTTTAAATAACTTAATGGTGAACATCAAATTGACTTAATATATAGACTCTACTGCATGCATTTTTAAATACAGCAATATGCCAGAAATTATATCCTTTTAAATTATTTCAAGTATAATGAAAAATTTTAAGTGTCAACATTTTCAAATATCAACTTAAAAATACACAAAAAAGAACACACTTTTTCAAAATTCTTTAAGAGGATACATGACTAAAACATTTAAAACCCACTCTGCTAGTTAACAAGGACTGTATAACTAAATAGATTTCCAAATAATTTCTGCTCCGATGTTAATAAAAATCAACTGATTCTGCTAGTTTTCAAAACTGTAACCAAGAATGATAGTCCCCCAGGGTTCTAAAAATGCCGCAGAAAATATGACTTGTGGGTATGATGTAAATGGTTTCCAAATCTAAGATTTACTTCATTGAACTTACCATTTAATTAGTAACTCACTATAATTATACAATATAAAGACCAATTTAAATCCATATTTTGCAATTATACTGATATCAATGTCCAGTGCAAAAACTTGCATTGGTGACTTGTGATCAAGAACAGACCAAAACCCATGGCAAATGACCAGAGAGGAAAATGCTCACGCTGCCATGAGGCCAAGGGATAGCACTGAGGACACTCTGGACCACACTGCCCACTCGAAGAGAGTGAAACAAAAACGGCAGGGCACCCAACGGGCCCTCCTCCCCTCCCTGGCCTGGCTCTTCCTCTGTGTCCAGAGGGAGGAAAACCAGCTACACACACAGATTTTCAGGCAGCGATTGTCAAGAGCTAGTTCTCTGTAACTCTAAATACTGGGCACTAAATAGACGCCCACCTAAGGTCTTCGACTCACCAATGGAATCTGTGGGGGGAAATGCTGAATTGTATTTTAAACAACAAAATGTAGCCATCTTAAACTCAAGCACATATAAAAGTTTGTGCAGTATTGCCAGTTAGGAGAGTGCAATATAATGTTTTAATAAATTGATTTTTTTTCAATCCCTTGAAACCAGTGGTTTCATGGTTTGTGTTCAAACCTTGGCTCAGAATCTCATTTACAGCATTTATTTGGAAGTTCCTTTTTTGTCTGCTGATAATTCAAAAATAAATAAGAAATTCCTCCAAGTGGAATAACTAGCAATTCCAAATTAATGGAATCCTGGCTTAATTACATCGTACTGGATTATTTGTCATGAGAACAGCCTTAAATATCAGATTTATCAGGCCAAGAGTGTGCAAAAAGAACAATGACAAAAATTCCAGAAATCCCTTTGACTAACCACCTATTTTGCTTTACCTAATTTTAGCCAAGTATGCAGTATATTAAAATGAAGAACAATTAAATCAACAGACATTTATGAAGCAATGTATTTTTTTTTAAGTTTGATAAAAGCAGAATATGTTTTATGTGTCTCTCAAAACAAACTTGATTCCAGTGCCTGCGAGGTGGCGGCCCTCAGACCAGGAGCCTCTGGTCTTTGGCAAACTGAGCAGGAAGGCAGCACGTGCCAGGGTTTATTAGTAGAAGCATGAGACTAATATAACAGCTCAGAAATTCATTCTCCATCCTCTCTAGACAAACACTTAAAGGCCACGGGACTATAACTATGCTCATCTCCCTCACGTGGTTTTTTTAAAAGCCCCACCTTGCATGCCACCCTCCTCCCTACCTACCCATGGCTGTGTCTGAACACCTGGCACAAAGTCCAAGGCCCAGGCAGCAGTGCCTCACATGTACAACGGTATCTGTCTTCTGAGAGCTGGAAGACAGCCGACTACACAGGAAAACAAGGACAGCCCTGTGCTTGGGCACAAGTGCAGCATGCACCTGAGGAGATGGCCCATCACTCAGGCCATGAAAGGTGCTGCTAGATTGTTGTTCTACCAAAACCACCTGGGGTCAGCCACATGATGGGGTTTCTTAGAGGCTATTCCAACAGACATATCCTGAGACACTGAGCTCACGGTCCCACAGCTGAGCCTGCCAAGGGACACAGGCACTGCAGATAAGCTCACATAGCAGCTGTTCACCGTCCATGAGAGACCAATGGCACCCAAGAGTCATGCAAACCCACAGCATCTTAGAGGAAATGCTGATATGTTTACACACAAGGAGACAAAGTAAATGCAAAAATGCAACTACCATTAAACTGAACTATTGTCATTCGATTGGAAGAAACATTAATAACTAGAAAAGAAACAAACAATAAAGAAAATAAGTGTAAAAGTAAATTATAAAATCACCAGCCACATAACAGAGATCAGAGCTGAGAGGAAGGTAAAGACCACTTGAGTCTCCAAACACAAAAGCAAAAGCAGATTAAAGGCTAGCAGCCCGACAACCCAATCACGACTTAAGGGACTCAGCACCTTGCCACTCCCATGTGGTCTAGACCAGTGGGAGGCACCGCTTGGGCATTTCTTAGAAATGTAGTGTCAGGCCACTCATCGGATGTACTCAATCAGGATCTGAATGTAACACGATTCCAAGAGGCCCGCTTACACAGCCTGGAGAAGCACCTCCAGAGACAGGGACACCGTGACCACAGCAATCTCTCCCAGGGGAGAGCTCTCATATTAGATGATTCTTCCTTGTGCATTCAGAACATACACTGAGTGCTAACCGTGTGTCTGGCCCTGTGGTAGGTCATGTGAACCCCAGGTTGAAGAGGACAAAACCCCAGCCAGGTTGAAACCTACCTCCCTAAATATATCTTCCTACACCTAACCTGTTAGGGCCCACAAACCAGTCTAACTCTTCGAGGAGCCACTGTTTCGGCATGCCCCACGACTGCGACCTAAGCTCTGCAGACAGAATTCCTAACTAAGAGAAAGGCCTAGATTTCTCACAGGAGATTTTCAACACGGGCCACTCACAAGGCACTGTTAGGGGCACGACTTGTGTGGCCCACACGAGCTGGCCACCTCCCATCTTCAAGAATCACTGGCAAGTTAAGACTAAGTATCTGGTAACTACCAAAACAACCAGGAGGAAACCACTTCCTGAGGTCTGGTTCAGAGAGAACAAAACCCTACGAGGACTTCAGGTAACCTGGTCTGTCACTGCAGTGTTTCCAGAACAGGCGTTCGGGCTGACCCCACCCACTGCTGCCTCTGAATCTCGACCCCAACCCCAAACAGGGCTCAGGTTCCAAGCCACTGCAAAAGGAGCCACTGTGGGAGTTTAGAAAAAAGATGTTTTTGTTAAAATATTTTGGGATGTCTTGGGTGAAAAGCAATACTAAGGTCATATTGTTATTCCTTGTGAACATTTTCCTTCCATGCCTGAAAAGAAAGCCTGAGAAAATTTTTTTTCCTATTATCTTGCAGGTAAGTCTAACTGAGGCCCTAAAGTCAAAACAAGTAATAAAGAGTACTGCAATTCGGTGTTCGCCCCTAACACTTCCCCTGCAGTCACCATACAAATAATATAACAAGCCAGAAACGTAGTAAAATAAGTAGGCAGAGGGAGGAAGTGAAGAAGCTGCTCAGCACAGCACCTGACATGGTCTTGACTGAACTCAGCACCCACGTGGCATCAGTGTGCGGTGGCTCTGGTCTATATGTCCTCTTCTACTGCCACAGAGAGCCTCCAGCAGGTCTAGCTGAAGCTCACCACCTGTCACATGAGCAGCGTTCCCTAAATAACTTACATTGCACATGTGTGCACAGAATTAAGGCTCAAATCGCTGGGTCCCGAGTGGCAGCTATAGATTCTACAGGGGAGCAGCCTCACTCGGGACTGCGCCCTCGCCCCCCACAACAATGCAAACTGCTCCAGGCTGCTCTCCCAAGCGTACCTGACGTGCTGTACGAGGATGAGGACGGCGTTCTCCGAGAGAAGCTCTTGACAGCCAGGCTCTGGCCTCGCTGTTTCCGCCGCCAGGCTGTCCGGCATTTGGAGTCAATGCTCTGTTTGATTCTATACCAGTCAGATTCTGTGATTCCAAATTTATAGAAGAGGTGACCTGGAAGAACACATCCCAAATAAAAGCACCGTGAGATGAAGACCTTCCTCTTGGGTTCGGGTTGTTTGGGAGCTGAGAGCCTCCCTGACAGACATGCTGGTTATATGTTATAAATTCTTTTTATTTATTTAACTTTTAAATAACTCTGACTGGATCCACCCACACCAGACAGAAATAAAACAACAAGCTAGGTGCTGAGGGCTCATACAAGCTTCCCAAACACTCCACAATCAAACTCTTTTCTGTACTCTAACTTCACAGAAGGCATTTAACATCCTGGATGTCGAGAATAAAATCAAGGATTCCTACAATTTTGTCAAAACTGCTTTTCCAAACTCCAGCTATAGTCCTTCTGTTCATTCATGTCTGCCTGGCTGTCTCCCTCCCTTCTTTCAAGTCTTGACTCAAATATGCCCTTAAAAATCCTACCCTTCAACAGCCCATTTGACCCCAAGGTCCCTTCCAACTCCACCTCTGTCCTGGGTCTCTAAAATTTTAGAGAATTTATATATTTATTTTGTTTACTCTGTTTCCCTCACAGACACAGGGATCTTTGTTTTGTTCACCAGTATATGCCAAGAATACAGACTATCTGGGCCCACAGTAGATGCTTCAACATTTATTGACTAAATGGGGATTACAATTCATCTTAAGACATTTTCCATAAGACATTATCTTAATCATCTTAAGACATTAAAGCTGGCTTATATAATTCTCTGTGCCTCTCCATGTGGCCCCTCAATCAAAATGTAAACTCCTCAAGGGCAGAGGTAATTTTATTCCCTAGAGCCCCCGCACATCCAGGTGCATGGGCACTACCTCCATTCAAATGCTGGTCACAGAGGGTGCACATAGTCTTTTGGTACTCTGAGAGTTTATCCCGTACTCAGCTGAGCATCTTATTGGCACCCACATTTGTTAACCATTTACATTAGAGAGCTCTCATTACGTGACTGAACAGCATCCAGAGGCTCGCTTATCAACAAGAAGAAAGGCAGGGAGCAGTGAGGCCACTTGGGAGTGGGTGGCAGATGGAGACCCCTCACTGCCAGCCCCGCCCACCTCTCACTAGACCATGCCGCCTCTTCTTCGTGCTGAATCAACAGAAAGTAATGGTCATGAACGTGGGAACCACAAGAAACGCTTCTTAACAGGGTGACCTTCTCTCTAGCTGGCTCATGAAACTTCACTGATTAATGGAAAAACAAATGGATGAAATTCAAAAATTGAATAATAAAAAGATTAAGCTGAAAAACTTCCTGTTTTGACTACTAAGCACTGACTTGAGACCATCTACAGAGAATTAACTTTATGCCCAATTCCTCAAATCTGTTATCAAGACCAAAATACTACAAATAATCAAAACTAAGAAGTGTTTTCTTAAGTACTATATTAAATATTGGAAGCTTCTTTTGTCTTAGACATATCTTGACTTTTTCTATGAGCATATATATACCTAAGACATCTTTGACGCTAATGACAACCAAAAATTTCTGTAATCTAGATAAAAAAGAAATTGAGTTAAGGAAGAGCAGGATTTATAGGATGAGAAAGGACAAAAACTTAAGATAGTTTCAGCAGCACTTTGCTATCCTCATGCTTAGAAGGAAATACATAAATGAAACAGCAACTCTGCTTTCTGATTTTCAAGTCATCTCTATAATAATCATAGAATCATTAATCAATATTTACTGAGTGATCACTACATGCCAGGGATGGCTTCAGGTGCAGGAGGCGGCCTCCAAGGTTCCAGGCCAATGACCAACTTTAGTGACAAGAGAATCCAACTACTGGCTGTAGTTACAGGGGAACTCAACTATTAACTGTAGTTGTATAATTACAGGACAACTCAACTATTGACTGTGGTTACAATAGAACTTACTGACTATAATTAGAGAAGAATCCAACTATCAGAACTACAGTTATACAGTTACAAGAGAATCTAACTGCTGACTGTAGTTACAGGGGAACTCAACCACAGACTAGAGTTACAGGACAACACCACTATCAAGAACTACAGTTATATAGTTACAGGAGAACTCAACTACTGACTATAGTTGGAGAGAAGCCTAAATATAACTGTGGTCTCCAAAACAAGAAAAGAAACAGCAATCATACACGCAGTTAAAAATATCTTACTAGATACATGCTTTGATACAGAGAAACATTTCTACAAACTATGCTTCTGTTCACCTTATACTTTCTCACTCAAGGCAAAAATGTCCCAAATGCCTCTAGGGATTAATGAAATTATATGCAATTTAAAAAACTTTAACAGAAAGGAATATATACAAGATACACAAGGGTATATAAATATAAGAAATGAATGAAAATATTAACATGTAAATTCAACTTTCTAAAAAACCAATTTGCCAGTTCAAAACCTGGCTTACATACTTTGAAGAAAAAATATACATTCATGTAGTTATACACTATCCATTTTTATATTCTCCTAAGACATCATATTACATAATTCCTTCCAACAGCAGCTCAAGATTCCAACTGGATGGCAAATGCCACCCTGATGACTGCCAAGAAAAACTAACTAATGAATCACAAATGTTCCCCTGCTGAGAGGGCCCTGTGGGGGAAGGAAGAGGGGATGGATCCCAATAGGGCAGGAGTGGAGTCAGCTCTGCCCTCGGAGACCCATCATGAGGCATCAGCAGGGAAGGCAGAAACACTGATGCAGAGCGTGCAGCCTCCTGACTGCACGCGCTACCTGGTGCTGCTGCTTCAACTTTTCCAAAAGTGTTCTTCATTGAATTTAACTGGTATTTCACACTTGTTGAAGCATTTCATCTAAGTTACTTGATGCTCATAAGAAAACCTCATGAAATAAGAATGTCATGATCTTCATTTCAGTTCCAAGTTGAATTATCAGTTAGGAGTGAGACCCAGCCTTTAAATTCAGGCCTCCCAGCATCCACCGAAGTGGAGAAGAAATGGTATCAAAATAAAACCGAGGAACACCTCACTCGGCCCCTTGACAGAACCCAAGAGCCCCGCTGGGGGACACTCAGGAGACCAGGAAGACGATAATATCGATCTCACACCGTAGCCTCTGCTCACATGACTCCCCTCAACTAGGCTATGGGCCTGGCTGCCCTGTGTAGGAGACATAGTGTAACTTTAAGGCCATTTCCGGTACGCTGCCCAGTGCACGGGATCTCATCTGGGCGAGCCACTTGGCCCTCTCAGCATCTATGTGGGAGAGCTGTTCAATAAGCCAGTCTCCTGGGCCAACCCCAGAAAGACAGCCCCTGTGAGCCTGCCCCTGGCTACTTTACTGGCTAGCTGTCTGGCCGCCCCCTCAAGATCTGAAAAAAGTCTGTCATTGTTAACTGCCTTCCCACTTTCCAGAACATCTCTGGTTGACATGGGTGGTTCAAATCACAAAATCAGATTCCTAGCTCTCAAATAATGAGCCCCACAGAGGGGCTGAGGCACACTGTGGGAAAAAGGAACAGAGAAAAGAAAATGAACAGAGCGCATAATCTCGTGTCCTTGGTGGGTGGCATGAGGCTTATCAGTCACAAAGGAATGAAAAACACTAGTACTGCTAATGTAGCTCAAGTTCAAGGGGAAAGAAAAACAGAAAACTGAGTGCCAGCAATTTATTTTTTAAAAGTACTGTCTTGATGTGATAGTGACTAGCCTAGAAAAATAGCAGACACCTTCAGCCCCCTGAGTTAGGGGCACCTGGCCGGAGTGCGCTCTCACTCTGGGGGAGCCAACAATCCATGTGCCACGCCTGTCCAGAGTGTCCCAGCCTCAGGACCAGCCTCCACAAGCAGTGTTGATCCGCTGACTGGAGATAAGCACAAGGGAGTCACATCACTCCTCAAGTCATCAGGCCACTCGAAGCAGTGTCCAGGTGACCAGTGAGCAAGGCCCCCGCTATTCTGCATCTTATAGGCCCCTTCTCACCACTAGCCCCACACTGACCAGCTTACTCCCAGCTCTCCAAATGGGTGTCTCAGCATTCCCAAAGACATGTGGTAGGCACCGCAGAGAAGCTATGTGAGACTCAGCATTGGATGACCAAAGTTCTAAATAACCCAGGCCCTGTGTACTTTGCAGAAATGTCCCCCAAAATTCATGTCCTTCCCAGGACCTCAGAATGTGACCTCCCTTGGAAATAGGGTCTTTGCAGATGTGATTAATTACGTTAAGATGAGGTCATACTCGAGTACAGTGGGCTCTAAATCCAATATGATGGATGTCCTTATAAGGAAAGGAAAAGAGACACAGAGAGACACGGGGAGATGGCAGTGTGATGACAGAGGTACAGGGAGAAGAGAGGCCTGTGACAATGGAGATACAGGGAAAGGAGGCCGTCTGAAGACTGCTGAAGGTGTCATGACACCCAGAGGTGCAGGAACAGCGGAGACGGAGGGAGGTGTGACAAAGTGGCCAATGGCCGCACTCGCCACTACTCAAACTCGGTACTCAGCAGTTTGATTCATTTGTTCATTTGTTGTTTTGTTTTTTGAGTAGCAATCAGCAATACGAAGTAAAGTGAGCCAAAAGGGAAAAAAGTTAACAAATACTTTTAACCTGAAATTTAACACTGAGAGGGCAGCGATTCACAATGTTTCTGAAGGTGTCTGCTGTTTTTCTAGGCTAGTCACTATCACATCAAGACAGATGAGGGAGAGCTCAGCAGGCAGCAGACTTCCCCATGTACAGGAAAAGAGGACTTGACCATTCTGTTGATGCAGAGCCTTCCACCACGCCATGTGGACTCCCTGGGCACAGCACGTCCCCCTGTCTCCATCCCTGTGTGCTTCTGCTCTGAGTACCACCTGCTAGCTTCCCTACCAGCACTAGAGAACATTCTCCACGCTTCTGCCTAACACCTGTGTGTCACAGCCTGTATCTATGTTCCAAGGCACCTCTCTAAATCAGAGGCCATCATCCCCACACAGCCCTCGGCCCAATCCAGGCCCCTCTTGGAGCCTCTCCACAAGCACTGCTCTCCACTGGGGCTTCTGCTTCCAACCACCACAGCACGGTCAAATGCCCTGTGACATGTTTTACATGTATCTTACTGCACACTGCTTGGCTGGGAACCACTTCTTGTTCATCTTTACATCCCAACAGCACTTCGCACTGTGGGTCACACTGTCACACACCATCACACGGTATCCTATCACCAAGCAAACCCACATGTTCTAAGGTTGCATGCACATTCCATGCCATGCCCACAGATCTGAGCAGTGCCCACTGCACTGGGCATCATGTTGTAAAGCACGGGTTGGCAGATGATCAGCAGACCCCTGCCTGCTTTTGAAAGTCATTTTTTATTGGAACATGTCCACTCCTACTCATTTATATTTGGTCTGCCTTCAGAGCTGAGCAGTTATGCCTGCAAAGCCTAACGTATCGACTGTGTGTCCCTTAGGAAAAGTCTGCCTACTCCTGCAACACTATTCATCCGGGAATTGCTTTATCCCTATCTGAGAGGCTGATGTCAGCTGGTTACTCATACAGTTTCTCAAAAAGCTACTCGAAGTAATTCTCTGGGTCTGAAAAGCCGACACTCTGCAGTGTCTTTCTCAAGGACAAGGCATCAGGCAATACTTATTAAAGGAAATGTTCGATCCAGAAATCCCTCTCTTTGTTCTGTCACTAATTCTGATGCCAATATCCTCTCTAATCTAACAGCGGAGGTCCTGACTCCTCCCTGAAACGCTACCTCGTACGGCCCACCCTCCAGCCAGTCTTTCCTCCAACCACAAGCTAAGGGAGGTGAACAGAGAACAAGAAGCCCAAACTTACATCGGATCCCATAGATGGTGAGAGGGTCAAGCTGCTTCTTGCCGTGCTTCCCCTGGCCTGAGAGGTTGGAGACGGCCTGCACCTCCCGGTGGAAGAGGTAGTCCAGCAGCGTCAGCGCCATCTTCTCGGCGGTGCGGCAGTTGGTGCTGATGTGCAGCATGTCAGAGGGGATGATGGCACAGCGCACCCGCATCTCAGGGTTGTTCTCGTCCCCCAGCCAAGTGCCATTGGGGTAGTCCTCTAAAAGAGAGAAGGGGGTCTCAGACAAGCTTATACACTCAAAGGGCCCAGTGCTCAGCTCAAATACACACAAGAGAGATCTGTGGGGACTGGTTGGCAAATCGCTCCCCCAACTTCCAAAGTATTGGCCAGGAAGACTGGGACAATTCCTATGGTCACTAAAGAGTGGTATGGGAGCTTACGTCTGATGCAGAACAGCAATGAGGCCATCATTCCCAAAATAGCAGCCTGGGTGTCTGTTGATCCATCTCAAGAAGATAAATTTAACATGTTGTAACATATAAATGTTCTGCCTTCGAGACTGGCTTCCACAGGGGTAAACCCACCTTGCTAACTCAGTTAAAAGCAAACAAAATGCTGTGTGCTATAGGCATGTTTGCCACCTACCCGATGGCCTACCCAGAGTTCTCACAAGTCTGATAATGGGTGGCTGCGGAGGCTTTGCAGTGCCAGCTGAGGACGCTGCCTGGACCCCACACACAGGCCTGCCTGTGTCTGGAAGAGGCAACATAAACAAGCTCTGGCCTCAAACCCCAGATTCTCTTTACAACTCCAGCATGGTAAAGAGCTTTAAAAAAGACTTGTGTATGTTTTCAGCATTGCCCCACACCTGGAAGGGCAGTAAACTACAGCAGTCTCAGAACGCCAAGGTCAGGAATGAGAGAAGGAGGCCACTCCTACAACATACTCCCTCTGGTTCCGCCCACTTTGACTCTGGGCCATGAGCATAGGGCAGCCATGCAGAATGTTCTGTCTCTAGGATGAAAATCAACGCACAATCCTGTGTTTAGAGGACTTTGTAACTCAAGTCTCCACTTAGAACTGCTCTGAGAAGAAGGTGCTTAGAAGCGGAGCAGTTCTAAGTGAGTCGAATGATTTACATGATGTAAGCTATTGTTCTGACCTGCTGAGGAATTGGCAGGGTGGCCAGTTCAGCATGACAAAGGGCTGGAAGTGATGCCAAGTTTCCCGCACTCTCCTCTCCTCACAGAGTCCTTCCACTGTCCTGCCATGTGACCCTCCCTCCCTTGACCTCCCAGCAGTGAACATGAAGTGTACAGATAGGAAGTGCCTTCCAACTTCCTGCTCAGAAACAGGTGATCCCTACCCTCTCTTTTCCTTATGGCCACATTTCCTTCCCTGCCATTCTTTCTTCCTTTAACCCTGTGGAATGCACCATTTACGATTTTTTAAGATCTCAAAGTTTACCAATAACAGAATGAACACCTCCAAGCTTTGCATCTACAAGCCCCAGACTTTGGCTTTCTCAAGCGTCATCTGAAATGGAAACACACAGAGCTCAACATTTATGCGTGGGAAGAACCCCACTTCACTACCTTTGGCAAGGCCACAGTGATGATCACAAGTCACGCACGATGTAGAGAGAGAAGGGGGCGGGCAGTGAGGCGGCTAGCTTTCTCTCCTACCCAGAAGGAGAAGCACTTCACTTATGATAACGAACCAAGAGAACTATTGATTTTGCTTGGAAACTAGGCAGCTTTCCAAACAATCTCTTCTGACCTTAAAGTGGAAGCAAGTTCAGGTACGAAAAAAATAGTCCCTGCACAAATATGCCAATATGGGAGGGTAGGGACATTGACAGAGAGAGTTAGAACCTCTCTCTGGGTGTCTGGATCAAAGAGGGACATCAGCTTTCTGCCAAGTGTCTACCAGGCCTGTGGGCTACTGAGTCATGTCACACCCACGGTCATCACTGTGTCAAGATTTCTCATTAGATTCATTGTGAAATGTCCTGATATTTATATTCCAGCCTCTATGCACAGAAGAGGTCCTCACAAAAGCTGGCCAGCCCTGCCTTATTTTGCCAAAGGCCTGGAGCAAAGCAGAAAAGCAAGTGACTAGCGTCTGTGACTCCTATGTCCTGCCCCTTTTAGAGGCAGCCTCTCCCAGGCGAGCTTCTGAATCACGAGATTTCCATGAACATCAGGCGAGGCCCAGCAGCCTCGGCAAGATGACGACATCACCACTGGGGTGGACCGGCAGCTGGAAGGACTGCTTAGGGCGGCTGAGGCCGGGTTTCTGGCTTTAGCTAAGGACAGAAAACAACTGACAAATCTATTTTTTGGAACTCAGAGTAAGAGATGAGTAAGCAGTATCATTTCTCAGAAACATCGAAGGTTTGGAAGAACAGAGGTGGTACACCATGGGCATATGCTCAGATATGTACGTTTTTCTGAACACTGGTCAGCTACTATCCTCACCAGCCAGGATTCCCTACACCTGGTTCAGAATCGCCTCCTCACTGCTTTGGGTCGAATGTGAGTGAACAAATTGAAATACTCAATGCACTCAATGGACTTCTGAGAACCCAAGTTAACCAGGAGAGCTGCCCACACTGAGCTCATGAGCAGAGGGAAGGGTTGATATGATGAATAGAGAAGTGGCCACTGCAATATGGGAAGTACCACACAACAGAGGGGCAGAGCTGACCACTTCAGATGGAGGCCAGGGCCAGCCTCAGTAATGAGAAGACTGCAAGCAGACATGGCAATGAACCACCCATGGGGAGAACCACAGAAAAGGTTCCAGAAAAGAGAGCAGCTTGCACAGACCTGGGTAAGGAAGGGCCACGTGCTCTGGGAATGACATGGAAACAGCAGGGTCAGAGCAAGGAACATAGGGCAGATAGGTGAGGACAGAGGACTGAACAGGAAGTGATACAATCTGTGCTGAGAATGAATACAGATGGGAGATGGGGTGAAAGAGGACACAAATGGCCACTTCTGGGGCTACTTAGCAGTCGAGGAAGGACCCACGGCATATGGCCATTAAATTTCAGGACAGGATATATAGTGTGTGAACCTTCCCATGTTCAAGCGCTGATGCTAATGGGCCGAATACAATCAGATTGAGGGTGGTATCTAATGACACCACGCATCTTTGGGCTTAAATGTCTAAACAGGAAGATCCTATGTGAGTCCACAGGGAGGGGAGGCAGCATCCTGAGCCACCTGGAGTGTGAGGCGATGCCACCCTGCCTCCTTGACCACCATTAACACTGCCCATGGGCCAGTGCAAGAATGGTGGCCTGGGGCTCTGAGCGTAACTGCCAACACTGCCAAAGATCGCGGTAGCCTTTCTCCGGGATAACAAGTAAAGTGAACTCTGCTTAGCAAGCTCCCCATGTTTACATAATATTTTTTAAACAATGTAAACTCTGGACAACAGTTCAGTGTTGTTTTCCCAACAGCAAGCAAGTTGATACCTCGGCGAAGTGATACTGAGACTATGCGTGGGATGCTGGCAGGGAGGCCCTTCAGTCAAAAGTTCTCTGTAAACTCGCTGTGAACCCCACTTCTTACTCTGGCCCCGAGAACCAGCTTCCCGTCAGGCTGCCCGCCACAGTCAGTCCTCTCCTTCCAGCGAAGCCATGCTATCTACAATGTGAGTTCTCCTGCTGGCACCTCAGTGTCTAAGCCCTCCCAACCTCTCAAATCACAGGCTGTGGGGGAGGGTCCAGAAGCAAGGCGGCTTCTGATGCTCACACACCTGTGCTAAGAGCACTTCATCTTGTCCAAACCTTGCACTCCACCCTGGTGCTCAAACAATGACATGTGGGAGGAAGGGCCATCCTTCTTCCAAATATCACCCATTGCAGAGCCTCACGGTTCCAGCAACAGCCAAGATAACGTGCCAGAAGGCTGGTGCTGTGACATTCCATTTACATGGACGCAGGAAACACCCACGTAAAGGCAGATATTTGCAAACTGATTCAAGAAGAAGAATGGAAAAGTGACTTCATCTACTCAACTTATGAAAGCAAAACGATGCTAAATGAATAAAAAAAATTACAAAAAGACTCATTTTATGTAAAAAATTAATCATCGGTAAGACTGACTAATCAATCAGAAATTACTCAGGGTTGATAGACATCGCTGCTAACAGTGTTATAGAAAGAAAATCAAAGAGCACAATGTGATGAAAACTGCAGCATCAGCTTCTCAGCTGAGAAAGCAAATGTGTCCAACATGGAGCACGAGAAACATGAACTGGGAAGGGCAGGTGAGGCTGCCTGCATGGGCTCAGAGGATCCTCTAGGGCTGTTTCCTCACTGGGCCAACCATTAGGAAGTCAGCTTCAACATTTCCACTGCTGCCTGCGGAGGCCTACCTATGGACACAAGCTTGTCCTCAGTGCTAAGCAGACAAACTTCAGGAAATGTAACCAGAAAATTCTGAAGGATGAAAGATGTCATTTTAAACTACTACAGTAGTTATTATTTCAGGGAATATTGCTCCCCCCCTCCCCACCAAAAAAAGTAAATTAGTCTAAAAATTAACTTTCCTTATTTTCTCTCCACTATTACTCCAGAAAATAATGGCTTAAATTTCTCTGATAACATAGGACATTACCCAGAAACTTTGTTTCAAGCAAGTATCTAAAGATTTTAGAAAGCATTAAATAATCCATGTATAGCCTACTCATTCCTAACTGCACTTAAACACTCTGGGAATTGCAGTTGTATGGTCATCTCTCAAGCAAGAAGCCCAGGCTAGGTGGTCAAGAAATACAGGCTGCAGCAATTCTGCCCAACACAAAGGTGAAAAATCACTGCCATGGGAATAGGGGACTCATTTCAGAGGGAAGAGAGGACCAGGGCTCCACCATCACCATCCATGGGGCTCTGGTGAGAAAGGCAGCACTTCCGAGCCCCTTGGCAAGGAGAGAGGCTCACCTCTCTCCTTGCACATTTCTCATCCGGGTCATGCCAGGCACACCTGCTGACTCAGCTCTGCTCCCCTGGAAATAAATCCTCAGCCCTAACTCACCTCTGACTCTGAGCCAGAGCCCAGTCTGGATCTCTGCTTCTCACCAGTGACAATGAATCAGGTCTTTCAAATGGAAAACAAGACAAGAGTACTTGCCCACATAAATATTTGAGAAATCTGAGAAATTCGCCTTTTGACAATTCAGAAAGGATGTATTTATTTTACTAAAATCGCTTGGTCCAGTTTTGGCATCTGAAACAATAGAAAGATTCAGTAGCTTTATTTGAAAACTACCAGTCAAATTATAAGAAAAATAAACTTGCTTTCTATTCCAATCATTTGAATCTTCAATGAAATTAACTGGCACTTCTAAAAAACCTGTTACAATGAAAGCCCTTCAGCAGTAATTTGAATTTTCTTACCATTAAAACAGTTGGGAATACACATACTTGTGTTGAGGTTCTATTTTGGTGCCAGGAAAATGAAATGAACAGGACGAAGCACTGAGATGAAAAGGACCAAGTTCTCATGGCCGTCAAGTTTAAACAAAGAAATACAATCAGTTGCTGTTATGTTTCCTTCCCACCTGTTGACATACATGCACACATACATACGTTCTTCTGAGATCATGACGCCCATTCCTGCTGACAATGCCAGTCAGCCCTGGTTCCCAGTCACTCTGCCATCCCCAGACCTACACTTGAACAAATCTCTCTTCCAAGGATGAGAGCTGATCGCATGGGGCAAAGACAAGACAATATTTACTCAGCACCAGGACTTTACGTGTATTATTGCAACTCGGGGCTCTCTGCTGAGCAAACGTGGACAGCTGAGCTGACTCACTACATAAACAGCAAAAGCCATTACTAAAATTATCTGTGGACAGCGGCACTGCACTTATCTTGAATGGGAATGACCTCATAAAGTACAAGGCTAGACAGTCTTGAAGGTTATCAGCCATTCCAAATACCGTCTTGTACCAACTAAGCCTAATACGCCACCTCAGCTCTTTCCAAAAACGATGTGGTTTTGCCCATGGTGTCCCACCCACCAGCCATCTCAGAGTTGTGGTGTCCCACGGTGTTGGCAGTTCTGATGGGGCAAGGGCCTGGGAGCAAGTGCCCACTTCCTGCAATCATGCTGCTTGGATACACATATGGGTTCCGGTTATGCTGCCTCTGCTCCCAGAATGTCCTCACACCCTTGCTGAGAGCTGCCTGTCACAGGTGGTCCATTAGTTATTACTGAGACAGCGTATTCAGTTCTCTGTAGCAATGAGAGGTGACTAATGACCTATTTCAGTCACTACAAAAAGAATAACAAACAAACCAAAATAAGGCAATACTTTACGATTCACTAAATGTTTCAGAGTTGCTGGAAGACTCAGAATGTAGTATCAGTTCTACAATACAACCAAGTTCACGTCAATTTAGTTCCTCAAGGTTGGCCTCCACCATCTCCAGGCAAGTCTTTAGAGAGCAGATTCATGGTCATGAGCTGGTGTCAGGTTGTATTTTCCATCTATACCTAAAATTAATTTTCATCTGGCTTTTGTAAAAGCCTGCCTAAAGTGTTGATGCATTTGAAAAGCAACAAACTGCAAAAACTGGAAGAAATGGTTTCAAATACCAATGGTAATACAAAATAAAGCCACATAGAATTCACTGAACAGGAAATCTCAGCCCAGGCTGCATTACTACATACATACACCATGGCCCAAAGTGTTTCCAGAGCTAGGACATGGATTCGCTGGAACTGCAAATAATTTCTTCCACCTGAGGTGGACAGTAAGAATCCTGTGTGTAATTTATTGTTCCACTACTTAAAATTATCTGTCCCATAAAAGAATCATGTGTTGGGGTATTCCAGGATCCTGGGGGCTGTTTTATTTATGTAAAAATAAAGCTACATTTGTCATAACATGTCAACTCTGGCCATCTGCTAGCTAAATATCCATGATGTCATATATAGATGCTTCAAAAAGATCTTTATCCCAACCATGTATTAGTGGACATTTAATGAATATTTGGAATGAGAAGGGGGGACAGAATGATTAAAGAGAAGAGAAAGGCATGACGTGTCCCGAACCGCATGAATGGCGACGTACTGAGAGGACAACTGTGAAAACAAGGTGGCCTCCTGAAGGTCGTCTTTCTTTGAAATTGGGATTTTATAATTACATGAAAGAGGATTTGAGAATTTTAGAAATCTATGAGATTCACATTCCACAAACTACAAAGTTACACAGATTTCGATTTAGAAATGGTACGTTCTACTGTTTTCTTTTAAAATGATTTTCTGGGATGGGCTATTTCTGGTTTGTTTTTGTTTGTTTGTTTGAGTGGGATGTTTATCAACAATTCTATTATAAAGATTTTACTAGTAATACTCAAATATTTCTTAAAGTGAGAAAACTATCCAACCATCCCTGAAGTAGTCTGCGTACCAGCCACGAGCCTGAGTTCACTATAAATGGGCAGCCCTGATGCCCTGATGGCTAACGACCACCTGAACAGAGGGAAAGATCTAAATTATAGCCTCAGCATACCCTGACCCCACGATTCATGTCCTGCACCAATCTGAACTTCTGCAGACAAAGGTGGGCTGCAATTTAAATTATGTGCACAATTCTTCTGCTTTTACATTTTTTCACTATCAATTATCTCATGAGAACCATAATGATGATCATTCCCTTCTCTGAAATATTCCTATAAAAGAACTCGGGGTTTCCGCCATGTCCATGAGGAGGTGTGGAGAGAGCTGGGGCCTGACTCACTCCAAGACTTCCCCAGGAGAGCAGCCGGTGTCACTGAGCAAGAGCAGGGGAAGGAGTTAAAGGACATCTCGTAACACAAGATGAAACATGCACTCTGAAAAAACACAGATCAGTATGATATTTCATTTGTTCTGAATTCTCCATCATTCACATCTTTCATGTTTCCCAAAGGAATAGGGTGTTAGAAGACTGAAAAGCCTGCTGTAGGACACTCCTGTGTACACATTCAGAATCCAGAACAACAGACAGCTACACACACAATGCCAAAACTAAAGCCAGCACGTCCAGTGTATGTGGTTGGCAGAATTCTAAGATGATCCCATGACCTCTGCCCATGATTATGGCAAAAGGATCTCACAGGTATCACTAAAGCCACTGATCAGTTGACCTTAGGGTGGGGGAGATTCTCCAGGTGGACCTGACTTAATCATGTGAGCCTTATAAAAGCAGAGTTTTCTGTGCTGGTGGCAGAGGGGGACGATGGAGATGTTTGAGGGTCATGGGGACCTGACATAAGAGAAGAGCTCCATTATAAGATGGAGGGGCCACAGGGTAAGAACCTGAGCACAGTCTCAGGCCAATAGCCGGGAAGAAAACAGAGACATTGGTCCTATAACCCCAAGAATCCTAATGAACTTGGATCTGCTTCCAAGTTCATTTGGGTTCTTGGGGTTATAGGATGAAACTTCATGCTGCTACATCTAACACATTAGTGGTAACATGTCATGCAGCATTAAAAACACAAACACTTCTGTGGATTTCAAAAGGAACAATTAGAAAAAGTTACAAGGGAGGCCTCTAAGCTTTTGCCTGATGCACCACACTACACATCCCCTGTGCCTATGGAGGTGCGGGGCTGGTCAGAATCATAGAAACTACTTTGGAAAATGTGTTGACTCAAACATTAGTACATGGAACATGAGATGCTTATGAGTTATTTTCAAAATAGTATTAAATTGACTCTGGAGAGAAAGGATGAGCCCGGGGAGAAGGGCTGCGGCTTTTCAAAGTAATGAACAAGGTGCCAAAAGCGAGGACCAGAGCAGCCCACAGGCTGGAGAGAGACCAGGCCAGGAATGAACCAAATGAGGCTTTTCAAAACATGCCCTGTTGGACCAGTCCTCCCAGCACCAGCTCACTTGGTATTTAGAATCTGGCACCAATTTCTGAGCTTTTATAAATTAAAGTCTTGACATTCGGACTGTGAACCTCATTCCTGTGTGACACCTCCAGTGAGTGTTGCTAACACGCTACCTCGTAAAAACTGATTGCCCACCTTTCTGGTTTGAGACAAGGTTAACTTTGTATCTGTAGCCCAAACACCCACGCTTATTGGGGAGAGATGTGACAATATCTTTCAGTTATACACAAACTGATAATTTGGCAAATCAAGAGGGCTGAGTTACATATAGGATGATGATATAAGAAAAAGAAGAAAAAAAACAAATGGTTTTTGGTTCTGGAGCTAATTCTTTTCCCGCCACTGTGAGCACATTCCACAGAAACTGAATGACCACACCACTGACTCAGGCTGGGACGGCCCCAGACTGAGAGGTCAAGTCTTGGACTGCAGGGCAGGACCGGATAGGCCTCTGTCCCTGTGAACTCCTGCCTGCTTAGCAGGGATGTCATCATGAGCTGAACCATGACTAAAGCAAGTGTCGAAGGGCACTCCTTGGCATAAAAGAGAGGGAACCACTGGGCACAGACTGGACCTCCCTAATCAGTGTCATATGCTGTCCATTCTGTTCTAGAACACCCTTCCTCGGATCTAGCATAAGCTTGGCATCTACTGTATGATAGTGCTCAAAAATCCACTGACATTCTTATACTAGTTCCTCTTTATTAATTTTATTTTGGTCACGGACCTGTCTGAAATCCTATTCTTCTTAGCAGCCAATTTATGATTTTGGTAAAATGTGTTTTAATGTTATCACACACACAAAAAAGTATGCAAAAAAGTTTGTGTAAAATAAATTATGGAAATAAATTCTTAAGTGTTTTTTGTTAAACTTCCCTCTTGATGTATGTACGGCTGATGTTTTGTGAACACAGCCAATTTGTATTAATCTTCTTTCCTAGTCCCTGGACCATGAACATCTCAAAGAACATGTCTCAGCTTCCTGTTACTATGACTGACCACCCTTCACAACTGAATGAACTGGTTTTCCAGACTGCATTTCATCACCCCAACTGAGCACATCACAGATACTTACCATATAAGTTAGTTTACTGGGGTTTTGGAACATGCATGAGGGCAATCTCTGGTAGTAATTCAATTATACCTGAAGTACAACCCTTCCCCACTAAAATTAAGTACCCAACCTTTTATACATAGGATTAGTCAAGTTTTATAAGAATTATCAAATGTATAAACTGCAGGAACTTAATTCTGTGTTAAGAAGCTAACTAAAACCCTTTATTAATTAACAGATCCCATTTTGGGTCCATTTTTTGCTAATTTGTTTCTCTAACTCAATTAGCCGGCTTAATCTTTGAAGGATTATACCCAACACACTTTCAGTATTAACAGAGAAGTACACAAGACCAAAACCTCCAAGGGAAGATAGGAGCAAGAACTAAGAAATAAGTTTACTGTCATCCACTGCTCTCAACAGTTAACACTTCTTCCTTATTCCACTGGAGTTTATGTCATGACAGATGGAATCACCTAAGCAAAATACTGGATTAAAATGACACAGTACCTTTGGAGTATAATAAAGTAACTCTAAATTTGATATAAAACAGCATGTCAATTCATGCAAACCATTTGGAATTCTTCAGAAGTAACCATTTTAAAACCTGTGGTTCTCTAAAACTTCAGGCACTTAAATATTTTTTAAGAAGATAAGAACAATTTGTCTTGTTGCAGCTCTGGGCTCTTATCAGGAACTGAAATGACTCAATCTAAAGACGAGCCTATGGCCCTTTAGCTCTTTGCATATTAATAATGCTTCTCTAATATAAACTAGCTGACTTGACATTCTCCCCAGCTGAGCAAGTTGTTCTGGTCTTGGGGGAGGATGCCACAGGGAAACAGCTAATCCGCTTCTCAGTGCATTCATAAATCTCACAGAAATGTTTAACAGATGATGCCACCACAGGTCGACAGTAAATCTGATACAAGAGACATTAATGGATTAGCTTTTTTACATACACAGCAGTCACTTCAAAGACGACTCCATCCGTCTCTGCATCATCTTACTCCAAACCACTGTGCCAGCTAAGGCAGCTCAACCTGATTCTTAAAACACTGAAACTGCTGGGGGAGACATTCCCAAGGACACTGTCAGGAAAACAGATTTTTTATAAAATGTTTCCTCCTAACAGAATGGTAAAATAGAATGGTCCTGAATTATAACTTCCTCTTCAAAATGAAGTAAAATTTTAAATCAAAAAATTTCTCTAATTTGACCCAATCCTAACAACCTGTGTTGTATATCAGTTATGCTTAATGAAAACAATTAGTTTTAAATGTGGTAAAAAAACTTTGCCCAAAGGCTTTGCTAAAGAAAAATGTTTTACATAAAGTGTATCATCTTACATTTAAAGACCTTAGAGTCATATACAAAAAAAATCCATATTTTTTTACAAATATTAATATATTAATAAAAGCTCAAACTTTGATTCCTTTTTGTATGTTCATTTTCATGTCAGTCTGTGGTTTCCCCCACTGAAATTTATTTCACAATAATCATATTGCATTAAGAAACATAATTTTAAAAGTTGAAACGTTTTGCTTTTATAACCCCAGATTCTCCCAAAATTATGAAATGTTATGTTCCTTAACTGATGCAGTTTAAACCAAACAAACGTTAGGCCTAAAGTGGGTAGCCAGACCTGGTGGGTGTTTATCCAAAATCAACATGGAAAAAGAGTAAGAACAATTAGTTTTCTCTGTAAATGTGATTTCATTCAATATCCATGAGGACAAAATCAGTAGCACCTATCTTTGCCTAAAATTTAATGCGTAAAAAAACTAGATGCCCTGACCCAGCAATTTTACTCTCGGGTATCAATCAACCCAAGAAAAATGAAAACATACAACCACACAAAAACCTGTACGCAAATGTTCACCACAGCACTATGCACAGCAGGTACAAGTGGAAACAACCGAGTGTCCATCAACAGATGGATAAACAAAATGCAGTCTATCCATATGGTAGAATATTATTCAACCATAAAAAGGAACGAAATACTGGTGCCTGCTACAACATAGATGACATTATATGGTTCCATTTATAGGAAATCCAGAGACAAACAGCAGGCTAGTGGTTGCGAGGGGCTGGGAGAAAAGAGAATGGGAGTGACTACTATGGAGATTCTTTCTGGGGTGATGAAAACATTCTGGAATTAGATAGCAGTGATGGTTGCGTAACTTTGTGAATATACTAAAACCATGTAAGTGTACGCTTTAAGACCGTGAATTTTATGACATGTAAATCAGAGCTCGATTTTAAAAAAAAGTTTACCCTTAATTATCTTCTCCCTCTCCCTTACTGACAGCCTACTCCTAGCAGTTTATGTTAGAAGTGAACCAAATTTTGAGAAAAACATTGTTTTCAATGTTTCAGATATGCTAACAAGTAGAAAAACCTATCTATCTCGTGTTTTTAGGAAAATTCAACGACTCAGATGTTGAAGCACAAAAATCTCATGAGTTCTTATTAGTAAACAAATTATAGGCTTTTGAACTCTGTAACATTACTAAATTTGTCTGAGTTCTCTTGCTTCTCTCCACGCTATAATAAGTCCTGTGCGGGAAGCATTCAGTTAGCCCCCAAAGGCACAACAAAGATGCCAGATGGGTACACCAGGCCGATTATACAGACTGAGGCCAGGTGAAAGTGCACCTTAGACCGTGGCAGGAGAGAGAAAGAGGGACAGAAATTCCAGAATAGGTGAAACGGGTCCACTTAGAGGCTAATGGCCACACCATGCAGTTCCCTCTAAATCTCACTGGAAGAGGCGGCACAGCTCGTGGCATGGACCCAGCGTGAATGTGCAATCACCTCCGAGAGTCCACCGTAGGCCTCATCAGAGAGCCATGGAGAGACCTATCATCTAAGACAGTCAGCCGACTACTAGTTATATCACTAATTATAAAAATTACAACTGCCCATCACTGGAAAGCCTCCAGAATTTGATTAAATAAGTGAAACTGACGGAAAACAATTATGTAAACCTGTATTAATGTGGAAAGACTTCTACTATGCAGTGGTAAAAAGTGAGTTATAAAATCATAAATCAGTGCACATGTTTACATAAAAAAAGCCCAGAAGGTTTACAGAGCTCTCTGGATGTGGAATTTTTTAGGTTATTTTCACTTTCTTCATCATGTTCATATTTTATCACTTTTTAAAAACAATAAACATATATTACTATTTCAAAACTGGGGGAAAAAACTGCAGCTACTGCCGCTCAGGCAAAGGAAAGGTTTTGTGCGCGCACCTTCTGAGTTCAGGGTGATGAGCGTGACGTTGTTCCCGATGTTCTGACTTCCCGACTGTCCACAGGTGGAAACGGAGTCGCTGGCCTCAGACCCGCTCTCCCCGTCCTCGTTGTGGCTGTCTTCTTGCCCTGGCACCTTCACCACAATGGTGTTCTGCCGACGCCCAGGAACTGCGCTGAGCGGGGAGAAAAACACCAGCGATGCTGTGAGAGCAGCACAGGCGACAAGCAGAGACTAGCGCTGAGTCACTGCGATGTTCTTCTTGCCTTCCCTTATCAGACTCTAACTCCACATGGAGCAGCGGGTCACAAGTCTTCCCAGGCAGCTCCTTCTACTAAGATTAATAGCAATTTAATACCAGGAAATGGTCTGGAGTTGAAAGAAACTGTATAACATTTTAGATGTTTAAAAAATGTTTATATCACAAAGTAAAATCACAGCTCGCTGTGACTCAAGGTCTAAATGCTGCTTTCTGATCACAGAGATATACCTACAAAATGTTGACAGTCGTACAAGACTAACTTTTAAGACTATGTCAAAGGAAAGACTCAAGAGAAAGTATGCCTAGAGACTTCCATTGACCCAATCCACTCCACACTGTTAGACATTCTAGAAATGACTCAGTCTTTGAAAATGCAGTTATCTCTCCCAATTATTCCCACTGACAAAAACCACTAAAGTGGGTTTAAAAGCCAGTCAAGATCTTCTAGGGGATAGTCTCACCCCACCAGGGGTCCTGATACAGAGCAACGAAATACCGCCAGAAAAATAGGACACAGGCCAGCTCTAAAAAGTGCTCAGGAAAAAGAGCATCCGGAGATGTGCTACTTGCCTTTTTCACAACCCTTGCAACATCCCTTCACGTGAACAGCTAAGCACTAAGAAAGGGAAGGGAAGCACAATTTCCCTGTCTACACATCAAAATGTGTTTCAAATCCTGGCCCTGCCCAGAGGAGAGAGCTACACTTTCTGAACTTGATTCCATAGAGGCCCGTCCAAGCCAACCTGGCTCGTAAAGGCTCAGGCTCTAATGGTTGACCCCGCCTGAGCCACATGTGAGGCACGCCTGACCCTGCCTCTTTGCCACTGGCCGGACCGCCTCAGCCTCTGACACCCAGACACTCGGACTTCACTACCTTCTCCCCCTTCATCCCAACGCGCAGGCCCTCAGCAGCCCAGCTGGGCTCTTAAGACTACGACCTGGGCTACAACAATAAAGAAAACGGGACCCAGCTAGTGGGAGAACAATCTGCACCGGAGACTGAGAGAAAAGGCAGATCAGAGCCTGGTGAGGACACGGACAGGAAACAAAAAGCCAGCAGCCCTTTGGGGGCACGTTATCAGGAAATGCTGAGCCCAGACTGCTAGGCAGGGCCATCTGCAGCAGACTTCATGTCACACAAGGGAGGTAACAATGCTTTCTATGCATTCCCATTTCTGACAAAGGTTAAATTCAAAATGGCTCAAAAGAAAGAGGTATGAGGAAAAAGCCATTGCCTCGAAATACCTCCACTACTTAGCAAAGTTACACAAGGGTGTCTGTTGACCTGATGTGCTGGACAGACCGGCAGACAGGTATGAATAAGCCATGACCTGGAAAGAGGATAAGGGCTGGGCTGACTGCTGTGAAAACACAGTGCAATGTCCCAATACCATGCTACACTGGACACGACAATCCCAAACGCCCTCTCTCCCTTGACCCCTTGCCCTTATCCAGCTCATCTGCTGGGACTTGGGCCCGCAGCATAGCACAGCCCTCCCCACCACAAAGAACTGTGGGTGGTGCCTAGTGTGTACAACCCACGTGAGGACAGAAAGGCCCGACTGTGCCCGGCTTGGAATGCTGATTTGTCCCCAAGGGGACGCATCATGGTGGCAGTGGCAGTGAAAGGTGGGGTGTGGCTACTGACTTGCTAATGATATTTTCCAGGGAATCCGGTGCCCTGTTGCTCAAGGGGTCTTCCATCTTGGCTACAATGGCGTTCTGCCGATCACTGTTGAGTATTACTGTAGTCTGGGGGACGACGCTAGGGAACAAAAGAATCACAAAGAAAAAGAAGACCTTAAAACAACAACATTCATTTTAAGAGTGCATAAGAGTAATTTAATACAGTCAGCTCCTAATGACAGGCACGAAGGGGGAAAGGTGACCCCAAGCAGAAACTACAGTTAAAGTAATATACCATTTATACTGGGCAAAGAATAGACTGGAGATGAGGATTTTTTTAAATAAAGTTTAACCTTCCTCATTGTTGGCATTCTCAATCTCCACAATGGGATAACACAGAAAAGTTGAGTTAGGAATATTTTAATCTTTATATAGAATAGATCGAGATGTCAAGTTGTTGTTATGCACAGTTAATAAGGTTTCCGAAGTAGCATGTCTACATAAAAAACAGCTTAATATTTTTACTCATTCCATCCCAAGAGATTCCTACATGACAAACCTAGGCTTTCATAACTGCTCTACTTATCAGCATTATCCCAAAGCGTTCGTGCTGCTCTGGAAAGAAAAGGCAAACACAGTGGAAGGGCTGTGGGTGGGCCACTCGGCACCGAGCACCTCCAAGTTCCAGTGGGAGAGGGCAGGAGCCATGACCAGAGGGCCTCTGTGTTTCACTTTAACGGAAAATGATCACAGGAAAGAGAACTGAGCCCTCACCGGGCACTGTCCTAAAGGAAGCGCTGTATGCCCACCAGGAGCCAACAGCCTTTCTCAAGGCCACGCTCACAGAGACCTCTCAGTTCTTAATCCTCTAGCCCTCAGCACTTACAGCCCCAGGAAAATTTAGAATTTGCTTTGTTCTAGAGGTTAGAGTGCAAGAATGAGCACTTGAAGCACATAGTTTATCACCTGAAAAAAAGTGTCATTCTTGGATTTCACTCTCCAAAATACAACTCTGGGGAAACACTGCTTTTCCATGAGAAGATTTCATGTAACCAACAGCACACATGAAAATCTAGCCCACTGTCAGAGCCTTAGGGCTCTTAAGCCCCCTTCCAAAATCTGGGCAGAAATAGCTTTCTGCCCATGTAAACTGCAGGGCCACAGGCTGTTCTTCAAAAACAAGAGCATGATAAACTGCATTTCACTGAAAGGTATTATTATTATTTTTTCAATTATTCTACTTGTTCTTTCGTGATACTCAAAGTCACCCACCAAACCTGACAACCTGTCCGTGGGTCTGGTCTCACAAATAATCTAGGTGATCTCTCTCTGACTTGGTACTGTGGTCACATACAAGCTGATGATTTCATGCTTCTCATATATCAAAACAAGAGACAAAATAGTTTGCATGCGTTTGGCACTTCCCAAAGTGTATTCCATGTAACACTAGCGTCCCCCAGGATCCCATACATGTGCCCGTTCCCATTTCCTCTCATTCCATGAGCAGCTTAATAAGGATGGTTCTGCTGAGTAGACAGCAGTTCCCTAATGGACATTACCACATCACAGGTCTGAGAAGTTCTGCAGGAAATAGATTAAAATGTATTCATGCCCATCTGGCAAAGTCATTTGATTAAATATGCCTTTCTCCCCTAAAGATTCTGATTAAGATCAAGGAAATAATGTTCTGAGGCAACAAGCTTCGAGCTGGAATAAACATAGCACTAGAGGTACCCAAAGACTTTAAAGTTTCCTAGGGGTGGACAGCTCTTAGCAACTCAATTTCTAGATCCTCGCCTTCCAGAATGTACTTTTCTAAAAATGATTCTCCTTGAGAGAACTCCTCTGGTCAATGTGTTTGTTTGTTCCATTTCACAAAGCCCTTTTCCCACTAAAAAAAAAAAAAAAAAAAAAAAAAAAAAAAAAAAAAATACCTCACTCTAATTAGACTCAGGTGCATTGTCTATCCAGGAAATGAACACCTAAGGTGCAAATACAGGACTAGTCTGAAATGTGGCAATGCCTCTACTGACTGACTAGAAAACCCTTCAGTGAGTTATTTTTCCACAATTCTTTGTTTTCAACAAAAGTGACAAGACCTAGGTTAATATTCAGCTCACAGATCATCAAAAATAATTTCTGATGACAGACCACTACAATTTTTGGCATGTAACTTAAAGAACTGAGGGACTCCTTCGTCTTCCACATATTTACTTATGGAAACAAAGTTTCTTAGAACTTTCTAAAAACTAAAAAGAGAAGTAGAACCAATGCTGAACCCTCCTCATTTTAAGTGATAAGTCATAATCATTCATGGGTTCAGGAATTAACTAAAATTAAATCTAAATTCATCTCAAGAATACAGTCACAATATTGGGTTATTAAGAATTCGTTATAAATGAGTAATACACTTACATTGTTTTGTGTACTACTAATTATTATGAGGACTCAACATACAAGATCTTTTTTTTTTAACCCCTGGGGCCTTCTGGTTACAAAAAACAAATATTTCTGCTTCAATTTCTATCCCTAATTCTGTTGCAAAGTAGTATGACAGCCTGGTTGACAGGATAAAATTTTGTGAGGAAAAAGAAATGAAAATCATAGTTTAAAAAGCAAAGAAACAATGTAAAATTTGTCTGTCAAAAGCTTATTCATGGGATTTTTTAAATGGATGATGGTATTTAGATTATAACATTTAAAGAGCAATGAGTCAGTTGTGTTTTTAAATTATCGATATTATAAGCCAGAAATTACACCCTTTCAACTAATGCCATTTATGTCTGCCTCAAATTGTACAGAAGAATTTTTCACTTTTCAAAAATTATGGAATATCCATATCACATTAAGAAGAATGTAGTAGTTATCTGAGGGTTGATATAAAAAATTGTCACAATATTAAGTTTCTTGACTCAACTGGATTACAGGCCTCAGTCATTCAGTCAGACACTAATCTAGGTGCTGCTGTGAAGGGATTTTGCAGATGTGATTAAAAGTCCTAATAAGCTGATGTTAAGTTATTCGTTTGACAGATTATGCTGGGTGGGGCTGGCCTTATCAGATTAAACTGTGAAAAGAAGGTTTAGGCTTTCCTTGGTCTTGGAGACTCCAAATAGCTCCTGCCAGCTGATCACCATCTCCCCTTCCTGTCTACCTGCCCTACAGGCTTCAGACATGCTTGGCTGCCCCCCACAACTGTGTAAGCCAATCCCGAGTGATAAATCTTTCATGGGGAAACTGACTCGCTCTGTCTGTCTCTCCCTCTCAGAGATATGTATCTCCTCTTGGTTCTGCTTCTTTCTGGTTAAACCCTAACTGATACATTTTGAAATAATTAAAGATGCACAGGAAGTGACAAAAGAAGTACATCAAGTCCTGTGTCTCCGGTGGGGACATCATACAACCTGTAGTACAATACCAAAAGTAGGAAAGTAATACTGGAACAATACTGCTAACAAGACTACAGGCCTCGTTTAGATTTCTCCAGTTTTTGCCTGAGTGCGTATGTGTTGTGTGTGGTGCTGTGCATCTGACGCCATGTGTAGACAGATCCCTGTACTGCTCCATCGCCACCAAGGAGCGGTCTCGTGCTGCCCCTTTAGAAACACCCACCCTCCCATCACACCCAGTCCCCTCGCAACCACCCACCTATACTCCATCTACAGTTCCACCATTTCGAGAAAGTTACAAGCATGGAATTATACAGCATGTGACCTTTTGAGAGTGGCTTTTTGCACTCAGCACAATGCCTCCAACGTCATCTAAGTGGCAGCATGTATCATCAGCTGTTCACTCAGTGTCACTGTTGCTTAGTTTTCCATGACACAAGTGTTTGTTTAGGGGTGGGCCAGTTTGTTTAACTTTTCACCCGCAGAAAGACATCTGGGGTGTTTGCAGGTTTGGGTTATTACAAATAAAGTTGCCATGGACCTTTGTGTAGAGGTTTTTGTGTGAACATAAGTTTTCATTTCTCTGGGAAAAATGCCCAAGAATGTGATTACTAGGCCATATGGCAAGTACATGTTTAGCTTTATAAAATGCTGCCAAACTGTGTTCCAGAGTGGCTGCACCATTTTACATTCCCACCAGCAGTAGATGAGAGATCCAATTTCTGTACATCCTCGTCAGCAATTGGTGGTGTCACTATTTTTTATTTATCCATTCTAACAGATGTGGAATGATATTTCATTGTGGTTTTAATTTGCATTTCCCTGATAACTAATGATATTAAACATCTATTCATATGCTTACCTGCCCCCCATATCTCCTCTTTGGCAAAATATCTGTTCATATTTTTTACCCACTTTCTAATTGAATTATTTGTTTATTTACTGTTGAGTTCTGAGAGTTCTTTATTCTAGATACCAGCCCTTTGTCAGATAAGTGGTTTGCAAATATTTTCTCCTAGTCTGTAGCTTGTCTTTCATCCTCCTAGCAGGTATTTCTCAGAGCGTTAGTTTCTTATTTTATCAAGTCCAATTTATCTTTGTATGATTTTGGTGTCAAGTCTAAGAAGCTCGGCCATTTTTTCCTGTGTTTTCATCTAAAGGTTTTCCAGTTTCACATTTTTATTTAAATTTGTGATCCAAAAATTAATTTTTGTTCAAGTTGTGAGGCTGGTATTGAGGTTCATTTCTTTCACTTTGCCTGCGGATGCCCAATTGTTCCAGGACCGCTTCTTAAAAGTCTGTCCTTCCTCCATCTAACTGCTTTTGAGCCTTTGTCAAAAACTAGTTGGGCATAATTGTGTGGGTCTATTTCTAGGCTCTCTATTCTGTTCCACTGATCAGTTTATCTATCCCTTGGTCACTTGTTTTTTAAAAACGTCTTTATGTGTTCAATTCATTCTTTCACAACCTTAAATCATTATCTATACTTTTACCTATAATTATATGTTTGTTAATTAAGCTCCTGTTAAATAAAAACTTAACCAAAATTAAAGAAAAGAGAAATAGCAAGACCCATTGACTATCCTAATTGTTTTAATTCTAAGATTAAGCTAATTCACAAGCTGAATATTATTGCTTAATTCTAAGATTATGTTTATTACACAAGTTGAATACTCTTGCCTAAATAAGTACCATTTAGAAGTAAAACATTGGCCCAGTGACCTGTGACGGGGCGAAACAAGGACCATTTACCCCTTGTGGACAGTGGCTGTGAGTGTAGGACCACTACTGACTCCAGCAGGGGCAGTCACAGGCAGGACTGCCCCAAGGACTCTGTGTGAAAGGAGTCATTCAGTCCCAGAAGCCTGAGGGGGTATTGTGGTACCTTCACTGCAGAAATGAATAGCCTACACCACAGGCAGGCCAACAACCTGCCCAAGCCCAAATAGCTGCTAAGTGGCAAAGTCAGATTTGAGCCCAAAATCCTCAAGCAGCAGAGCCAACATTCTTAACCAACATCAATGATGCAACAGTCTACAGCCCCCTACTTCTGGAACATCTAAATTTTCTGGGGAAGCTAAGGCCTACCCCCAGACAGCCTGGGACTTTTTAAACAATTTCCCCAGGTGATTCTGATAGGTGCCCTGGTTTAAAACAACACAAAATTACACGCAACCCTACAGAAGAAGCATAAATCTGTTCTGTTCACTGTTTCCCCCACAGCACTTAGCACTGTCTCATCTATTAATACAGTAAATTTACTATAGCTTAGTTTGTTATGTGGTTGTCCATGTACAGGAATCTTTTTGTCTGTTTTGTTCGACAGTGGACCCAATTGCTTAGGTGAATGCCCAGTACACAATCAAGTCTGTGTATTTAAGACAAGAATGAATTCAAGAATAAGCCTCAGATCTGCATGCAAGCCGCTGGCTATTGTCTCTATATAGATTCTTTGATCCCATGCTGGTAGTCTGAATGCTAAAAGAAAAAAGGCCAAGAAACACAAGCCAGAATAGAAACTACAAATATGACTCCAGAGAACAAGCTAGGATGTTGTCATCCACTGGAATTCTAAAAGATAATAAATTGAGGATGCTCTAGAATCCTGTGGGCTCACAAATGTGAGCCCCGCATATACCACAAGGCCTGGTCAATATTAGGCACTCAATGAATGAACAGCATTAATATTAACAATTTTTTAAACCTCACGGGGTTGTGGGGAATCTAGGAATACTAAGCACTTATATGCACAATCTCATTCGCAGAAATCCTAGCTTGCTACTTCTATTATTATTGTATTGATGAAGGAAAAGATGCTTAGAAAAGGTAAGAATTTGCCTAAGTTCTCAGCATTTATAGGTGAAGGAGCCTGGATTTGAAACCAAGTATTTCCCTACTCTTAGCTACTAGATCAAAAGCAGAAATAATCCTATTTCGATTACTGCTACAATTTACACTTTCAGTGTTTGGGCATTTTGTTTTGTTTTTAAATTCATTTTGATGGACTTAAAACAAAGTATCTTAGCTTTCAGATTTGTCCTGGCAAACATTTTCCAAGCTGCACTCATAATGTGGCCATCAACTTCTCTTCAATTTCAGGAAACTGCTTTGTTACCACATTCAAAGTACCTGTGTTATCACCTTAAAGCATCAACTTTCTGCCCCCTTTGCTCATCACACAAAATGCACTATTATTTGAATGCACATTTAGGGGCTTTATTCAAGTTTATGCCAAACAAACAAACCAACAAAATAAAAGAGGTGAAAAAATCCCCTCCTTGAAAAATGTAGAATTTAAACTATTTTTCACAAGTTTGTGTTTGCCACTTTTTATTGCAAAAGAAAAATTAGACACAAGGTGGACAAAAGCAGGCCCTTGGATTGAACCAGAGAGCGTGGAGCCCATACAGCATTCCAGTGCAAGCAAGGACATTGTGGGGAAAGGGTAGGAATGACATGAGGACAGGATCGGCCAATATTTGAGAAGAGGTCAGTACCTGATGTACAGAGAACCCAACAAAAACACAAGCAGAGCTGGGACAGAGAGATGGGTCGGGTTGAGATTGCACCTAAGGGCTCTACGGAAGAACTAGGGGTGTCAGATTTGTGTACACTTGGAGAACTTCATAGGAACTCTAACTCAGAATCTGCTAAAACCCTATACAGATTTCAGGGATTTATAACTGGATTCAGAAGTATACAAACACATGCTCACATACACAGACGCAGATGCAGACACAGACACAAAAGTACACACCTCTTACTGTGTACTAAGAGAAAACCCATTAGAACCAGGACAAACAGTTTAACTATTTGGAGCCAGCTCCATCTACCAGAAACACCACAGTGATTCAGGTTTGACACTGTTGCTATCTCATGGTGATGGGCCAACATCAATTAACATCTGCCACAGAAAAGGTGGGGTGGCAGGCAGTATAGAAGCCACACCTATACTCTCCATCTCTACCCCAAGAGTCTCAGTGCACTGGGGTCAACCAAGCAAACACTTCTTAAGTTCCCTTGCAGAATGAGGTCCCTGGGAGAATCAGGTTTGTATAGCAGCATAATCATTCCTTATTTCCAATTTCCAAAAATCAAGGAAAACTTCCAGGAGCACCGAAAGCATGTAATCCAAGCAAAAAGTACATCCAGGAAATAAGAAACCAACTGCCACCAAGTCCAATGAATCATGAGCATGACACACCTGTGGATCTTCACTGAACAAACATCTAGCTCTAAGAGGACATGGGCAAGTTGCATCAAATAATCACAAGATAGAGAAGAATGTCCACGATTGTGTTCTTTGCCTTAACCTCACCTTACATATGTATGCTAACAGCATGACCCATCTTAGGAGACACAAAGACAAATTTAAATAACTTAAAAGGCCCGAAGGCCAAATCCGAAAGCCAAATCCTCTGAACCTTCTGTCACCAAAGCTATCCTGCATGGCAGTAAGTGAGACGCCCACTGCAGATACAGCGGAAATGCCCTAACCTCAGGGAGTTCACGTTCTGGGTTATCTGTATTAATACAAACTAGGAGCAAACTTTATCTTACCTTAAAAGCTTAGGTAAGACCAAAACTTCACACAGCAGCTGTTTAATTTACCTTTCTACTCATTATCTGTACAAGGTAGTCACATCAAGTGGTATTTCTATTCACACAACGACCTCTAACTTTTTGTGTGTGTGGCCTGAGTTCCATTAGAATATCTGAAAAATATCTGAGAAAGTTTTGCCTCCCTCCCGCCCACCGCTAAGCCTCACTATGTTATATTCTGCTGACCACCGATCCTTTTGCAACTTAAAATAATTATTCATCAAGTTCAGTTTAGGAAATCTGATATAATATTAATTTTCTAATTTTTGTGAATTATCTCAAAGAAAAACTCTCAATTAACAAAAGGCAGCAAGAATCGAGAAATTTTTCTTCTTTCTATTTATAAGAAAACATATTGACATGTTCTTCTAAAACCCCACAGGTATTTGTTCCTTAAGTACCTATTCTCCCATTGGCTTTTACAGTTATACTCCTGCACACCACACAAGAACCTGGTCACAAAAAGAAACTGCTCAGTTGGGTGTAATGTACTTACAAAAAAAGAACTGTCTGCTGGTCTCAGAGTTCCAACAATGGCACCAAAAAAGGGGTGGGGGTAGCGATCCTTGGTTGAACAATAAAATCAGATATTCCAAGGCCCTTGAGCCCAAGACAGGCAGATGGGCTGGGGTCTACCATGAGCCCCTTCCCCCTTTCCAAAGGGTGGTCCTGTCCCTGGGAGCCACTATACAGCCATGCAAACAGGTCTTCCATGCAAACACAGCCCTGGGACAAGTGCTCACGGGTGAAACCTAAATAGGAGAGAGGTATGTCTCTCCTAGGCCAGCGTTTTAAGAACACTCGGAAGATACCTAGTGCCCAGATCTCAGTCTCTAACACCATTTTCCAATAAAAGCAGAAATGGCTGACTCTAGGACTGGGGCAGTGAAGACACAAGATGAGCCTGGAGCATCTTGTGGTGCCAGAAAGGAAGGAAGTGTCCAGAGCAAACAAAAATCCCACAATTTGGGATGGGAGATGCCAAGAGGCCACAAGAGCCACCTAAGAGTGCTCCCAATGGCCAAAGCTGGAACAATTTGAGCAACAAATATAGTATAGATGCTTCTCAAATTATGATGGGGTTATATCCTAATACACCCATTGTAAGTCTAAAATATTGTAAGTCAAAAATTCATTTAATACACCTAACCTACCAAACATCATAGTTTAGCCTAGCCTACCTTAAACATACTCAGAACACTCACATTAGCCTGCAGTTGGGAAAGCCATCGAACACACCATGCAGTACTGGTTGCTGACCCTTGGGATTGCATGGCTGACTAGGAGCTTGCTGCCACTGCCCAGCATCACTAGAGAGAATTGTACTGCATTTCACTAGCCCAAGAAAAGATCAAAATTCAAAATGTGAAGTAGTATGGTTCCTACTGAATACATTATCACTTTTGCACCACCGTAAAGTCAAAAAATGGTAAGTCAAATCATTGTCAATTCGGGGACTATCAGTATTGGATTGTAACTCAAAGTATAAAATGAATATCCATGAGTTCATACTGATATAAATGATTGACTAAGTTAATAAATAGGGAAGAAGAGACAACTCTCCCATGCAGAACAACAACAATTGGTGTGTGTAGATGCTCCTCCGCCTCACAGGAGGTGGAGCATGACTCCCCACTCCATAAGTGGGTACCAAGCTCAGTGACATCCTTGCAAAGAGCACATAACGGAAGGGATAGGGGAGGACAGCAATCATGCAGCGGAGGAACTAGACAAACAGCCTTTAGTCCAGTGATCCACATCAACACCAACAATGAAAAGCCTGGTGACAGTGCATGCCCTCAATAAGATGCTATGAGGAGGGCACTTCACCTCTGTGGTCCTCCTCTCAGAACCCACAATCTCAGTCTAATCGTGAGAAAAGCATCAGACAAATTCCAATTGAGGGACATTCTATAAAACATCTGACTAGCAATCCTCAAAAAGCCATAAAAACAAGAAAAACCTAAGAAACGATCACAGACCAGAGGAGCCCAAGGAGCCATGGCACCCAAATGCCATGTGGACCTACATTTAAAAGATAACACAAAATATGATAAAAACATTATGCTAATATAGTCTATAATTAGATTAAAAGGAAAACCCCTGGAGAGATACAAATTAAACAACACTGACTCAAGGAGATCTATACTTATTGAAGTTCTATGTTTATAACTAAAATCTAAACCCAGATGGCTTCACTAGCAAATTCTATCAAATATTTAAGAAAGAAATAAAACTAAAACTATAGAAACACTTTCAGAAAATGAGGGATGACTTTCCAGCTCACCTTTTGAAGCTAGCATTATCATGGTAACAAAACAGAGAAAGCATGCCATAAAAAGAAAACTACATACTAATAGACCCCATGAACATAAATGTAAAAACCCTTAACTAAATATTAGCAAATCAATTCAAAAATACATATAAAAAGGGTAATACACAACGATCAAGTCGAGTTTAACAAAAATATAAAATTAGTTTAGCATTCAGAATCAATTTGTGTGACTCATTCAGAATCAATTTGTGTAACTCACTGTAACAACAGCGTCAAGAAGAAAAACTATAAGATCATCTCAAGTAGATACATTAAAAGCATGTGAAAATTCAATGCCTGCTCATAATAAAAACTCTCACAAAATAAGGAATAGAAAGGAATGTTTTTGACCTGACAAAGAGCATCTATGAAAAATTTACAGTTAACATCACACTTAATGGTGAAAGACTGGATGCTTTCACTCAAAGATCAGAATAGGGAAAAAATATAAAAAAGAATACACTGAAATGGAAATCCCAGCCAGTGCAGAAAGTACGAAAAGATACAGAAATTTGAAAGGAAGTAAAACTGTATTTAAAAACGATATGACCACATATACTTTTTTTAAAATCCCTAAAACAAGTGAATTTAGCAATGCTACAGTACAGTGATCAGTACAGAAAAACTTACTGTATTTCTATATACTACCAACAAACTGGATATTGAAATTTTAAACACCACATCATTTAAAAATATGAAGTACTCAGAGATAAATTTAACAAAGTATCTCTAAGAGCTGTACACTAAAAACTATAAGACACTGCTGGCAGAGATTAAAGGTAAGTGGAGATGTATACCACGTTCATGGATCAGAAGATTCAATGGTGTTAAGATAGCCAATTCTCTCCAAATTAATCCACAGATTCAACTCAATTCCAATCAACACATGAGTTATTATAAAAGTAGAGATGTACATCAAATTACTAGAATGTGCATAATCTATTAAAATGTTTGACTACATGTTCATTATCTGCTTTATTAGATTGTATCTCTGAGTCATCAGATTATGTTAATGATTCCCTAAATTGTACGTTTGTAAATTGTATATTTTCCTGCTTAGTACTCAATCCTGACATGTACGAGGAATCACGATGAGGTCACAAAAAGTCTGCAAGTATGAGGTAGTAGAGACCAGTCAGGAAGAGAAATTCTAAGTATACAAAATTAAATGAAACCATCAAAAATTTGATAAGAATTAAACAAGTCTATCAAAACTGAAACCAAACCATTTATTCACAGTTCAAACACCTTATTTTGAGTTTGTCACATTTTCTACAGCCCATGAAATGCTATACTTTTGACTGAGAAGGTCAATGACCCAAAACAGGAAACACTCTGAATACTGACTACTCTCTACCCAAGATCACTGGTGCTCCAGTGCCAGAACAGAGATTCTCAGAAACAGACCTCTCTCCATCCAGAACCCATGAGGGTGCAAAAACCAGAACAGTCTTTCCACAAATATCCGTCAACATTTAAAACAAAAGAACCTCTGGGAAATAAAATTAGCAACCAGATATTAGAGGGAATTAAAATAATTTCTTGATCAAATATTTCAATTCTCTGTGGATCAATAATCAGTTTAAAGAAGAAAAATCTCCCCTTCCAAATGTCTTACATGACACATCTCTCTGAGAGAAAATTTTAAAAGAAATCACTTTTATTTTTAGAGTATTACAAAGAAGCCCCTGATATTACAATTGTTTTAAAATTATAGAAATATACTAAAGCTTTAAAAAATGTTTAAGCTCTTAAAAATAAAAATCTATTATGTCAAACACATCTCAACAAAAATAAACCACTTGGCATACAAAAATAAAAATAATAAAATAGAAATCTATTGCTTTCAAAAACAAGAAATACAAGCATTTCCTAGTTAGTCAATATGTTCAGTTAATGAAAACAAACAAATCCGAAACATCTGCGTTTTAAAAGTTGCTATCTGACTTATCCAATAGTCTGGTTCTACAAGATCCTGCTGGACAAGCAGGTATTCTACCTTGTGATCTATGTACTGCATGTGTGCCATCATGCTGGCCTTCCAGAGGTCATCAACTAGGACAGCACCCCACGTCGGGCCAGCACCAGGCTCAGCTGTGTCCTACTTACTGAACTTTCTTCAAATGGCTCTATGTCTAAACTCAAAAAAGTGCAGAAAAAGGGTTTTTACATGCATCTATAGCATAAACGTCCCTGACCATACACTTGATTCCTTCAGTCCACATAATAAAACAGAGACCCTTCCTGATGTGCTCACAGCCGTCATTTAAAGGACAAGCCTACTCATTATGGACTTCCCCAACACAGCACAGACACTTTGGTGATCTGCTACCTCCAATACCAATGCAAAACAGCTTCAGAGTTAAAACTACTCACAGACTGATTCCAGTTGCTACTCTTGAAATCACAATTAAACAAAATCTGAATTTATGGCACACTTGCAAGGAAGAAAATTCAAGTCCATTTTTTTCCCCCTGAGTAGAATACTATTGTTGGGTGAGACCCCATCCAAGTAATCTCACATTTTAACTATGGCGATTAAGCTTCAATATCAAAGAAAAAAGGTTTTATTTCTTTCCTTTTTTCTTAAATTTATTTAAAGAATCTCATTTGGGTATAGAATCTGAAAATCTGGATCCAAAATGCCAATTGAGATTGGCAGCAGTCTACTGTCTTCTGTGCTCCAGGGATTAAAGGGAATAATTCTCAGAGCTGACAGCAAGGTATAGCCCAGGCTGGTTTTAACTGAAATAACCAAGAGGTGAGCGGATTTCGGCGCAGAGAGGGATTTATCTGTGCACCAGCCCCTGTAAGTGGGGCTGGCTCTGGGCCACGTGTAGCCTCTCCAAGTGGAAGGGCGGGTGGTATTTCAGTGAACAGCTTCTCATCCATTATCCAGAAGCCTCATTATAACTGAAAAACCTTTATGGCGTCTGCATTTGTCCTGTGAGATTACACTCAGACTTCCCAACAAATCATTCAAAACAAATGCTAGTGGACTTAAGGAATCTTAAGTAATTTTAAAAGCATATGCTTTGGCTATAAAATAATCTAGGACTTATATACTTCTAACTTTTGTATTAAATACCTGAGGCCCAAAATAAATCAATTAACCAATTTTTAACTGTTTTTGGAGACTTTTCCTTTCAATGTTCCACTATCCACATTTAAGACATATAATTCTCATTTACTTATGTGTTTACAAATTATTAACTTTCTAATTTAGATATACATTTGTTCATTGCTCTACTAGACTTTAATTCTTACTCTTTACTTCTCCCCAAAATTTCTTGTTAACAGTTTTCAATTGTTGGGAATTTTTATTTCTCATTTTCAGAGCTTATGTGGAGAGAAATGTCAGATTTAGTGTCTTTAAAAATCATTTACATGCATCCTATTTAAAACTATGCCTATGAGAAAATGGAGGAATGATTTTTCCTTCCAATAATCTTACATTAACTTTTATAAGTAATGCTTTTATTAACAATATTAATAAATCTTGTTCCAATATACAATAAGCATATTCTATAACAGGATGATTTTTATGTCACCAATACAATTCTTTAAAACCCAAATATCTAATTGATTTGGGTCAACTAGATCATACATCTGAATCAGTATTAGAAAACTTTTATTTTACCACCTGTTAATAATACACATGGAGCAAACTATGGCAGGTCTCTAAATGATAAAATCTCCCCAGCAGAAAGAAAGGAAGCATAGTGGAATTTCTAACCAGGAAAGTTGCTAATGGTGCTTCCCATTAGCCCTGCAATCACTTGAATGCTGAAGAAGGCCAGAAAGATGGTGGCTCCTTGCAGACTGGAAACACCTTTACTCAAGTGGAGCAGCTCTGTCAGTCAAACAATTCAAACCCCAAAGGAATGAGGTGACCAATGAGGAGAGACAACCCCACCAGAAGTGGTGCCAGCCTCTCTCCCTCTCACCTGCAATAGCTCGTCAGTTCCCGGGCACGCGCCCTCTCCACCTGACCTCCTGGAACCATCACAAATAATTGAAGGTAGAATTTGAATGGATAGATTTTGTCAATGGTTTCCCTGACTCATTTCATGAAAATGACCTCTCCCAAACACAGGTAAAGGAGTGACACAAGACCAGCAGGACCATCCTTAGGATATGCAAGCTTCTTACTTAAGGGCAGGAAGCATATCATTCATTCTTTTATCCGTTAGAGCACTAGTTCGCAATAGAGGTGCCCGGGGGACATTTTGAAATCCAATGGGACAGATCTGGTTATCAGAATTATGGGATACCACTGAGATTTAGTGGATACAGGTCAAGGAGGTTAAGACATCCTTCAATGCATGAGACAGACTCAACTAACAATAAATCTTCCTGCATAAAGTTCAAATGTCCCAGATGTTCAGATGAGTGAAAAATATGCTGCTAACTCTCTGAGCCTGGAATCTCACTCCATTCTACATTTATATACAAAATATTTTTGGATAGTTTTAAAACTTGAATTTTCCAGGAATTCAACTATGTTCAAGTCTAGAGGAAAAAATTATACTTTGCTTTATTTAAAACTTCATCAAGAATTGCTCGTCATTATGTAATAGTCCATCATCAACTAGTGTGAGTCACCAAGACTCAACCTGGGAGGTTTGGGCACCTGGCCTATTCACTGCCTCCTTATGTACCTAATCCAACTATCTGCATATTAAAATACATGTTATCTTCTTATACACTATTATCCTTCTATTTCTCCTTCCATTACACTTAAGGCATTATATTCATATTTTAATTATAAATTATATTTTCTAAACATTGCATTTTAGGATGAGAGGGTGTTACAAAAAAATCATTCTTAAAAAAAGGCACTAGGTCTGATAGCTTAGAGACTCACTGCCTGCACAGAGGACGTGCTCAACAAATGTTTGCTAGAGAAAAAACACATGAGTGGTCTGTTAGGACACAACTGACACCAAGGTGAAAGGCCCCATCGCACAGCAACACCAGGGAATGCCCCACCTTCCCTCTGGGGACAGAGACCAGTACAGCTCCTGACTCCCAGCTGGAGATCAGATGTAGGGGCCATGTAGTGTTTCAAACACACCAGGACACTTTGGAGAGTTAAAGGAGGTACTATTAATTATGTCCACCCAACAGGCATCATCCACAGCTATCCTAGACAAACCAGGACAGGTGGCCACCTTGAAACTGAGGCATGTTTGAGAGCACCCCAAAACCAACAAGGAGCCTCTCCTCAATCCCCATTCCCCTGCAAAGTCCGCAAAGCTCCCAATGCTGTTCCTATACCCAGAACACACAGGCATGGCAGAACCCAGTCAACCCTGGCAGCAAAGCTAGCTGCTGTCCTTCCAGCTTGCTATGCCCCCGACCTCTGCATCCACCATGATACCCACAGCTCTCGCTCCTCACAGACACACAGGGCAGGAGGTGCAGTCGGCCCAGAGAATCGCAACAGGAGAGCCCTCAGTAAAAATGCTTCAAGTTCTCATCAAGTACAAAGCCACATTTTGCCAATCTCACAAATATGACTTCTTCATAGCAGGTTGTGGGAAAGGATAAAAATGTCAATAGGACCAATGGAAACTGCTGCCAAGTACCTAAGCTTTAGTTCGTCTCAGGAGCTCAAGTAGATACTGGGTGCTGTGAACTAACAGATACACTACCAGGTCAAAGGTTTTGAGACATCTTTCCAATCTAACTAAATTCTTCATAAAGTTTCAATTCAAATGGTACATGCACTACTACACATCCCACTAAGATTAGGCTCTAAACATTTTTTTTAAATAGGCACAATAAAAACTATAGATGTGAATGGAACATTTGATATACTGAAGTAAAATTTATTAATACTACCTATGGAGAAAAAGTATCTAAGGACTCACCAGATAGAATAGAAAAGAAAAAAAAAAGAAAAGAAACAAATGCACACCTTCAAAGATTTCATGGGTTAATTCCAAAGAAAAGATGCACCAGTCTGGTTTGCGTCAGAAAGAAAATGTGAAGATGACTCTCAGCCATTTCAGCAAGGTGTCATGTGTTTATTTTGGGTCTAACTGAAATAGGTGTCGTGAAGCTGCTGAGGCAGATGCCCTCATGTGTATAAAAACTCAGGTAACCAAGCTGGGGAGCCTGGGTGAGGAGGTGACCGCGACTCGCTCGTCTGTTCTTACCATCGCACTTTGTTGCATGTCTGCGTTGCACCGAGGGGGGAGCCTGCCACCATGGGGACTTGGATGGGACTGTGCTGCTTGTTCGTGACCAAATCCAGCTTTTCTTCTAATGATTTACAAGTAGCCTCGAGAGCTTGCAGCTTGGCTTCAATGCTATCCAATCGTAAGCATATTGTCTGGTTAATCGAATACAGGAATGACTGGAAGTGAAAAAAAGAAAAACTTCAGAAGGAATAGCTTGAACTTGAAGGAGACAATTCCAAGGAACACCAAAGAGATATTTCCTAATTTCAACTGTATCTACTCCAACAGAATAATCCCTGCACTTTAGCTTTTAAGCTTTTCAGTTTTAAGCCAGAAACATTTGAGTAAACAAGTTCAACCTCTTGTATTTGAAATGTGACTACTTGATCATGGGTTTACTTCTTTGTGTAGTTGTGATTTTTAGTAATGCTTAAGCCCATATAATAAAAATCTACATATCTTTAGGATGTTCTGCATTGGTAAATTTACACATAGAAGTAGTCAAATCTTTCCAACTATGACAACAGACTACATGTAACATCAAAACAGCCTGGAAGCCATTAGTCTTGCACATTCACATTAACCCCATGGCCCTGATGTTGAAATTTGGTAGATGTTCCCTGAAGTTGTGAACAGCACGCCTGCCACCTAGTGGTCAACATAAAGAGCAGCATCACACTCAATTATCATCGTTAAGTCTCAATTACTAAGTCCAATTAATCAGAGTAAACAGTGACAATGCATGACTCCAAACCCAAGAAATGAATCAAATATACACAGCAGACAGGAAAGCTCTTCACTTCCCACAACTGCCATTCCTGCCATGAGTCAAGAGAATATTGATGGAAGCATGTGTTCAGGTAAGACTTTGACCATGCAGCAAACACCCTAAGATGGTCTCGCCAGCTGGTAGAAGAATTCAGGGTGCTAGTTAGGATCAAGTTTGTAAAGCATCCAATAGCTCAATTTAGTAGGAAGGCTGGCTTGAGAGTCAACAGCTGAAAATAACGAAGAATTTCCCTTTCATCTTTCTCTCTGCTTGTCTGCCCACAGTAAATGGTTGGCCTCCATCTGACGGACAGGACGTGCCATCTCACTGCTGCTGACCTATAGCATTAGCTAGGGCCTGCTCTCCCAATCTAAAGTAAAATAGCAAAATTAGAGCAATATCACACATCACATCATGCAGCTGGCATCAAGGCCTAAGAGAAGAAGAAAATGGATACTCTCATTCAGTGCATTTTCAACAGTCTGAGCTTATCTGTTGAAGAAGTTAAATACATTTGTCTAATTGCCTGGTGGACGTGGCAGTAAAGGGCAGCAAAGCGGTAAAAAAAAAAAACCCATATAGAGTGAGTCCCAACAACTCACTCTGTCTCAAGCAATCACTCCCCCGACGAGACTCATCATGAGAGCGCTAACATATAAAGCAAAGGGCTAAACTCCATGTCCTCCACTGACTGCTTTCAGGAGAACAGGATGTGGAAGCAGTGAGAGGGCTCTGGGGGGCCAGGTGGAGACACATGCAGTGCCGACACTCTATCACCCGTGATCTACAAAGAAGTAATATCCCTGGTTCACCCTAATGTAAGTCATCTTGAGAACCACTCACTGGTGGCTGAATTCTTAATATAAAATCACTGATAACTCCAATATTCTTCATCATTTGAAGATATCGAACATTTGGCTCCCAAATTCTTAAAACACAGTAAAACCTTATTATTTTAATTCTGAATTAGAAACGATTCTGCCCAGGGTTTGGACTAAAATCACTGTTATATGCTAATAAAACAATTACCAAACAAATTAATAACAAAGAACAGAGAAGAGTATTTTTGAATAAGTCTTTTATATACGAGTATATTAACCATAAATATTCAAATCTATTCATTAAAGAGTTCTTGGCAATTTGGTGAGCAAACTTTTTCAAACAGTACACACATATAGCATTGTTCAAACTGCACCCCAAAGTCTGACTGATAATGGGACTAGGGCTGAGGCCAGGCCACTTTTACTTGTTACTTTATACATTTCTTTATTGTTTATGTTTACAACGATTGTATCTCCAGTGGTAAAATTATAACTGCATTTTATTTTAAAATATAATAATTTGGCATTACTAATGCAGCCACCTTCTATCATTAGTCTGAAACAGAAATTTAACTGTGAATATACTTTTATTTATTTATTTATGAATATACTTTTAAATTACCGACACATTTAACCTTACTGCTTCTCCTTGTTAACAATATTGTTAAGTTTGGGGGGACATGTATGTTTCTAAACAGATGCCCCAGATAAATAGAGGGATGACATGAAAAGTTACTACAGTTTTCATTTGCATTGCTTTCTTAAACTTCTCACATGTGCTGATATTTATCTCCAGAACTCTGTAAACATGAAATCAAACAAGTAAACCCCAAATCCTAAAATCACTGACTCAGTGGTTTCTAAGACCACATCTAGTAAACTTTAAAATTTAGGTGATTTAAGTGGTAGGTACAAAAGTACTTCATCATCGGTGGGCAATATTAGCTATATGAACTATTCTCTTCCCATCTGTCCACATCAGGTCTACAGTTCAATGGGAAGGTGCCTTATTTGGCAGCAATTTCAATCTAAACAATGTTTATTCTTCATACTCTTTAAGGGGGAAAAACGGCTTTATGCACAATTGTAGGGGGTTGAACGGTGACTCTCGAAAATGATATGTCTACATCCTAACCCCCAGAATCTGTAAACGTGGTCTTATTTGGTAAAGAGTCTTTGTAGACGTAAATCAAGAATCTCGAGGTGAGATCTTCCTGGATTAAGGTAGCCCCTAAATTCAACAATATCTTTATAAGAGAAGAGAATGGGAAACAGACACAGACACAGACACATCAGAGGAGGCAATGCGAAGATGGAGGCAGAGACTGGAGTGATGCAGCCACAAGCCAAGGGACGTCTGGAACCACCAAAAGCTGGAAGAGGCAGGAAGGATCCTCCCCCAGAGCCTTTGGAGGGGCACTGCCCTGCTCATACCTTGAGTTCAGACTTCTGGTCTCCAAAGCTGTGAGAGGATAAATTTGTGTTATTTTAGGCTCCCCATCTTTTGATAATTTGTTATGGCAGCCCTAAGAAACTAAGATATAAACAAGAAAATATATTGGTATTTTTACCTTTATAGAAGGGTCCTGGCAGTTGATCTCTAGTCGCTGGCGTTTCAAAGCTGGTTCATCTTCATCTGTCACTACATGATTTTCCAGTACAACTGAAAAACAAAAGCAGAAACAAAAGCAGATTTAAACTTTAATATGAAAAGTTTTCTAGAACTATTTTAATATTAAGATAGTAAACAGCTGACACCTTAAAATTAAATTAGAAATGGTACGATCTATTTCTTATTTTACCTTTTTATAGTTTTAACTTAAAATTCTCAAACACAAACTAGGATCTCTCCTTAATCTCAATGAAAAACTGAGATACTGGATGGTTTCCCTAAAGTGCCATTCAGTTGATTCTAACACCAAAACTACAGACTTCTCATTTAATGCTCTATTAAGCTACCCTGTTTAAATTTGAATATAATAAAACCCAATTAATAATAATGATTTATTCCCAACTTTAAATTCTTGTCTGATGGCTCCCTCATATCAAATTCATAACCACTCTCTGGTTACTTAATTTTCTTAGGTGTTGGTCATCAAAATAGTCCCAAACTTAACATGTTAAGTCACACAGAAAGATATTCTACAGTGCCACTGAAATCTATGCCTCCCCATCAAATAATTTTCACTTGATCTTCATGGCTTCCCCACAGATAAGCAACTCAGCCCACATTCAAGCCTGTCCCAATATGGTCCCAACCACTTTCTTTTTGTCTAAAATCAACTATAAAACCAACATTAAAGATAGCCACAAAATCTGAAACTGTCCACAATTGCATCATCTTTGCAAACCGAGTTTCTCCATCCGTGATCCCTTGCTCTAGACCTAGTTAATCATTAAACATTTACATATTAGCAATTATAGACAATTTACATTCAACTTTTTTTTTATTGACTATGATACCATGAGTGCTTTTAACATTTTGCTACAATATTTCTTCCTTGTCAAGTCCTTGCCTGAAATCACCAGTATTAACTGCCTGGTCTATTTCTCTTCACCTCTTTCTACAAGCTCACACAAACACATTACATACATATGGAAGGGCCAGGGCCATCATATGAATGGATCTGTCCGTACCTTTCGTCTTTACTTAGCAATGTAAGGTGGACGGTCCTCGCGGTTAATGGCTTTAACTCACTATTTAACAGTAATATCAGCCTGTGAATCTATTCCACAGAAATGAGTACCCATATGTGACAACATATATTTATAAATATACATATAGAACATGTATATTACAATAATGTTTGTGTGTGTGTATATATATATATATACATGCACACACAGAAGCGTGCTTACCATGGCACTTGTAGGAGAGTGCCCATCCATGGAGAATAAACTATGGTGCACACAACACTTTGGCATATCATCCATTCTCCTTTCAAATGCACCCCATGCTACAGTCGAGCAGAATAAACTTGCCGTGGACAGACGATGCCTACCTTGCTTGGACAGTGTTGTCTGACCATGTCCCAGCTTTTCCCCTCCAACCCTCCAACCACCCAACCACTCAACCACCCAACCACCCAACCACATCCACTCAGGGAAGTCTATTCACTTCCATCCAGGCTCATGATGATGCTGGAACTGACACCTGCTCATGCTGTGACACCGGCAGTGGCACAGTGCCCACTCCAAAGCAGACCAACCCCAAGCTCTCACACACAAGGACGAAGCTCATCTTGCTGGCATTCTATTCCTCATCTGCTAAGGCGGGGTGGGGGAAGCCAAGTGCACAGGTCTCTGCAGTCCTGGCCCCATCTCAGACAAAGCACCTCCCCTTCAACAGGCTGTATGTGTTGAGGTTCCAAATAAGATCTCAATTTTTTAAAAGAATGGCAATGCCTTTAAACCTGTAAATGATTCATCTCAAAACTCTCAAGTATAAAGACAATGCAGAGTCCAATGGCTCTAACATGAGCCTTTCATGGGTCCTAGGCGAGAGCAGGAAACTGATCCCCAGGAGGTGATTATCTCAAGCTTCCCTGCAGAAATCCACCAAGGGCCAACAATTCAAGAGACCTACTGCTGACCTAAGGGCTTTGTCATACGCTGTGGACCCCATGCAACAGGGACTGCCTCAACCATCTTCAAAGAAACAGGTGGGAATGAATGCTCATTTAATTAAATCAAAAGAGGAAAAATCCACACCTACAAGTATTTGTGGTTAGCAAAACACAGGTTCTCAGAACCTCGGTCACAGCCTATTTACTCCCATAAGAAACTAGTAATTATACCAGGACTGGGAGGACAGAGAGAGACCCTGGCAATCATTATTCTAATCCTTTTAATTTGCTGAATTAAAAACAAGTCCAGTGACTTGTCTGAGGCCACACAGCTGGTTCCTATAACTATAGAAAAGAAGCCATACCCCTTGGCAGTGTGAAGCTCCTCAAGGCTGGAAGCAAAGAACAGTGAAGCAGCAGAGCAAGACGTGTACCAAGGTTCAGCAATAACTTCTTGTGTGTTGTGGAACTACAAGTTTCTTTTTGTCTTTGTCCTTTGCTGCATTGCTTTTCACAATTTTGTGTGCATTACATTTAGAATTAGACTAAAGAACTTAATGTTTATTTTAAATGTATCACAATCAACTAGAATGATTGGCCTGATGAAAGTTACAATCTTACATACATGCAGAAAGGAAAAGAAAGAGCAGCCATTTGATGAGTACATGAAAAACCAGAACCTAAACATTTCTGTTTTACATAGAAATCAGAAAAAACTGGAAGTACATGCCAACAATTTTAAAAGCACTTCTATTTCTAGGATTATGGGAAAATTTTGCTCCTTCTACTGGCTTGACTATATTTTTAAATTTCACAAAGGTCGTATCTTAGAAATGAGGAAAAAATAATCTCAATCTTAAACCCACTCTGGATGCAAAGGTGTATCACACACTATGGTATTTGCTGGGTCAAGTTCGTTACGGTATTTATTGTGCAAGTTCATTTGGGTCAGAGATTGCAGGCTTTCTGTCTAAAAAGGCCTCAGAGAGCCCTGCACACAGTAGGTTTTCATGAAACAGTCAATAAACTATAGTTCCCAGTTATTTATGGAATAGAGATGGAACAAAACCAAGATTAGAAATGATTTCTCTAAGTCTTCTTTGGATTGTAATATATAGAGAGAGAATTTATTTGAGAAGTTAGCTGTCAGAATTTTAATAGTTCTAAAAATGCTTAAATATTATGTAACTGGGACATTTTTCTTTTAGAACATTGCAGTATGTGCTTTCTAAAGAAATCATCATTCACCTACCACCATCTGAACACAGATATTTTTCAGATTGCTATGTACAGTGATAGTGTTTCTTTTTCTAAGTTCAATGGTATCTAAGGTGTGGTGTTAATGAGAGTCAAGGCTACACGTTCTAGCTCTAAACAAACTGTTTAGTTTTCACAGAGAAAATTGTGGTTGAACAGCTATTTTCAAGTGATCTAACTTTGTTCAATGATCTGATAAGGCTCTTGATCTTGCCACTTAACAGGTGATAGTGCTTCTTATAAACAAATCAGAAGCAAAACAAAGGGGAAATTGACTAAAGAAAATAGTGTTCCTACATTTCTTTATGACTGCTCGCTTAATTCCAAAATTATTTATATTACTCTCCCTTTCCATATCATAACTAATTTACAAATGAAGTTTTTTCAATTAACATATCAAATAGATCATACAAGATAGACATCATACTTTCTTATGAGATTTCTGAAAATTCTCTTTCCTGTGGGAGAAAATAATTCAGCATTTCAATTTACTATTCCAGAAAAACCAAGCAACCAAAACACTCAGTGACTTAATCGTGTACACTTATGACTTCAAACATAACAGAAATATAAAACACATAAAACTTTTTTTATAGTTTAAATATTTTATATTTTTCAATTATAACTGACATCCAATATTTTATTAGTTTCAGGTGTACAGCATAGTGGTTAGACATTTACATGACTTACAAAGTGATCCCCCTGATAAGTAAGTCTAGTACCCACCTGACAATATACACAGTTATTATAATATTATTGACTATATTCCCTATGCTGTACTTTACATCTCCATGACTATTTTGTAACTACCAATTTCTACTTCTTAATCCTTCCACCTTTATCACCCAGCCCCCAACCCCGCTCCCATTTGGCAATCATCAGTTTGTTCTCTGAATCTATGCTTCCGTTTCTGTTCGTTTGTTTTTCTTTAGATTCCACATGTAAGTGAAATGATGGTATTTTCTTTCTCTGACTTATTTCATTTAGCATTATACCATCCATGTTGTTGCAAATGGTAAGATTTCATTCTTATTATGGCCAAATAATATTCCATTATATATATATACTATTTCTTTATCCAATCATCTATTGATGGGCACTTGGGTTGCTTCCATATCCTGGCTATTGTAAACAATGTTGCAGTGAACATAGGGATGCATTTATCTTTTTGAATTAGTGCTCTGGATTTCTTTGGATAAATACTCAGAAGTGGAAACACTGGGTCATAGGTAGTTCTTTTTTTTTTTTTTGAGGGACTTCCATACTGTTTTACAGAGTGGCCACATCAATTTGCAATCCCACCAACGGTGCACAAGGGTTCCCTTTTCTCCACATCCTCGCTAATACTTGTTTGTTGATTTATTGATGATAGCCATTCTGACAGGTATGAGGTGATGTCTCATTGTAGTTTTAATCTGCATTTCTCTGATGATTAGTGACGCTGAGTATCTTTTCCATGTCTAGTAGCCATTTGTATGTCCTCTCTGGAGAAATGTCTATTCAGGTCCTATGTCCATTTTTTAATAGAATTATCTGGGTTTTTTTTGGTGTTAAGTTGCATGAATTCTTCACATATTTTGAATATTATCCCCTACTGAATTGGGATACAATTCAAAATATGTACATTGGCAAACAGCTTCTCCCATTAAGTTCTTTTTGTTTTCCTGATAGTTTCCCTTGCTATGCAAAAACTTTTTAGTTTGATATAGTTCCATTTATTTTTTTCTTCTTTTGTTTCCCTTGCTCAAGGAGATATGAGAAAAAAATATTACTAAGAGCAATGCCAGATAGTGTACTGTCTATATTTTCTTCTAGGAGTTATATGGTTTCAGGTCTTACATTTAAGTCTTTAATCCATTTTGAGCTTATTCTTGTGTATGGTATAAGAAAGTGATACAACTTCACTTTTTGCATGTATCTGTCCAGTGTTCCCAACATCATTTACTGAAGAGACTGCCTTTACTCCATTGTATATTCCTGCCTCCTCTGTCATGGATTAACTGACTATATAGGCATGAGTTTACTTCTGGGCCCTCTATTTTGTTCCATTAATCTATGTGTCCATTTTTATACTAGGACCATGCTCTTTTGATTTCTATAGCCTTGCCCTATAGTTTGATATCAGGTATCGTGATACCTCCAAATTTGCTCTTTCTTAAGATTGCTATGACTATTTGGGGTCTTTTGTGGTTCCTTATAAATTTTAGAATTATTTGTTCTAGTTCTGTGAATAATGCCATTGGTATTTTGATAGGGATTGTATTGAATCTATAGATTGCTTTGGGTAGTATGGACATTTTAACGATGTTAATTCTTACTATCTGTGAGCACAGTATAGCCTAACATTTTTTTTTTTTATTTCCTCCAATTTCTTTCTTCATTGTCTTATAATTTTCTAAATACAGGTCTTCTTCCTCTTTGGTTAAATTTATTCCCAGGTTTTTTATTTTTATTTATTTATTTATTTTTTCGATGCAATTGAAAATAGGACCGTCAAACACATACAACTTTATGGCAAAAAAAAAAAGGAGGAAACTTACTAAGAAATCTTCATAGAATAAAAGTGTAGACAAAGTCTTTTTTTATAGATAAAGTTCCTGTAATTTAGGGTATACTTTATGAATAGTCTTCTTAAAACAAATATTTAGCTAAGGTTTCAAGGTGTTAGTTAAGGTGTGCCTTTAATGTCATTAAGAAAAATTACCAGCCTTAGTAAAGTGTAGGAAGTTGTCACAACAGCTGATGGAAGAATAACTTAATAAAATGTTTCTGGGAAACCTGTCAGTATCTTATCAAAATTTTAAATATATGAAGCCATTCTACTTCTGGAATCCTACCCCACAAAATATTTGCCAAGATATATGTGCAAGGATCTTTATTGCAGGGGTGTGTATGAGAGAAAAAAAGTGCAAGCAATGTAAATGCCGTCCACAAGGTAAGAGTCCAATAAATGAGGGGCACCTTGAAATGGAATACCATGCAGTGGTCAAAAAAAATGCAGTCGATCTGTACATACCAACTTGGTAACACATCACAACAGTGAACTTTAAAAGGGAGAATTTTAAAGAAGAAAGTTGTTGCAGGATTCCCTCAGCTGAGGGTAAGTAGAGGGAAGCAGAGACTGTAAGTGCCTGTGCACCTCAGAGAGCGGGGAGCAGCTAGGTGCTGGAGAGCTACCCATCTGGGAACGGGTGTTAAGGGCTGACACTGTTCACAGTCTCCATGATTTGCCATTTTTCATAAAGGGCATCACTTTTTTCCCTTGCTTTCTTTAAACAATAAAAGAAAACTTCTGGAAGCATTTTTGGATTTTTAAAGAATAGAAAGAATAAAGTCCACCTACTCTCCCACAGCTCTGTACCTGGGTGATGGGGACTCAAGTCTTCCACTGCGATCTGCACCACGTCCGCCAAATCCTGTTCTGACATCATCCAGAATGAGAGGAGAGGGGCCAGTCAACAAGCAAGAATCAAACTCACGCAGCACTAGGATTCTGTCACCTACAAAACAAACACATTGGCAGAGAAGAGGGGAGATTAACAATGGTGACCTGCAAAATGAAAACTGCTAACCATGTATATTCAAGAGGATGTCAGATGTCTGTGGATTTTTTTTTAATATAGGGTTCTTCTTGCCCCAAACTACCAAAAGGTTAGTGTTCTTTGAGAATTGAACCACAGCCCCAAAACCGCTCATTGCTTCTGTCCTTAACCACTAGACTAGCCCCTGACAGCCTCTCACTTTATCAAGCTATTCCTCACACCACCTCTAAATTCACCTTCCTAAAGCAGCCTGAATACGTCATCTCCAATCCAAAGTCTCCAGCAGTCCCCTACCTCCCACAGAGCACATCCTATGCTTCACTTGTTCCGTGCAGGATCTCAGCTCCTGTTACAAACACTATACCCCAGAAAACCATCATACTGTTGTCTCTGCCAGTAACACACCTCTCATCTCTCAGATTTTACCCAAACCAACCCTTCTGCCGAGGCTATCCACACTCCATTTCTACTATTCAGACCCGCCCTCCAAGCTGCTCTGTTTCACTTCCCCTTGGCTTCCAGCACAGACTTGAGCCACGGTACCGCCCCACTGCTGTGCCCAGGAGCAACCCCATCCCGCCCAAACACTACATCTTCCAGAGCTGGGCCACCTCTGGTGTGAGCTGTCATTTCCTGAGCATAGCACTGTGTCTACAGCAGAGTCAGTTACTTTCTTCCTGCTCCTGAAACACTTTGATTAAGCCTAGAGAAATCTTATTTTCCAAAACAAAAATATCATTCCAAATAGGATCTATCAATGCAGGGATCTAAATATAGTACCTGCAAACAGGATGTCCTGGAGAATTCAAGAATCAATGTCGCCATAATATTATATCATATTTTATATTATTTATTTATAAATATTTATAAAATAAATGTATAAAATATTTATCTTTCCCCAACTAGACTACATTCTCCCTGAGGGCAGAAAGCACGCACTCAATGCTACAGCATAGTTCCTTTCATCAGTAAGTGCTTACTGTCCTTAGTCCCAACTCCAGTGGGACAGGGAGAAGATGAACTAAAAATTTCAGGTCATCTAGTTTCAAGTAGGAGACTCCTGACAGCTTCTTCTAATGGTAAGTTTCAACAGGCATTAAACTTGCAGGTTTCACAGGTGTTCTTAAATCCTGTTAACAATGTGGTTCCTCTTCTCCTTTATCCAGATTTAAATTCTACAGCTTAAAAGGTAGCAGCTCCAGAATTTCTTAGGGACAATTATAGAAGGAGGAACTGAGCTCCTCTCTTAAATCTTACATTTATGGAGTAAATGTAACATTTTCATATAAACACATGATCAAATGTATGATCATTAAATGGCAAAGATGTTTTCGTTCCCAGTTTAAACACTTCACACAAGACTGAATGAGGTGAGAAAACATCAACTGTCCTTAACAAAGAAGAGACTGATAACAATCGAGAGGGGAAACAAAGGACCTCAGAGGAACTAGGCTTAAACCCTTTAACAGTCCAACCATGGAAAGATGGCAAAAACATTTTTATTCTCTTTCCCAAAGACACCCATAAAAACACATGGAGCAAGTAGGATAACAAAACCAAAATCCAGGTCAACATCTGTAACAGAACTGTGATAAGGTGTTCCTAACGAACCCCAAAATACAAGCAAATAGGGACACACCACTGACAGCTTACAAGACCATTGTGGTAGAAGCACATATGAAGCAGGGAGCAGAGAACTAGCAATGCGTCAACTTGAGAGCAGCAGCTGAAAGCACGAAGTGAGCACAATCCCACAACAGATAAATGCAGAAGATCTGCAGAAAAGTCAGGAAGGCCTAGAACTTTCTGGGCCCCATGAACTCACAAAACTAATCATCTAAAGCAATCTTTAGGCCAAACTCACTGAAATGATGGAACAGAATACAAAATGCACAGAACAGGGCAAAAGTGATGGGGGGAAAATGAAAGTCTGATTAAAGATGGGAGGGAAAAACAGGAGAGTTCAGAAAATGAGCTACTACATTTTTTAAACTTCCTAAAAAAACACAAAATAGAGCTCTAGAACACTGAAATTAGAAAAACTATTTAAAAATCAAGCTTCCCTTCCAAATAGTCAGAAAAATTAATTCCACATAAAAATGAACAGAAAATATTGAGATCAAATCCATGCAAAGGTAATATACTTTAAAAGAGAATAAGGAGCAAAATAACATCACTACAAACAGTGAAAGCATGCTAGAAAGACATATCCCCGAGAGACAAAAATGCTATCTTAATATTTCAAAACAAGCTAAAATACATGAAGGAAATGGTATATTAACCATAAACTATCACTAAAATGCTCAAAAATGAAGTTATAAAACTCAGAAAAGATTAGCTATAAAAAAAAATTATTTTGGAAATGAAGACTAAACTAGAAGAAATCCAAGCACAAATAAACACAATTATGCCTTAAGAAAAACATAATGAGAAAAAAAAAGAAAAATTTTAAGATTAAAAAGAGATGAAGAGTTCAAGGAAAAGTAGCATAGTGACAGGCAAAGAAGATCCAACATGTGTATGACAGGAGACTCTGAAGAAGAAAACCAAAGCAACAATCACACAGTATAGTACACTATACTGGAAGAGTATTGAGAAACAGGCAAAAGAGGCACTCTACTGTGCTTCTGGTGGAAGTACAACCCTAAAGAGCAACAGGCAACATAGCTATCAAAATGCTACTGGCCATAGCCCTGACCTTGCCATTCCCCATTCAGAATTCCTAGCACACAGATTCATATATTTGTGCAAAGATCTACATACCAAAAAAACAAACAAACAAAACAAAACAAAACAAAAAAACTCTAAGGCATTGCTTTTAGCAGCAAAAGAATAGATACAATCTCAATGTACATCAAGAAGTCATTTAAAAAAAAAAAAAGTGTGGCACAGCCAAACAATGGAATTCCAAACAACTGTAAAAGAAAGAGGCAGATCTCTCTAAGGATGACTCCCAAGATACAGTATTACATGAATATAAATGGGGCAGAATTTATGCAACGTGTTTTAAAAAAAGAAATATGCTAGATATGCACAGAATATCCCTGGGACATAAGAGGTGAAAAGGAAATTATTTTTCACCTTTCGCTCTTTTATAATATTTGCATTTTTAGCATGTTTATTTATCACCTTTTCAAAAATAAACACTTTTTAAAAATGGTCAGACAACTAAATATTTAGGTGTAAACTGTGCAGGAAATTCTCAATTCCAACCTCAGTTATATCCAGTAATATTCTCTGAACTTGGTGCCTGTGCTGAATACTGGGAGTTTCTTCAACCTTCATCCTCAGCAACTGCTCCAGGATTCAGAGGCAAGCAGAACCCACATGAACTGATTCAGGAGAACCTGTCAGGATAAGGAAATAAGGTGTCGTGCTAAATCTGTATCCTCTGAAGACCTCTAAGTACAGATTAACTGGTGATCAGTTTGAAGATCCAAGCTATTCATGCCATAAACAGTCTTCTTTTTTCCAAATTAAGAACCAAAGCAGATTATTAAAGGGACACACTCAATTTCTTAATGAAGGTGGTAGTTCTCAGTTATATAATATCACCCAACTGATCTTTTTGACTTGATAGATTTAAAACATTTTAGAGTCACAGACTGCCTTCAGAATCTAATTTAAAAAATGATAGGCGTTTTCCCAGGAAAAGAACACAGACAGGACAGACAAAATTCTGCCAATTTTCACAGGCTTCAGCAACACCAGTGTAAGAGCCCTAATTTATAGGGGAATGCAGCCACCAGAGGAAGACCCCTGCTTCTCCTGCAATATGTCGTGGCAACGTGACCGAGTGCCAGCCAACGGGACATGAACTCAGATGTGGTGCACAGCAGCCGAGGACACCTCGTAAAAGGAGAGCTGGCACGCGGCCGTGGCCTTCCTTCTTGTCCTCCTTGTCCTCCTGCTGCTGGACTCCAAGGATGAGAATGGGACAGGAGCTAGAAGAGCGGAGCAAAGAATGACAAGGAAGTAGCCTGGGGCCCTCACATCTACGGAGCTGCCACACGTCCCTGGCCTGCCTGCCCCAGACTTCCTCATAAGAAAGGGAAATAACCAACCACTTGCTTTAAAACAACATATTCTGGAATTTGTCACATGCAGCCAAGCTTAACCTAAGTGATATACCCTGAAGCCCATTCATGATGGCCCGCAGCTTCCAGGTTAAACACGTGTCTCATAAAGAGCTAGTGGAAAGTTTCCAAGGAGTCGATTAAAGCTTTTTCCTGATTTCTAAAGTTCTGCGAGTGGCTTAAGAAAATACTCCAAACTCACCATAAAATCCCTAACCTCTTCCACATGAGGACACCATACATTATCCAAGTTGTTTACTAAAAATGATTCTGTTGCCAGGATAAAGAATCATTTAAAATTCTGTTAACAGTGAAGGTTTGAATAGAAAAAACTAGGGCAACAAGCCCAAGAAAACTGGAACAGAGTGATACATGCGGTTGCCATTTTGGCAAATTAAATTTGTCATTTCTCAGAAGTCCTGGAGATAATCCAGTGTTAATATAATAAAGCAACTGGACTGAGATCAATGTTCAATAATGTCTCTAATGGCAATGACTAGTTAGAACCCTTATAGTAAGCTTGTGAAGAGAGCATCTCCTAGGGTGCACGTGAAAAAAGAGCCCACCAACCAAATCAATAACCTAAGTGCTCCTTCTTAGGGGAATGGTAAATGTTTTATTTCCTACTGTAAAACGCTGCAGACATCAATGTGACTGAGACTGGTTTAATTACATGAACCACAATGGAAGATCTCCAGAATATAATACTATCAGAAAAAAAGAAGGAAAATTGCAGTATGTATATGATCCCGGTTTTCTAAAAGTTGCATGTATATGTAGTCACGTATCTGTGTGTGTGTAAATGCACAACAGATGATCTGGAATGACACATACTAAACTTGAGCTTACCCGTGAAGGAAGGAATACAGACAACACAAACTGACCTTCATCCTCGATCTTTCTAGATTAAGTTTTCTATAAGCCGGTATTACTTATCACTTGTGAAATTGTTTTTCTAAAACATAAGTGTACAGCCTACAACATGTGCATCCACACAGCCATGACCACTTGTGCAGATGTGCCCAAGGCTGCAGCCACTGCACAGCCCTTCCCTGCTCTGTGAACGTTTCCATTCTCCTGAATCACTATGTCATACTTTCTCCCGTCCCGTCCAAATCCCAGCTCCTCCTTCCCTTGGTGAGCTGGAGATCTTGCTTTCTCTTCCCCATCAGTTCCCTTGAACTTGGCCTCCCTTTCTGTGGCTGCTATAGGTACCACCTGGCCTCGGTCCTGTCCACAGGCATGCCCTCCCCTCCTCCGCGGCAGGGGCTTTGCACTTTAACAGCTCTCTCTCAGTCCCTCAACATCTGCCAAAGGGTCATTCCCAGTATACATCACACTGCTATTTCCCCAACCTCCCTCCATCTCCATCCCTCTGCTCTCCTTCAGAGCAGAACTCTCCAGAGTTGCCTGTATATGCTGTCTCCATTTCTTCCCCTCACATTCTACAGTTGGCCCAGATTCTGGCTTTTCCACCCACCGAACTGCTCCAATCCAGGTCTTCCCGCATGCCTGCCCTGCTCACCGAAGGACCTGCCCAGGGTTCACTCTCGCCTCCTCCACAGCCAGCCTCTCTCCTGGGTCCATTCTCCTAGTCTTGCCCTGCACAGGTTCTCTGTAGGTTCTCATCACCGCTCTGACATGGAGTGCCCAGGGCTCTGTGCTGGGCCTCCTGTCAATCATCCTAAACTACCATCTACGTGCTGATGGCAAACAGATTCACCCTTCGACTCAGACCTCGCACATGATTCACGGAGCAAACAAACTGATGGACAGCACCCCCGGTGTCTAGTCCCAACTGTAATGTGTCGAACTTAACCCAATATCCACCCCACAATCAACCTGTTCCTCCCAGACTTTCCATCTCACTTTATGGCAACACCCAGTTGCTCAGGCCAAACCTTCAGCCCTGCTTGGTTCCCCTCTCACACATCTCACCTGTAGGCAAATTCTCCCATGATACACATTCTGCACATATCTGGAGTTGTGCACTGGCCTCCACCGGGGCCTCCCCGCTCTGCCTTTACCTCACAATTATTCTCAATATCTGGTTTAAAAACTACCCAGATTATGTCATAACATGTGTCAGACTGTTCAAAGCCCACTGAAGACTTCATACTTACTCAAAATGGCTTAACCAGCACTCTGAAGTCAGCTGCTCATTAGCCAGTGCCTCTCAGTGCCTCAACCAAGGAGATCTCTGCATCAAAGCAGGCACATACCCAGTTCAAGGCCCTTACACTGACACTTGCCTGCCCCTCCACCATCTACTGCCCACCACCAGCAGCTACTTCCCTGCTCTCCTCTCCTGCTTTATCATAAAGCACTACCGTCTAACTCACTGCATGTACTAAATGTTCATTCTGTTTAGATCTGTTTCTCCCACTATAAGATCATCTCCATTAGGGCAGGAATTTCCATCATCTTCCCCACTGCTCAGCACAGGCTTGGTACACGCTGCCCCTCAATGAACGTACATGTGATAAATCCAGCAGAAGAATCCTCCTGTAGAGTTATACACCAATGCAGAACTACGAAGGTCAGCGTTTCTACTTAAAAACCATAGATTAATGTCTTCGAAGTTCTCTGTTTTCATTTCAATAAGGACTATACCACCAGGGTTAAGTCACAAACCTATTTAGTTTATGACTGTGAACTTCATGTGAATGACACTTTCAGTTAACAGTGAAAATACAACAAGCTGCTCGGCAGCTGTCAGCAACAGACATAGCAGCTGTTTATCAGCTGAAATACAGAACTGCACATTTATTTTTAATTTTTGGTAATTTTTAAAGAAATTTGAAATTCTGGACACCCATACAATAAAACCTCAATGCCATTAAAACAGGAATAAAAGGCTCCTGTAACTGAACATACAACTTAGCTTTAGCAGTTAAGGTTAAAAAAAGAAAACACTATACACTATCGGCTTTCATTATATGAAAAAAGGCAGCCTGTATTGGTACTGGGATTTTCTCAGTCCTGCAAGAATGACATCACATGGGTCATCTCATTAGGAATGTCACCAACATATGGGATTTGTTTTCCCATCAGTTTTTAGGGTAGTCTTCGAAGAGCTGTTTCTTATACCAACCCTTGAATGCAGCCCCAACGCTGAATCTGATTTGGACCCGGTGATATCCATAGGAGGCACCACAACACAGCTAGGTGTATAAGCTCCCAGGGCAGGGACCTGACTCTGCTCTACTAAAATTATTTACAACCATCATATAACATGCAGAGCAACCAGCCTAAAGAGATGCAGGCCATAGTCATGGGTAAAAACCCAGTCATACACCTTACACATCCTGGAGGGGCCTTGGAAGTCATCTACTGCTGGTCTAACTTCGCTTTATAGGTGACAAAAATATAAACTGAATGTATTACTCTGAGGGTTAGGAGTGTCCATGGACAAGTACAGGAAAGACAATCCAAAATACAAGTCTTGAAGTGCAAGAAAGCAGAAAAGACACTCGGAACATGACAGGAGGGATGGGGGAGGACCACTATCACCTACAGCAGGCCTAGGCTTCTGGATCCCAGTGCCCCAAGATCCTCTGAAGAATGTCAAGTCAACAATGCCATAAAATCGGAAAAGTAATTTCCAATTCCTATTTAAGGAAGTGGCTAAGTAGTACCTCGTTAAAAAGCTACATTTCCATAAACAGGGATACCTCCAGAAAACTAAAGATCATTCCATTTAGTCAAAACCTTTTGGACATTAGAAATAAAATAATTAATTAAAAGCTAGTATGAAGTAAGCAAAGAAACCAATTTTTATTAAACTGAGATATGTGAAAAAGACTTAGCTTAATTATTTTTCCCCAAAAATCAGTGTGGGGTGAAGGGGAAATAAATATGCAAAAGATGAAATGGGGGAGAAAGAGAAAATATGACTAAATGACTGGTCAGGTACTAGATGAACTAGGAAATTAGGAAGAAGCATCAAATACTTCTTCCCACAGTTTCCACTTTGCCTTAGGAAATTAGGCCACACTACTTCTTTATGAGAGCTCCCTAAAAACGCTTAAGTTTAAAATTAGGAAAAGGTCAAATTAGCCCAGATGACAGGTCCTTGTTCCTTACACTTAACATAATTGATTAAATTTTCCACCTTTATTCACGCTTTCCAAAATATATAAACCTCCTCAGATATAAACCACAAATGCAGGAAAGAGAAGCTGGATTTAAGCTGATCCCACAGCACCGACTGTCCTAATTCAGACTCAGTGGTTTCAGGACCCCCTTTATCATCTTATAATTGTGAGGCCCCAAAACTTTGTGCCTGTATAGGTGTATCTATTAACAGTTACCACATTTAAAATTAGAAGAGAAAATGTTTGAATATTTCTTTATTCATTTAAAAATTATAAAAACATATCACATATTAACATACAAAATATCTTTTTTATGAAAAACAACTATAGCTTCCAAAACAAAAGTAGCAAAATCTTAACAAGAAGAGGAATATAGTTTGGCATTTTACAAATCTCTTTAATGTCAGACTTGAAAACAACTGGATTCTCGTATCTGAATCGGCTTTTAATATGTTGCATAGATTGTTCTGGTTGATACATGTGAAGAAAACCCAGCCTCACGCAGAGGTGCTGCTGGGAAAAAGAAGAGTATTTCAATAGGCTTTTCAATCAGCTTTTCGGATAATTATAGTTTAATACAATACCAAGACTCAACAAGTGTTTTATTTTTCCCTAAAGGCTTGTTGCAATGTAGAACTTGAAACCATGCTGTACTTTATTACTTCATTACTTGAAAATCCATTGCTTTGTCTTGCCCTTTAAATGGACCTTTACGCAGGTGTGATTTTGTAACATCATGCATTGGTCATCTGAAAATACTGATTCACTGAGTTATGCAGATCTTCCAAATGTTTACTATAGATTACCAGAAGCATCACATTCGTTAGTATGAGAACTAATCTCATCGGAAAGTCTTTAAGCATTAGGAAGCTGTTAGGCTCACAGTGGCAGATACAAACTTTTTGAAATTCCAATTTCATCTGAAAGCTCAAATTTAATCACTGGCAATAACAGAATTAGTTGTTTTCCTTAAAGTGACAGGGTAATTTTGTTCATTTAGCAAGAAATAGCAGTAGTTTGCCAATTATTCTTTTGTGATGGTTCATGAAAAAGTGGCTAGTTCAGCTAGCAACTCAAATACCTGCAGAAGGGCTTATCCTTGAGGCAATCTTCTTAACTCCGAATTGTGGCAGAAGTGCTTTCCATATACTTCCTGTTTTGCCACACAGAGTATTAAAAGAGGTGTACTCAAGGGTTCAGTATTAATAAAATAAGTCATTTTTACTGCTTCATCAAGGACATTCTTAGGTGAAAAAGGCTTTTATAAAATTGCATAGCAGTGAAGAATACAATGATACATGTGCAGCTTGGGTCGTCAGCCTCAACTGTGCTAAAGCAACAATAGTTTTACTACCATTGACCCTGAACCAACAGTGCAAATGTCAACCAACATGAAAGAGGCAAATGACCCCTTACAATCATTATGAAAACTGTTTGGATCTCAGAGACCACCCCCTCCCCCCCCGCCGCCCCCGGGAAGGTCTCAAGATTCTGTGCACCACATTTTGACAACCACTGCTTCCAGGTACTATATCTCTAGAAAGAAAACATAAGAACTTCATATGTGTTAAAGTGAATTCCAGATAACTTCTGCTATAAAATATAAACCATAAATGTCATTAAAAGCAACTTTTACTTGATTTACCAACTGCCAAAGATAAATGTAAATACGACATAGAAGCCTGCATATATCTTGCAATAAAAATGGTGGGTTTTACTATGTAATATCCAAATTTTAATTCTTCCCTGGTAACTACTAAATACTTAACACTGTGAAGTATTTATTCTGATAATATAAAATACCCATCTGCCAAAGATACAAAGTATAATAATGTACAATTGGCTGCAGGCTTAAACATCTTAACCTTATTTCTTAGTTCCAAGAGAGACTTTAATGAATCTCTGTGAACTCTTTTACACAATCTTCAGTGATCTTATTATATTCATTCTTACTTTCTTCAAAAAATAATCATTGGGTACATATGTATACCTAAACATATGCTGCAAGGGAGGAGAATGTAACCCTGCCCTTAAGACAAAGAAGTGACATTTGCGATCTCCTTGGGATCTACTGCTATGCCAGGGCTAAGAACAGCACTAGGGAAATGCAGATTGAAGCAGCTACCCAAGCCCTCGAAGATCAAAAAAGGCTGCCCAGAACTGGCAGGGATCTGAGGCAGCTAGGAGGCATCAGGGCAGGAGCAAAGAGGTCAGAGGTGCAGGTCTACTGGCTGGGACTCTTGGAAAGTCCAAAGCACAAAAAAAAACTAGCAGTGGCCTTAACCAAGACTAAGGAGACCTGCCAGATGCAGTAAGGTCCTGGGGATGGGGTAGGGGTTGTCATAAAAGAACTTCAGGGGAAATTTAAATATGACCAGTATCTTCAAAGATATTGAATTATTGTTCCCTTTTTCAGATGGTATGTAAAAGAATGTCCTTGCTCTCAAGACAAGAGTGCTCAAGCATTTGGAAGTGAAATAAGGTGATCTCTGCAACTTACTTTCAAACGCAGAAACACACACACACACACAGCAATGTGCCCAACGTTAACCCTTGGTGAATCTAGGCGAAGGATATACATCTGTATACTTGTTGTACTCGTCTAGCAACTTTTCTCTAGATTAAAGTTAGGAGGAAGTGGCACAGAATCACTGATTTGGTAAAATATGCTAACGCTCGGTCAAGCAGAGCTTGGAGGGCTGCATGTTGGTGGACACGGCCCCACGTCACGGGGTACACATTGTTAACAGGGAGAAACTGGGTGCAGGACACACAAGAACCACCTGTGCTATCTGCTCTGTATCTGTAAATTTCAAATTATTCCAAAATAAAAGGTTTCAAAGTAAGCAAATTTTTAGAAAAAAACAAAAATAATAAAACCCTCCAATCTACTTTGACTCCCATCATATCCCTCCCACGCCAAACTCCTAGGACATGTCCTGGAACTCTCACCCAGCTGGTCTGCAAACGCCATCTCTTCCTGCTCCCTTCTGGATCCTAAACAACAAATCTGGTTTCCAAACTCGCTATCAGGCTAGAACTTTTCGCCAACGAACCAGATGAGAGCCCGGTAAACAATTCCTAGAGGTCTGAACAGTTCTTAATTGGTGAACCCTCTTTATGGAAGAGACTTTTATGATTAGGAACATTTTGCAACCTATACTTAGTAGATCATAACAGAATTGTTTATTGCTTAATTAAAGAAGGGGCAATTTTGGTTTGGTGTTTTTTGTTTTTTGTTTTTTTACACCTATATTACCTGGTCTTTCTAGGTGGTCTCCCATCCAAGTACTAACCAGGCCTGACTCTGCTTAGCTTCTGAGATCAGACAAGATCGGGCACGTTCAGGGTGGCATGGCTGTAGATAGTTTTGGTTTTTGGGGAAAAAAAAAATCCTGACCGCTTTTTGGCACTGGCATTTCTTTTTCTTTTTCACTCAAACCTCCGCATCCATGTCTTCTTCCCTCTCCTTGGGGACTTACTCCAGGGTCCATGTGATACCTCTGCCCTCATCTGAAAGCTCTGTCCTTTGCAGAGCATGTTCATCCACCTGACTCCAGCTGCAGTGCAATGTAACCAACACGCCACACATACCAGTGTGGCCCCTTCTCAGCTTCAGGAAACAGCTGCACAATAAAAGACAGTCTCCCAGGGGATGCTAGTAGGTATGTGCTTTGATTATGAGACTGACACCCATCTCTCCCAAATCTCTGTCTGCCACCTTGACCTCTCACCAAGTTTAGTATTTCAAACCATGCTATAGACATTTGACAATAAAATCTATTCCTACACTTCCAAAGCTGATCTCTTCTCGAGTCCCTGTTAGCTTTTTCCCCAAGAATGCTGCTCAAGGAGATATCATCTATATCCCAACTCCTCCAGAAAAGAACCCTGCAGACGCTTTTCAACTCTCTCTGCTCTGTTACCATTAAATATCCAACCATCACCAGACCCTACAGTTTCTTAGCGATTACTGATTCCAAACTGACTTCCGCTCCCACTGCACCTAGTCTGCTGAGCACCTCATCATCCATAAACTGGCCTCTTCCCAAGTCCCTGCCTCCAGTCCCACTGTTATGTAAGTGTCATCTCTCTGGGACACATTCTGAAGTTGAATCCATTGATCTGGTAGGCTAACTGTCCCCACTGTCCCTCCCAAAGCCACACATGGCTGAGGCAGGAAGCCAATCCCCTCTCATCCATATTGTAAGTTTCAGAGTGATTTTTCCAAAGAGGGCTCATCGTCTCAGAGCCCAGTTCTGAGAGGCCCTCCTCTGTTAATGGCATCATATCTAAACTCCTCTATCCAAGTTTCCAGCCTTTCCCAGTCTGGCTCACCCTTGCCTGTCTGTATATGATCGCTGCTTTCTAAGCCAGTGGTTGGCAAACTATGGCCCCATAGGCCATATCTGGCCCTCCACCTCTTTTTGTACAGTCCATGAGCCAAATCAAAATACCAATATTTCAAGACATCACATTCATGAAACTCAAATTTCATTGTCCACAAAGTTTTATTAGAACATAGCTACACCCAGCTGTCTGCATACTAAGGTTGCACTGGGGCTATAATGGCTCCTGTAGTGGCTGAAAGTCTCACTTTAATGTAAAAACAATGGTTCTATGTATTGGATCACCACTACCATAAGCACTATGTTGGGCACACAGGAGTCATCCACAAACACTTTAGTGAATAAAGGAATGACCCTGAAGTTCAAATGCTCCTACAAGCACAGACAATCCTGAAACTCAAGTCTCTGACAGCTCTTTCAACCTTTCAGCTACAAGGACCGTAGAAATCTCAGTTCTAATCATCTCTTCATTAAAAAAAAAAAAAAAAAAAAATCAAAAGCATTAAATATATGAGAGACTACAGTTGACATTCTCCTACACTTTCACTGCACTTGTACCTATTTTTTATAGTTAAAATGAAAAACATTCAGAGATGTGAAAATGGATCAGATGACATGAATTTATATACCTCTACAGAAGGTTATATTTCAGAGAGACCTTATATTGCTTTTGATGATTATATACCTAAATCCAACTGTAGCTCATTTTATACAGTGAAAAGTAAAATTTAAAATTTTTAAAGTTATTTTCTCACTAATATATGTTCATATAATAAATATTGGCCCAAAGATAATAAGAATTCACACTCAACATTGCAAATTGTGTAAAATCATCTAATAGAATTTAAAATTCTCAATAAAGTATCATTGAATAACAAATAATACACCAAAATTACAACATTGTATAGTAAAAGAATCACAGTTTGCAATAAAAAGTCACTTCCTAGCGAGAACAAGAGGGTGTCTTAAACCTAATGACTATCAAGGACAGCCGCAGGGACAGAGTGGAGGCTCATGCTGTACTGGCAGGTTCCTTGCAGAAGCGCAAAGTTATCATGGGTTCTTGCACTTGCAAGTATATACTTTACGATCACAGCAAACTTTTAATTAGCAACCTATACTAATTTAAAACACCCCTAAGCTCCTGTCCAATTCTAAATTTCTAAGATTTCACAATGTAAGTTTATCACAGACGAAATTCTAACTATATGCAAATTTCTGTCAATTAAATCAGCACCATATGAGATTAAAAAGATATAAGACCTGGCAGGTACAGTCGATGATAATAACAATAATTATAGGAGGTACCATTTATTGAATTCTAAGCACCGTATTAAACATTATCTCATTTAATCTTTACAACCTTTGATGTAGGTGTGTCCCCATTTTATAAAGATGGGCCCATCCCTAAACACCTCCTTATCTAAAACATGCATCATGAATATTTATTAAGGGACTATGAGAGTAGACAGCAGTGAAGAAGTGGCGGGTGGGGAGGAAACAGAGCACACAACCACAGTAACTCATTTTGTGTCCAGTTAACTAAACCCATCACTACCGGTTCTCTTTTCCCTCCCCTGGAGTTTGGATCTGTGCATCCAACCATCTCTCAGCTATCTCCAGAAACTGAAATCCTCTCATCATCCATCTGCTCCTTCTGTTTATTCCCTTATGCTGCAAAACTCAGGAAGGGGGTTAGCAGTCCAGAGGTAAGTGTCCTAACCTCCTTTGTCTACCGATTTCACAGAAACCAAACCAAACAACTAATATGTGTCAAAATATTAAGGGAATTTATAATCCTAACTAGCAACATAATAACAAAAGAAAATTAACTCCTAACTTGAGCAGTTATTAGAACAAGTACAACAGGCAGTAGATGCAAGGACCTTTCTAGAGGTTTCGGACCACATGACGGATGTCAGGCAAGCACAATCCCTCAGAGGCAGGTTGGATGACCAAGGAGAACTAGTTAATACTATCGAGCACAGAAAACAGGAAAAAGTGTAAGAAAGCCTGCTAAGGTTGTGTGGTGGACACTGGCTAACTTACACATGGCCCTAGCAGACACATCCATGTAAGTATCACAGGGGCCCAATATTCTTGGGAAAAAATATATTCATCAAAGTTCATAATGGAGTCCCCTCTTCCTTTGTTATAAAGCAGCAGTCCTCATTTGGCACCAGTGACCGGTGCTCCTATGAGAATCTAATGCTTGATGATCTGAGGTGGAGCTGAGGCGGTGATGCTGGCGCTGAGGAGCGGCTGCAAATACATATCAAACTTTGCTTGCTGGCCAGCAACTCACCTCCTGCTGTGTAGCCCGGTTCCTAACTGGCCATGGACCCATACTGGTCTGTGGCCCAGGAGTTGGGGACACCTGCTATAAAGGACATTATTGGGATTATTAAAATCTGAATTAGATCTGTTGCTTAAATGCATCAATGATAAATTCCTAATTTTGATAATTGTACTATGGTTACATAATAGAATGTCCTTGTTTTTAAGAAATAGCCACTTAAGAATAAAGAAACATTTTAAACTGTTGAAAAAAACAAATAATATACACACACATACAGTTGTAGAGGAGGGAGGGAGATAAAGCAAATATTAACTGAGAATCTATATCTTAATTCTTTGTACCATTCTTGCAACTTCTAAGCCTGAAAAAACCCAATTCCTATAAAGAGATGTTGAGGCTCTTTCTCCAAAGAAAGGCACAAAGAAAGGCACAAAATGGACAAAAGCCTTCTTCTTTGAAGGTGACTTTGCTAATGCTAATTATACTTCTGAGAGACTGCCACTTGGAAACAAAGATATTTTCTTTCCAAGTAGATTTTCCCAAAATAAACTAAAAGTTCCTGACCTACACTCTCAGTACCTTCACTAGATAAATGAGATGGTTTGGTAGATACCTCCAGATCGCCCCAAACTCTCGAAGTCAGTAGTGAAGAGCATGGATGCTGGAGGCAACTGGCAGAGCAATCTGTAAAATGATGATAGCAGTTTGAAAGGTGCTTGGCACCAGCTGAGGTGCCCCTTATATCATCTGTTAATAAACTCCCAACCTTGATTTCTTTCTCCAACTGATATTAGTACTTTTAGTCTAGAGCTTGAAGATTCACAAACAACAGCTCGAGGGCCAAATCTAGGCAGCCATCAGTTTTTATAGATAAGTTTTATTGAAAAACAGCCATGCCCATTCAAGCTTCTACCTTCCAAGGGCAAAGTTGAGCAGTTGTGACAAGAGACCCCAAAGCCAAAAATAGTTACTTATCTGGCTCTTTACAGAAAGTTTGTTGACTTCTGTTCTAGTATTTAATGATTTTGCAGCATCTTTAGAATCTTGAAACTGCCTCAAGACTGAGATAGAGAAATTAGAGACTATTGCTGAAGAATAGTGATCTTGACCTCCTGAGAGGTAGCTCTGCTATTACAGGATTATTCAATTGCCTCTAGGTCTGGACCGGCTCTTCCTGTTCCACCTCCTGTCAGCTGTAAAGAGCGATTTCCGAATCAGGTTAGAGTGAATCACAGACATCCCAGTGAAGCAAAGCAGGCTTACTGAGCTCTGAAATGATCCTGAGAGAATCCATGAAACAAGTCGAACTGAATTTTTTATTAACAGCTATATGTGGAGGGAACCGCAAGCAGTATTATTTGCTTTCATCCTATTGCACTCCCTTGAGCTTCCTTTCTCCTAACATAGTATGATTGCATTTTATACAAATTTGAATTATAAAAATGAAAATGACACAGATTTAAAATAACATTAAGCCCTCATTTTGAAAAAAAAAAGTGAAATTAGTTGAATTCTACAAATCTTAAAAACCTATAAAAATGTTTAATTTCAAAATAGAAAGCCAATTAATTGCAAGCTGTGTTTGCCCCCTGACAGCTGCAACTTTTAAATGGTTAACAGGACACCCAGCCTTCATCAGTCAGTCTGAACACAGGGGGTGTGAATTACTTGGCACCTTTGGGTTAAGTGTTCCTGGCATAAAATGCAGCCTAACACAGCACTTTGCTCCCTGACTCCCACTGATGAAAGAATTCCCAGGAGGAGGGTTTGACAACAGAAGGTCCCAACCCGATTATCCACCTGCCAACAGGATTGCAGGGCTGCACTTCATGGTGACAGCAAGAACCGCAGCCTGAGTCCTTCCCTGCTCCATCTAGTAACAGAGATACCTGTGCCTCTTGCCACATTTAAGGGACATGTAGTTCACACCGACAAGGAAGTGCCAGCAGCACAAATACCATGTTTTCACTGCCAGTTTATCCAAACCCACTTTTAGTTCAGAAAGGTTAAACTTTGCTTCAAGTTTTTTGATGATTTTCAATCTTAAGGGAAAGGGAAAAATACAAGAGACCACAAGCAGCATTCTTTGAAGCACAGAGTGTAAATCTTTATTACTAAAAGGTTTGTAAATACAGGGCTCTGTCCAGTCATCCAGGCCCCAGCCTGACTGGCTCAATGCAGTCCAGGTTTCCGGAGGGCACGCCCAACCTCGTGGCCAGGCTTCCACCCCTTCCTGGGCCCTTCTGCCCAACTCATTTGCACTTTCAATGCCTTATTCATACTCAACTATTTAAAATACTAATACAGAACAATTTAGGACAAAGAAATGATAGTCAATTTCCACACATTTCATTGCATTTATGGACTTTTTCAGTGGTTTAACTAAAACCTGTTGTCATCTTTCACCTTCTCGGACCTTTTCTCACAGATTTTATTCTTCCATTCTTATGCCTTGTGGATTACCTGTCTGGGGCACCTGATCATTCACACCACCACCATACCCCCACCTCCCCAACGTGAAGTTCTTTAAGGGGATAAAGTGAATCTTACTGTCCATCCCACTATGGAGGTAGATGGTCTAAAATATTTAATCAAATCCGACAGTTCTTAACTATGGGTAAACATGAAAGATGCAGAGAAGTTCATTCAAAATAGGAACCATGTCTTTACAGTATTTGGGGCATACTGCTTTTGCCTAAGTTAATGGTTCCATCACATTTTAATTCAAGAACATCCATGGGTTCCAAGCAATGGGAGGCTCCAGGTGCTGATGCCAAGCTCTACTTCCTCTTAGAGGCCTCCTCTGGAGCACTATGAAGAGGATGGCCCACCTCACCACTGCTCTGGGGGAAATAAGGAAGGGTCAAGAGCCTTCTTTCTGCTCTTTGTCCTCTAGGACTGAGGACAGACACCCTCTCTTCCAAAGGGACAAGCTGAGCACAGCCATGGACAGTGGACAGACAGAGCCAAAGGCAAGGCAGAGGGCAGAAAATGAGTAGCTGAAGCTCTCATTTTTAAGTGGTTCCACAACCTGCACAAAAGTGAGAAATATAAGGGTTAAGTAATTTTAAAAATACTTGCAAAGGCAGTGATGACTGCTATGATTCTCTTCTGTGATATGCTACTTGAGCCTCAGGTACTGTCCATGAACAAGAAAACAAGTACGGTTTTTTAAGAGCAAATTGCAACCATGCGATCCCACTCAATACTTGCTCTCAAATTCCCTAAACTTTTCACATGCCCTAAAAATGAACATTTTAGAATGACTCAAAGCACTTCTGATGGACAATTCATTATGTGATTTTTTTCAGCCATCATGTATGTGAAATCAGAGAACACAGTAATGACTTTTATTTACCTCTGGTATAGGGAGAACTTTTATAACTTTTATCTAAGACATTCTCATGGAGACCCTTAATGTGTATTTTTCTTTTTTTACGCCTACAGCACCTGGTATTCCTGAGTGGTCTCCCATACAAGTATTAACCAGGCCCGACCTTGCTTAGCTTCTGAGATCAGACAGAATCGGGCTTGTTCAGGGTGGCATGGCCGTAGACTTCTTAATGTTTATTTTCCCCCAGAAATCTTTTCTTCAAAATGAAAAAATATTTATTGTTTTCAGATTTAAATAGCTAAAGTAGTAAAGTTACATGGACAATTTTAAAATCAGTCTTGCATTGTCATGTCATGTACTTAATTGTACAGCTAAAGCTTAAGAATACATACAGTACAGATGATCATAAATAAAAACTAGGGCTAATAAGCTGTAACACGTGTTACCAATAAACTATTAATGCAAATTCACCTAAAACCTGTGCCAGCACACCTATTTACCAGTCCAGAAAACAAGGTTTGTAGTTCATTATCTCTTATTTCCTTGGCGACCATCTAGCACAGGATGTATTTCTTCAGCATCAAAGTGAATATGTAACACCTGGCAACTTTTAAAATGCAAATTCCAAGTCTCCCCCTGTCTTTCAAGACTGGGCACTCCTATTCAGGCCACATTCTATCTCCAGTAGAGAAAAATTAGAAACAACCTAAATGACCAAAAATTTAAAAATTACTAAGTTATGATACATCTACTCAAAGAAATGTTATACATCCATTATAGGTTATCATTATGAAAACTATAGAAACAGGAAAACCTGATATATTTTTAAGCAAAAGTCACTGAAAATGTTACGTACATATATAAACATATTATGTAAAAATGTATTTTGAAAATAAAAACTGTAAAAATATTCTGATATATAATGTATTAATGTGGTAGGATTGGTTTTTTCAGAATTTTCTTTTATGCTGATGTGCTGTTTTACAAATATTTGGGGAAAGTATTCATTTTTAAGAAAAAGAACTATGTGTGCTTTATCCTAAAAATCAATGTGGGAAAAAAGCAAATGCACTTAATTCAAAGCAGTGGATCAGAAAAAGATCCCCAGACTACCATCTGGTGAGAGAGAATACAACATGAAATCAGAAAAAGTTTATTAAGTTAATAACTTTTTTCCAGTTCTATCAAAACCTAAAGTTTATTTCTTGAAGTAGTATTCATAATCAGTGTTACACCCTAATGGAAGAGAAAGGGGCATGGATATGCTAGAAGCCATTCCTATTTGCTTTCTATGCATTTTCAGACAGCCTTTGCAAGGTTTTACTTCATGTGATACTAACAATTACACCAACAAGGTGGGGCTGCAAGAATTCGGGGTATATTCTGAGCATGAAAATTAGCTGTCTTAAAAATCTCTGAGACTGCCTTCTCTTAACAAAATAAAACAAACATACAAAATAAAAATAAAGCCTTTTATTAAATGTCACAATATTTCTTCTGTTTTATAAGAGAAAGATCAGTTCACAAAATTGGGACCACTATTAACCCAATTGAGTTGTTCTTCATTAACTCCGTAGGAAAACCAGTATCACGATATATAAATTACTTCTCCACAATACAACTTTATCCAATAAGATACTCAGAACTTCGGAAAATGCAATGGTTAGCGACTGCTAATTTAAATAGACTTGGAAAATATATTCATATAATTTCTTTGGTTCTCCACATTTTGATTGTGGCAAGAACTTTGGTTAAGTATGCCATTATTTTGTACATGTTAATAAAGTGTATACGTTTAAGCTGTCTGCTTCTCAAAACAGATTTGAGCTTCCTAGTTTCCAAATTCGTAAAATGATAGCAATCTCACTCTTTCTGTGAGGATCACACGCCGTAACATCTGTAAAGTGCTTAACTCTGGCACCCAGTAAGCCTCATAGGGGAGAGTGAGTGCCATGCAGAGGCTAAGCACAGCAGCTCTGAAGCAGTACTATCTGCTTTGAAACGCAACTCCATTACTTGCAAGTCACTTCACTTTCCTGTGCCTGTCTGTATCTTTACCTATCAAATAACAGGGCCTATCTCATAGGGTTGCTGTAAAGAATAAATGAATTTGTATATGTAGAGCACTTAGGACAGGTGCCAGGCATATATTCAGTGCTCACTATACATTTGCTATTATTATATACTCTCTTAAGCATGATGCCTGCAATTTGGATAAACTGTAGCAAAAGAGATTTAACTGTCTTTAGATAACTTTAGCTATATGAAACTGCCATGACTCAAACACGGCCAACCTTCCCACTGGCATAGCTAAAGGTAGCATGATTTCTTCCTCCATTATTATTTTAAAAGAAAAAGGGAGACAGAAAGAAAACATTTTAAACATTTGCAAGTATCAGTATAAAATTATACTTTAGTGGTGATGATCAATGGGGAAGTTTTGGGAAACTGAGGAGACATTTTTGGTTGCCAATGATGGAGAAGGAGTACTACTGGCAATAGTTGTGGAGAGGGGTCACTGTAGATCCTGTAATGCTTGAGTTGATTCTTCGCAATTAAGAATTGTCCGGCATCCCTCACGACTTTCGAATGCCCAGAAGACATTCATATAAATGAAAATTCTGTAATTAACTAAGCCTAGAATCTATTTTAAATGTAAACATAAAGAATTTTTTTTGTTTTAACATTATTGCTTTTCCAAATTATAAAATAATTGGGCTCTGTAAAATATTAAAACATTACAAAAACATTGCAGAAAATATTTAGGAAAAGTAAATCTTCCATATTGCCACCTGTCATGGACTGAATTATGTCCCCCAGAAATTCACGCTAAAATCTTAGCCCCAGTATCTCAGAATGTGACTGTGTTTAGAGACAGGGCCTTTACAGAGGTGGTTAAATTAAAATGAAACCATTAAGGTGAGCCCTAATCCAACCCCACTGGCATCCTTATTAAAAAAAAAAAAGGAAATTTTGCCACATGAAGAGACACCAGACATGTGTACAGAGGAAAGATCACATAGCACAGCAAGGCGGCCATCTGCAAACCAAGAAGAAAGGAACCAAACCTGATGACATCTCAATCTCAGATTTCTAGTCTCCAAGAACTATGAGAAAAAAAAATTTCTGTTGTTTAAGCAAAACACACACAGACACACACAAAACTGGACACTTATAAGAAGTACTAGTCAGGGTTTTGGTAAATGTCCCTCAATTCGGATTTTCTCCTGATTAGACTGAGGGTATGCATTTCTGGCTCAGTGTACCAAACTGGGGCACATAATATCATTATGTCTTATTACTGGTGATGTGAAGGTGTTATCTGCTGGTGTTTTTCCACTGTGAAGTTACTGTTTTTCCCTTTGTAATTTATAAATATCTTGGGACTATGTAAATATCAAAGACTGGAGATTTAAGGAGACATGACAACTGAATGAAGAGTGGGATACTGGATTACATCCTGAAACAGAAAGAGGACAGTGGAAAACTGATGAAGTTCAGTAAGGTCTGCAATTTAGTTAACAGTACTGTGCCAATGTTAATTTCCTGGTTTTTATAAGGATACCTGATTATGTAAGATGTCAGCATTAGGGGAAGTGGGTTAAGGGAGTAAGTGAAGCTCTCCATATTTTTTCAACTTTTTTTAAGTCTAAAACTACCTCAAAATTAAGTTTACAAAGCTGCATATTCTGATACCATATGTCATCTAGGTGGGGCCTGAGAGTCTGCATTTCTCTAAAATACCCAGTGATGGTAATGCTGTTGGCCTGTAGACCGTTTCACCAGCAAGTCCTTGGCAAACACAGCTGACCCATTTCACTGTGCACAATGTTCAAAGGACAATCGACAAAAATGCATTAAGATTACACTTCAAACACAGTAATCACTGCTTAACTAGAGGCATTCATTAAACTCTGGCACTCTGAACTGCTCTTTCAGGACATTGATACAGTAAGAAGCAGACTGAAGAACCTGAAATCACAATCTTTGCTACAGAAGTCTATGGTTGGCCTTCCCCAGCTGAGCCTGGCACCCCTCCAAGGACGCAGAGCCAGGAGAACCTCTACCAGGATCAAACCATCCGCCCGCACTGCAACATGGTAACTGCTACAGGGATAATGATCTGGCCTCAGGTCCCAATGATGGTGGGAATCATTACCAAGGCCACTGGGAGGAGAGAAGGAGAGCAGAGGAGAGTGAGGAGAACGGACTCTGGAACTGCTCACAGTGAGGGACTAGCCAGTACACGTGATCTCCACTCCCAATAAAATGATTTTTAACAGCGTATAATAAACCCATAAGAAAATAAGACAGCAGGCCAAGAGGTTTTGCAAATTTCTGGGAGACTTAGAGAATGTAATGAGGGCAAAGGAGCACACAACCTGGAGCACACAAGAGTGAGTACAATCAAAGAAGGGCTCTAAGCTGCAACAGGTTGGGGTCCAAACCCAGGACCCTCAACAGAGGATGAGGGCTGCACCTGCACACAGAAGATAGTCCCAGTACAGAAGAGCTGTGCAAGGGGTCCACTAGACCAAGTGGGGCAGTCCCCTATCAAAGGGGTCTTCCTTAAGCTGAAAGGTCCAGAGAAAATCTGCCATCTGGCATTCAAGGTCCACGCACAGTAACAAGTTCCCAAACAAATGGAAACCCGCCTATTTTCAAAACCAGCCCCCAAAATTCAGATCTGCCTGCTTCCTCTTGCCTAAGACAATTACCAATAACTGAGTACTTGCCATATGAAGCCAGTATTTTAAAAAAGATGACGGTGACGTTAGATCAAACAAGATCAAAGAACGAAAAAGAACTGAAAATCCTTAATAGTATCCTCAAAGAGATAATGTATTCAAAAAACAACACGCTACTGTGAAAAAGGAAGAGAACAAATACACTCTTGTAAGTCAACATTTCAATTATGGATATTAAAAATTTTAATATCCAATTTATAAAAGATAAATTGAAGCCCTCTCCCAGAAATAAAAATGACACAGGAGGAAGATAAAGACAAGAGATTCAGGGGGTCAAGATGTCCATCATCTGACAAGAACTTGGAAAAGAGTAAAAGCAGAGTGGAAGAATTCTCAAATAAATGATTTAAGAGACTTTCCCAGACCTAAAGGACAGGCCCCCCCAAAACAAAGTGTTTGGAAAGGGGCTTCACATCCTTTAAAACTCTGGAAATGTCCTAAAACCAAAGAGGACCCTAAAAAGTCACCCAAAAGGAATAAAGCTACTTGGCAGAAGGTTCTCATCAAAATGAAGAAAGCCAAGATTAAAACATGGAATCTGAGCAAACCCAGATGTATAATAAAGGAAAATATCAAGATGATACCTTGATATTCTGGCATACAGTAATCAATTCAGATTTTAAAAGGAGGACAGAGGGCTGGGAAGGCAGGAGAGGTTTGACACTATCATTGACAATTTAAGCAGTCAACGGGAACAGAAATGTAAAGAAAAAGAAAGGCCATTACAAACAACAGAAAAAACAAACAACTGTTTAAGAAGGGAAATACATTACTTGGCTGTGAAGCAAACAATATTTGCATAGTTATAAACAATAAGTTAACGGAACATAGTGAATTCAGGGGATAGAAGAGGTGAGATATGATAAGCTAAATCATGCTATCATAACAGAAAGCCAAAAATGTGTAAAATAAATTATTTAGAGCTATGGAGAACTTCTTGAACAAAACAATGTCTGTGAGGAAAGGAGCTGAAAGGTGAGACAGGGGACTGCTGCTTCTCTTTGTTTTTCATTGACATTTCATTGTGTACATTACTTTAAAAAATATATGTATGTACAATTCTTTAAGAACATTCAAACCCTGGCTGTGTCTTAGACAAGTCATTTAACCTCTGTGGGCCTTGGTCACCCCATTCATAAAACAGGACAGTCTCTAATTCACTGGGTCATTGTGATGAGAAACACTGGAAATGATTAGCAATCCCAGCCACAGCACATAACTGAGATGGCAGTTGTTTGTTTTATTTTTAATTAAAGCCAATGATGGCAGACTACAACATGCCAAGAACATATTCTTGATTACAAGACAAAGGGGAAACAGAGCCAGATATATAAAATTTTACAGGAAGTTTTGGTGTTTTCTTTTACCACTGGCCATTTGTACCAGGTAAAAGCTGAATGTTAAATGATCCAATCATCTAATTTGATGTCACATTTCCCTCACTTACTGAGGACCACTCAACTATCCCAAGTTATTTTTGTTTCCCAAACTTCCAGTTACAACTCTACCCTTAGAGAGAACTGTCCTCTCATCTACTAGTTTTAGTTCTAGTTTTATCAACGCAGTCAAGCCTTGGAGTACATTCGTTGGGATACATTCGGGAAGAACAGGTAACTCCAAATAAAGACCAATGACCTGTTCCACTTCCACAGACTCTAACCTGGGCCCTCCCTGATCAGGGCAAGCAAGCTCCCTAACCCTGGAAGTCACACTTGTTAACAGTTCTTCAGGGAACATTTATTTCTCCAATACTAAGACAATCCCTACCATCTCATCAGGGAAAGATCAGTCCTCTATTAAGGCAATGTATCCAATTCACTCTCAGTGAAGGCGCGATGTACATCGATTTTTTGCAGCCAAAAAGTAGGGTAGGGAGGCTTCAAAACAAAAAACTAAGGCACATTTCAGGATTAAACCACAGAAATAGCTAAAAGGTATAGGGGAGAAAAACCCGAAATCCTTATTCAAGGTCGGGAGGAGCTGGATCCGATCCTCTCCGAGATCGAAAGCTGCCTATTCCTAACCAGCACCTTATGACCCTACCTCTCTTTGTGAAACCATAAGCAAATTAAGAGACTGCTGTTTGTGTTCCTGACTCTCGGGGCTCTATTTCACATTAGTAACCCAGGATGCCAACCGAGTCGGAAGTCAGAACTGACAGGAACTACCACACCGCAGGATCTCTGGGTGCGTTTTCAGTTTTTCCCATTTCTCAGAAAACTGAGAGACCCGGGCAGACCCTCCTGCAGCCGCGAGCCGTCTCTCTGCAGGGCGACCCTCAGGACATCTAGGAGCACCTCTCATGCTCCCCAACTTTAAAGGCAGTTGTCAGGGACCGGGCCTGTCACCCGGACCGCACCGCACGGCAATATGTGGCGGGGGGTGAGGGGGCACAAGTGCATAAGAAAATTAATGAAATCAACAGTCGCTTCTGGGAAGAAAACGAGCCTGCACTTGGCCTGTGACCGGGCTCCCCAGTATCGGGACTGCTGGGGGGATATATATGCAGCCCACAAAAAGGAGGAAAGGCGTGGGGAAAAGGGGGGGGGCAGAAACCTGGGAGGCCGGACAGGCTGAGGGCGGCGGGGCCCGGAGACGCCGAGGCCAAGGGGGCGTCCGGAGGAGCTGACAGGCTGGCTGAGAGAGCGAAAGGGGGAGGAGAGGCGGTTATTTCTGCAGGGGCCCAGGCATACCAGGGGCGCTTGCTGGGCACCCAGGTGGGGGAAGTAAGGAGTTATGGACCTGCAGAGCGTCCGGGGCGGGGGCGGCGGGCGCGGGCGCAGCGGCCGGAGGAGGGCGCAGGGAGGAGGGAGGAGGGGAGATCTCGCTCTCGCTCTCGCCCCGCGGGAAGGGGGAGGTGGAGACGCGACCGGCTGCGGGAGCTGCAATTACCGTGTGGGCTGCGGAATTCTCGTGGTGTTTGTCGGGGAGATGCGATAATGGCGTCCGTCCTCGCGAGAGAAGCTGCCGCTCTGCGCAGGCGCTGCGAGATGCTCCCCGCGGCCCTCCGCCCTGCACCGTCTGCGCAGGCTCCCCGGGCGGGGCGCGCCAGGAGCGGGGGCGGGGCTAGAGGCGGGGCCTGCTGTTCAAGGCCTTCCGCGCGCGCTTTCGCCCGCGTCCGCGACCGCCGAGCATGCGCACCCGTCCTGCTCCCGCGCTACAGTTTGGGCCCCGTAGAGGTCTTACTTGCCCATGGTGCGCTAGGGCTTCTCACTTGCCCATGAGAAGTCGCGTTTGTGGGCTATAGAAGTAATTTGCATTTTCTTTGAGACTGAATGAATAGGAATTAGCGCCCACCCAACGACTACATATCCCGGAGGGCCCTGCGCGAACTGCGAAAAGTGCATTCTGGGATTCGTAGTCCCGGCGTCTGCGCTATACCTGCCGGTACTCGTAGTCTCCCCTTACTCCGGTCGCCCGGCCCGCGCCGCAGGCTGCTGGGACTTGTAGTTCAGACGCTTGAGCCGGCTGCGTTTGGCCAGTGCTGCCGCTTCCGTCCTGCCAGCGTTCCCCCAAAGAGTAGGTGGTACTCCAAGGTCCCCAGTTTCAGTCACACGGTCTTGAGTGCACGCGCTTGGAAAAAATATGTTAATTGTACGTGATATGTATTTTGTATGTAATTAATGTCATATATCGTATGTGCTTACGTAAATATAAACTATATTACATATGAATATAAATGTAACATGCATGTGAATATATTTATAAAGCATAAGTGCGTGTTTATGAGTACTCATAGGAAAAAATTCCCTGACAATACTCAGCAATGTTATTCCTGCTTACTGTCATCGCCATTGCTTTTCATGTATACTGGGATTACCATTACTTTTCATTTTTCTTCTTTTACTTGTTTCTATTTTCCGAGTCGTTTACATTGAGGAAGAATTCCTTTGATCATCCAAACACAAGACCATGAAGCTATTTCATTTGGAAAAGAAAATGCTTTACTATGAGTTTCTTGCTCATTTCCCTTTTGCCAACAATGAAAAACTTGATTCAGGACAGCAACCAGCTGTGCAACCTTGAGCGACCTTGTTGAGTTAGAGTCGCTTCCAGAATGAACACTATGGTTCTGCTGAGGCTGGTCACTGGATTCCCTTACAGGAAAAGTGCTTTAAAGAAATTCAAAGAACCACAGAAAGGTCAGCACTGGAAAAGATACTGATATGGAAATGAGATATGGCCTATATAGAGATGAGAAGTCCAAAGAGATTGGAAAAATTGCACAGCAGCAAGGTCACATGGCTGGATAACAGACAAAAGCAGAGTTTGGAATCTAAAACACCTTGATCTGGAGTCTGGAGTCTACTCAGAGTGGGGAAAAAGGTTACAAAAGCTAACCACAAAAATCCTGAGAGAGGCATGAGGGTAAAAATGTTCTAGCGAGCTAGCTATGCCTTCCATCTGCACCTCTGCCTCAATCACGGCCAATCTAAACACTTAACTATGTAGGAAATCTTAACATTCTGCATCTAACTAGAAAGCAGATAAACGTAGTGTGTTATTTTTCATACTATTCCATAATATCACAAAGTCCTTGCTTGCAGCTTCCTTGCAGGTGTGGTTTTGCTAGCTCCTTCCTGCCTAGGCCTTGCACGTTGCTTGGCTCCAAGCCACTGCTGACTAAGTCATGATCAGAAATTAAAGCAATCAAATTATAATTGTGCCTATGCTGGAGTTGTTAACTTCTCTTTTTTGTTTTCCATGTTTTAGATTTATTTTTTATTTTGCTGCCCAGGAAGCTCAAATAGAGGAAAGTATTATTTAATAGTCACATCTAGCTGATTAATCATGGTTTAAAAAAAAAAATTAAATAACTTGAAATAGGCAAAGACAGCTTTCTACCAATGAAGGATCGCTTCTCGACCACAGAGGACCCTTCTCCTTGCCAGTCAATTCATACAAAAATCCAATGGAAGTTCCTGGAGTTAATTAGGCTGAAGTCACATTGGTGGAGGTTTTATAGAAAGAGACGGAAGTGTACTCTGGCTTGGATTACACCAAAAATGGGGGACCACTTAGATGTATGTGTACTGGGCATTTGCAAAGATTTCAAAGGCTGCCTCTTCAAAACCAGGCCATGCTCACTTTAAGCAAAACCTGGAATCCTTCAGAACAGTCCTGTTCCTGAAGATGTCACTAGGATGGAGAAAAGTGGATTATTCATGAAGCCCTTAGTTGCCCAGGAAATGTCTAGAAAACTAAGCACAGCTATCCATAAGAGCAGATGCATATGAGCGGGTCTGACCTGGGCTTTGAACCCAGGCTATCCTGTACCGAGTTGTTGAGGCTTCAAACTCACAACTCATGGGCATTTGGGCAGGATTCAATAAAGAAGCTTGTAAAGGGTTTAGCAGAGGGTATGATTCAGGAAATAATCATATTACCATGTGTTGAGGTCCCATGTTTTGAGCCAGGCACATCTTATTTTAATCCCAATTTTTTGTGAAGAACATGAAGTTCAGAGAGATTAAGCAACAGTCCCAAGGTCACAGGCCACCACCATGCTAGAACTTTGAAGGATGTGGCAGAAAAGATGATTAGAATGTGGGCTGTGCAGGTCTTCAGGTCCTTGTTGGCCAAGGGATGAGTTTTATCTTGATCTTCAAAGTAATGGGAAGCCTTTACAAGGTTTGGAGCAAGGTTGGATATGATCAGATTTGTGCTTTCAAAAGTCACTCTGGCCAAAGTGTTGGCAAATTGGGAGTGGGGACGAGGGGTCCTGAATGGATCTGAGGAGAGCACTTGAGGAAGCTGTGGCAGGCATCTGGGCAAGAGATCACCCTGAACTGGGGTGATCCTAGGTAGAGACTGAGATGCAGAGAAGTGAGCAGAATCAGGAGGTGAAATTAATAGGACATGACCACGAATTCAATATTGAGAGCAGTAAGGGAAAGTGGGCAGCTGGGATGCCTCATTGGCCTATAGACATGTAGAACTGGATGGATGAAAGTGCCATTCTCTGAGATGGGGAACTCTGGTCACCACTGGCCACTGGTTGCCATGGCCATAGGGACTGCCAGGAACAATCTCAGCACCTATTGGGAAGAAATTAGGTTTTGGGGTGAACTGGAGTCCTGGAGATAGAGCCCGTCGGATAATTCAGGGGAAATGGGAAAAAGCAGCACCCAGCACCCTCTGTAGCCCCATCTCCCCCTGGAACAGATTCCACCCAGACCTGGGAGAGGCCACAGCCACATGTTCTGGGCCATTAACAGATTTAAGGACCGGGAAGTGGTGTCAACAACATGACAATAGGAGGTCCCCCATCATATCTTCCCTCAGCAACAATAATTTGACATCCATCCATAAGCAGAAGTGCCTTTGTTGGAACTTTGGGATTCAGGTAGGAGACTATGAAACCCTGGTGGAGCCCCAAACCAAGGAGGGCCATTTTGAGTCGTCTGCCCCCTAGTGGCTGACTAGCGGAAAGACAAATACTGTATAATCTCACTTGTGGAATCTAAAAAAGTCAAACTTATTAAAAAAAGTCAAACTTATAGAACAATGGTTGCCATGGGCTGCAGGGTGGGGAAAATGGGAAATATTGGTCGAAGGGTACAAACTTTCCGTTGTAAGAGGAATCAGTTCTGTAGATCTAATGTACAGCATAGCGACTCTAGTTAAAGATTAATTAAGACTTCCATCACCTCACATAGTTATTGTTTTTTCTTTTTGTGATGAGAATACTTAAAATCTTAGTAAATTTCAAGCATAGCGACTCTAGTTAATAATTCTGTATACTAAGATCTTAAGTATTCTCACCACTAAAAGAAAAACAATAAATATGTGAGGTGATGGAAGTGTTAATTAATCTGACTGTGGTAATTCGGAATGTGTGTGTGTGTGTATATATATGTATATATATAATCATTTTGTTTGTCAATTATACCTTTATAAAACTAGGTTATAAATATATTTTTTTAAAAATTTTTAGAGAGATAAGGACCCTACCACTGATGCATGGATATGATGTCTTGTGGACCTTGGAGAGCTACTTAAACTTCCAGTGCCTTAGTTTCTTCC